>NC_046683.1:64471458-64778723 GCF_009870125.1 Drosophila pseudoobscura | reverse complement strand
AAGCCTTTTCCAGCACTGTTTATTCAAGACTCTTCTTCAAAGACCACTCTTGTGGGATCTTCTCTTACAGGTCTCTTTCATTCAGGTTTTCTATTCTGGAAGACTTTTTGAGCACTGCTTCGTTGAGTTCTCTATAGCGGAGAAGCTTTCCTAACACTGTTGCGTTGTGAAGCCTTTTCCAGCACTGTTTATTCAAGACTCAGACTCTTGTGGGATCTTTTTCTACAGAACTGTTTCTTTCAGGCTGTTCTATTCTGGAAGCACTGCTTCTAAAGCTGAGCAGCTTTTCCAACACTCTTTTGTTAGGACTTTGAGATCAGGAAGCTGTTTCTTCGAGCACTTTGTGGCTGGAATTCGTATCCAGCATCCAGTAGTGTTCTCGGAACTTAAAGCTTGAAATCTTTTCCAGCCCGCGTATCTTCTTTATTTACATATATTCCCTAAAAGCGAAACCGAAACCGCATAATGTAAATAAATGTTATAAATAATTATGCTAATTTGGGATAATAATTCAAGCCAAAAAGCACTCGTCGCCGTGCTCGTTTCGGGGAATGGAAACCGTAATTAAGAAAATTAATTGAAATATTCCGTAAATTGAATATTCCCGGCAAAAGTCGCGGCAATGATTTCTTCTTTCTTTCTTTCGTTTTTTTTTGCCTTCAATGTTTAAGCAAATCATTTTGACTGTCGGATCGATGTAAATGTCGGTGTTTCATCTCCCGACTTTTCACACATTCCCCACCAGACCACCTTCACCTTCACACACACACACACACACACACTGGAGCGAAGTGGCATGCCACAAAAAGACGAAGAAGAAGAAGAAGAAGAAGGAGGTGGTAGGTAGGTAGGTAGGTGGTGGCGGATGCAGGAGCAGCACTTCCACTTGAGATGCAACGCGCACGCCGCCTCACGCCTCACGCCTCACGCCTGACGCCGCACTCTGCCACACTGCCACACTGCACACCGCACTCTGCAATTAGTGTTAAAAGACACAAACATGCCGCAGACGCTGCTGCAGACGCCGCAAGCTGATGATGTTGGCCAGATACTCTCGTACTCGTACTCGTAGAGAGAGATCCAGGAAGAGGCCACTAATTGGCCTAATTCTCACTTCTTTTTCGGCCCACGCAGCGGCGCGGCAGCGTAGTGGACGGGGGGCATGTGGCATGTGGCAGGATGGTTGGGTTGTATAGGTTTCGAGGGTGCCTCATAAATAAACAACATAAACGTACAAGAAGCAGAACAAGCGGCAAACACGGGTGTCAGACAACCGACGACGACCGCCCAACCGCAAACGTCTCTTCCCCCCTTGCACCCCCACCCCCCCGCGATATGCAGATGAGGATCGGATCGGATCGAGCATCATGTTGTACGGGGAACGATCATCGGCGGGCGATGGGTCCATTCCGTTCCGGTACGTGTGAGCTGATATGTTGGGTGGTCTGTTCCAAATCAATTGCTGTTCCACTCCACACACAGCAGCACACAGCATAACGTGCAACCGACATCGACATCGACATCGACTCGGACGATGCGGAAGGAGATTCTGGGGTAGCCGTGCGGGGATCCTCCCGTGCGACTCCTCTGGTGGGTTTGGTTGTGTTTATTTTGCATAAATGTTGCCCCAAATATTGCAGCTGTAAACACATAATGAACGCCGTTGGAGCTCCGAGAGACCCATCAATGATTATGCTGCTCCCCGATGCTGTCCAACGCCGGGGATCTCCATCGCTCCATCTGCCCCGAAATGCTTCGGCTGTGTAAATATTTGTTTAAAATTCTGCACGCCTACAGAGCAGAGTCCAAGCCCAAGCCCCAACCTCAAGACCCCGAGGGCCCTTTTCTCTCGATACGCTCACCCTCTCCCCCTCTCCTTGCCCCCCCTCTCCCTGTCTGTGCCAGAGGACCACCAAAGTTTGCTGGAACTTTTGGGGACGGGACTAGCTGCAGCTGCTCCTCGGAAAATATGCCAAGTGCCGGGCTGGGATAGTGGGTCAAGAGATGATGGCCTGGACAGGGTTCTTTACTGCTGCCAGATATCTACCGCTTTCGTACCACTGTGCCATCGATCGGGGACGGCGGCGGCGACGGCGTCATCATCATCGATGCTCTGTAAACAAATCAGCCGCTGGACTGCAAACATTTTATTGGCAGTGCCTGCGCATTTGCTGTATCTGTATCTGTATCTGTATCTGTCTGTGTATCTGTATCTTTGGGTTCGGCTCTTGCTGCTTCGTTTTTATTGACTTCACTCCAAACACTCGGCACTCCACAACGCCCACACCCCATCCAACATCCAACAGCCACAGCCACAGACCCATCCCATTCCATCATCGATGGGGCGGGGAAAATATCTCTTTTTCAACACCTTCTTGTGGCCGCGCGCGCATCTGTTTGCCGTTTTCCGAATTCTTGTTTAGATTTGGCCTGAAACGACGACCGACTCACCGACCGATCGACCAGCTGGAAGAACTGTGTTCATAATTTCAATTGACTTTCAGCGGATAGATCGTAAAAATTATTTATGCAGATAGATTGGCCATATGCTGATCCGCGCCGAAGCGGATATTGTTCGATTTCCCAGTGATTAATTGTTGCCTTCTGTCGGTCCCAAGATCTCTTTCCCCAAAAGCCATATGGATATGGCCAGAAGATACTCGCAGTCGCACTCGAACTGGGGCCACTTTTCCCCCCTCCCCCCCTTGGAGTGTTGATGTTGTTGAATTTCTAAACAAACTTTCATCCCTCCACCCCTACAGCCCCCCACCCCCCACTCGATGCCAACCAAAGGGCATGTGGCAGCACTTTTTGACAGATTTCGGAAATGTTTACAAGCAATTGGCCAAGTATTCGTGTGATATGAAACTAAACAACAGAGTCCATAAATTACACCATACAATGTGAATCTGTTAAAAGATTTCTAATGGCAGAAAGTACTTCAATAAATCTATATACGATGTGCTATATATATTTTGCAAAGTCTCTTCAAGAACCTCATAATGATATCCTTAAAACCCATAGAGGACACTTGAAATCCAACCAGTTCAAAGCTTGGTTTATAATGCACAAGATTCAGACATTTCAGAGTAAATTTCTGCTTAGGATCTCCGGAGTTGAGTGGTATATCCGTAGCCGGGACATCGCCAAGAAGCGAAGAGCCGAAGAGCCACTCTTCAAGCGAAGAGCCACATTTCTCAGCTCAGAAAACCACCCTCAGGCGAGGCGTCTTGGGAGCACCAGATACCATCGTAGACTGGCCAGAATACACCCGGTTGACATGCCCAACAGGATGATCTAAGAGCAGCTCCACCCTAGAAACCTGTACAAATAATTGAACCAAATAATATACCCCTCCAAATTCTTCAACCTTGATGACACACATTTTTTTTTTCGTTATTTTTTTTTCCTGTGACTGTTGTATATTATGTACATACATATATTATTTTTAAATCAAAAACAAATCCAAAAAAAAAACTTAATATTTGTAAATAATATTCAAAAATAACTCCAAATAAATTTGAATAAAACCCGATAAAGACCAAATAAAATCCCCAAAGCAAAAAAATCCCCCAAAACTTTGCCAAAAAAATCCCCTCTGAAATAAACCAAACCACAAATGAATTTCAAAACAAAACCCGCTTTAGATCCTAGAATTTTGAGCCAAAAACCTCCAACCAAAGCTTAGAATGATGAGGAAATTGTGAAAAAGAAAGAAAATGAAGAAAAGGAGGGCAAAAAAAATTAAGTCTCAACCGACCTGCTCCAGGTGAGGCTCGAACTCACAACCCCGGCATTGCTCATACACACAGAATACTGATTATAAGTACCGTGCGCTAACCAATTGCGCCACTGGAGCTGTTGAATCGAGCGCTGCCAAATGCCCAGCAAGAGATCCGGCCACTGAGAATAGAACACTTCTCGCTCGCCCGGGACTAACTGTCCACCCCTCTCGAAAATCCTCTCTCTCTCTCTCACTCTCTCTGTCTCACTGTCTCTCTGTGTAGCTCTCTCTGTCTCTCTTCCTACCCTCTTTCGGCTGCTCATCTTCGGCGCTCTCGTTCTATCTTCCCAAAGTGTAGCCCTTTCTCTGTCTCGCTTGCTCATCTTCTCAAAAGCGTTTCTCCTCTTTCTCTTTCTAATTCGTGTTTATTAGTGAGAAAGAGCGAATAACATTGAACATTTTTGTGAAACATACAACATTCAGAGTCCACAAAAGATGCGAATATTTATTTGTAATTATATTCGTTTGAAATGTTTAATCACAAGTCTCGGCTCGCGAGAGAAAATGAAAACGAAAACGAAAAAAAAGCCGAGGACTTGCACAATTATTAATATGTATTAGGGCATTGAAAAGTGAAATTGGTCGAGAGTTTTTACTTTCAATTGGCGAACAGCAGGGTCCGAGGTAGGGCCCGGTGCCCGGTGCCCGTAAAACCCATTAAACAATGCAAATTATTGGATTTTCACTTTCGTTCGGACTAGAACAGGTGTGCTGATTACGAAGAAGACCGTGAAAATTACACACCCGTAACGGCGGTGGCTCCGGTGGCCAGCCCCCCAAGCCCGCACCACCACCGCCAATGCCATAACAACGGACCCGACCCCCACACACACGGCTACGGCGGCGGTTACAACAGTTCGATTTCAAATGAAATTCATTTGCAATTGCAAAATCCCCCCCAGAGGGAAAAAACAGACACTTGAGGTGGTTACGGGGGAAGACCGAAGAAGGGAATACCCTAAGAGATACAATTGTATCTTGAAGAAGTATGGAGTATGGAAGCATCTCTACGTTGAAGAGAACCGATTTATGTCGAGCTTTGGTAGGGTGTCTGGGAAGTCCCCCATGAGGCACCATCCCAGCCAGAGCCAGGAAATGCAAATTGCGCTAATTACTGTTGCAGTTTCTCTAGCACTTGTTGTTGTTGCTGCTGACGCTGACGCTGATGTTGCCATAATCGCTTCTAACTAAATAAAATGCATGCAATAACAATAAAGTACAAAAGGCTAATCCGTTAGCAACTACAGCAACACAATCTGTGGCCCGAAGCCATGACAAATGACCATTATACGACATTAATAATCATAATTCAAAAGGTGAAGAATAAAAAACAATAAAAAGCAACAAACAACGATTTTACAGTGGAAAAACTTGACGAAGCATGCAAAATTAAATCCCTTGTCATGTCATGTTGTAATTAAAAATTATGGAAAATAATATTCCCAGATGACAGCCGTCCGACGACGTCTTGCAGTCAATCAGTTAATAATACTACATATGTACATATATGTATGTATGTATGTGCATTTAGTATATGGACAATAAAACGATGAGAAATGGGTGACAAAAACAAATTAATAAAATTTAAATACGATGTGCCACATAAATACACATAGCACTTCCATTGTGCAGTCGTAGTACCGAGAATTGAATGAAATCGAATTAGAAGCCGGGCCGGACCGGACCGGACCCCGCGCGGAGGCAATCAAATCAGCGAAGCTCCGGCGCGGGGCACGTCGTATATCAGTTCCATGGAAGGAACAAACTGGAGCATAGAGTGTGAAGCGTACGGTATGGGAGAAGTGGGGAAGGTTGCCTCCGGACACTGGCGCCAGTGGAGTGAAGCAACAACTGACAATAACAAAATAGACACAAATTGCAGGCGTCATAATACCTATTAAATCGGGTAGAATAGAAGCTACATGGCGCGAATCGAGCCGAGCACTGATGAAATCAGATGGAATTGAATAATTAAAAAAAAAAAAAACACACAAACAAACAAACAAGCAACAAATAGTTGAAAAAAGTGTAATCTTAGTAAGTGTTTCAAATTTCAATTATTTATGTATTTTCTGATTCACTTCTCGAGAATTTCATTTTGCAAGCAAACAAAAAATAAATTGTGTAGCGCGAGGCATGCCGAATCTTGCAAACACTTTCACCGGAGAGATAAGCGAATGTAGAAACAAAAGAGAAGTAAAAGCTGGGCATGCGATAAAGACCCCCCCCACCAAATTTGGTAATTGAGATAAAAGCTAGACGGGAGGGAGCCACGATAAGCTGAGCTTTGGTTAAGTCATTCCTCCCGCATCCCACACACACGCACACGCACACACACGCACGCACGCTTATACGCGCTCAGTCTTATACTCAGTCTCATATCGAGTGCATCCCTCTGCTGCCCGCCCCAATCGCCAAAGACTTTGCGCTGCAGCAAAACAAAAAAAAAGTGCATTAAGATTACAGCTGTCTCGAGCTGGGCAGCGCTTATCAGCTGCAGCCGTCGCCTCTGATGCACTTGTAGCGCCACTTTCCGTTTCATTTGAGGCTGCAGATGGGAGGAGGAGGAAGAGAGTCCGAGGATGCACATATGGCAGAGTGGGTGCGTGGTCCAGGCACTGGCCGAGGCCCCGGACCGGACCGCACCGGATCGGATCGAAGACGATTGATTATTGACTCAGCTGCAATTGCTTTGTGAGCTCTCCGCAATGTTTGCACTGACTGTTGTTGCCCAGGGCCAGCCTGCCCAGTCGCTTAATCATGGATCAGGCCACAGCTCCGGGAAGGAGGAATATCACTGGTATTGCCGGTTCACCTTCTCACGCGTCAGCGGCTGGCACGCAAAATGCTTTGTTGCCAACACCAACAACGAAAGATGCTTCACAGCGCAGGCGAAGAGCAAGCGTACGAAAAAGTAAAACAAACCGTAAAAAAAACGCCTGCGCATCGCTCTCAACTTCTAAGCCTCTCTTCCCATCCCATCACAACACTGCTCATCTCTCTCTGACCAACGTTCTGCCTAACTACCTACCTCCCTGTCTAACCAACGATCTCTAACCCACTCTCCCGCTCTCTTCAGCCCAGACTCTCTCACTCGAACACTTTGCATGTTATTTGTTTCGTTTATTTGACTTTCTCATTAACTTTTGCTTACTTTGCAGCGTTCGTCTTTGGTATACCCTACCTTGTTAAAGGAGTACTAGCTAAGTGAGGGGGTTTGATGAAGCCCTACACTTGATGTACATTCATTGTGTGGCTGACCACCCAGAAAAGTTCCACTGTGCATATGGATTGATATCAACTGCAAGTCCCAATCAATATATTCTTTTTTGCTTACCTTGATCGCTGCCACATCGCTTCTCTGCAAAGGGTATTTCACTAGTCGCCATCACACTGCTCTTCTCAAATTTCTTGAGCCTCTTTTCGCATGCTCATGTGTTTGCGTGTATGTGTGTGTGGCTGGTCTGTGTATTTTGTTTAACTGAAAGTTGCCGTCGCCGTAAGATTTGTATGCGCACCTGATCAAACTTCACGTTCACGTCATTTGCTTGCGTTGCGTTATGGGACAGTGGGGAGTGGGAAGGGAGGGAGGGGGGAGTCGTTCGCAGCGTGGCAACGTAGCTTGGCCGTCTGTCGGTCAAGCCGGAGAGTCAAGTTTGTGGGAATTTTTTCACTCCTTTTTGGGTTGGTTTTCCTCTTATTTTTCTTTCACGCTGTCTTTCCATCACTTTATCCCGCTGTTTGCTACGTTTTTTGTTGATTATGTGATTTGGCAAGTTTACACTCATCTGTCTTTGGCTCTTAACTTATCTTGAGGCGCATTAAATCCTCTCTGTGTCTCTCTCTCTCTCTCTTTCTGAGCCTAGCATTTCTGTGGCACTCGCGGCTTTGGCAATTAAACTCGATTAGCTAGAATTTATAACCGGCAACAGTTATAAATTAAAAAATTTAGTCAAATTAGCACAGCGTCGGTCACTACGCAACGACGACCACGACAGCGACGGCCACTGCGTGCGGCGCATAAAAAAATATGCAAACGAAAGCGTCGGCTTCGACGACGACCACGACGTTGGCGGTTTGAGTGCATTGCAGGTGTTTGAACTCAAATGTCAGCCGAAAGTCCGTCGTCGCGAATAATTGGGCGACGCCAGTGCGGACGCCGCCGTCAGCAGAGCGGCAAACATAAACAAGAGAGGAGTGCTTTGGATAACGAAGTTTTTGATACACTTGCAGTTGCATATTTCGATGGAAGCTTTACGATATGCTTGCCTGAGATGAGTTGAGTGAAAGCATACAAATTTGGTTCGTTCTCTCGCTCTGGCGTTGACCCTTTATTTGTGTGTGTTGTTTTCTTCTCTGCTTTGCGAGAATGAGCTCAAAGTCATAGTACCCCTTGCAGGGGTATAAAATAAGGCAATTGGAATCGATCGGTTGCGGCGCGTGCAAATGCGAAATGCGAAATGCAAAACAAACAACTGTCTCAATAATTAAATGCGTTCAGCAGTAAAAGTATGTCACCAAGACACACACAGCCGGTGTGTGTGTGTGTGTGTGAGAGAGAGAGAAAGGGAGAGAGGTTAGGGTAGAGGTAGAGTCATACGATATTTCATGCATACGATATTCGCCTGGCGGGGGGCCTGATCGAAGTACGGCTCCAGGGCGTTGACATTTCGAGGGCGCAGCAATTGTCCAATGTTTGTCCAATTCGTCACCCCGATACCGCCCAGTTCCGTTCCACCATACCAGAGACCGCACACCAGATCATATCACTTCACGGTCCACTCCCCCGCCACCCCCCGTCCCCCCCGTCTTTGGTGATTCCACCATGCACTGAAAGAAAATCGATGTTCTTTGAGATGCGAATATCGATTTTCAAAAACTACACCGAAATCCGGCCCTTTAAAACGTTTGCCGAGGATTATGGAGATTTCTTTCCGTGCAAATCATGTCACGGGACCCCGTGGCGGGGGTGGGGGTGGGGCTGGGGGCTTGGGGGCTCATGCAATTCAGTTTCGTCAACTTAATCAGAGACGGCGGCCCCAAATGGCGCATGTGCACAAGAGCCCGAACAACGAGCTGGTGACAAATCTGAGCTCGAGAAAGGAGTTGGAGTTGGAATCAGAGTCGGAGTCGGAGCTGGAGCTGTTGGAGCTGTTGGAGCCGTGCCCATTGTCTCTCACAGCGTATGCATCTGCATGTGGGCGGACGCGGATTTGGCCAGGCCAAGCCAGGCCAGGCCAGGCCCGAGCTGAACCGAGCCGAATGGAGCTCTCTCAACGGGTCAAAATACCTTGGCCAGAAGGGTGTGACAACGTTTGTGGTGACTGCCTGTCGCCTGGCTTCGATCTCTTTTGCTTTTGTTTGGGTCTCCGTGGTGTCTGTGTGCGTTTGTTTGTGTTTGCGGCGCATGTGGGCTTAATTTATTTTGACTTTTGGCCATTTAACTCGAGATTTATCTGGCCTAAACTATGCGCAAACATTTTGGTGGAGCCCCGGCTCGCTGACGCGTGGATTAAATGTGCCAAATGACTGGAGCCGCCAGAGAACCAGCCCCAGCCCCAGCGGATTTCTGTTAGCGGATTACTCAATGGGTGTGGTCCGATCCCGTCTATTTCTGTGGCTCCCTCCACCCCCCCGCCCCAATACAGCCCGATGTCCAATTGAGATGTCAGGAGTGAGTTTTCACCGATTTGATGAATGAGTAATCCCCATAAGATGATGAAAAGAAACCATATATGCATGGTATATGGGATAGGAATAGGGATAGAGGTTTCTTCTCTCTAATTGTATATGAATTATTATTTCCATTTGCTTTTAATGATCATCTTTCATACGCAATCATTAATCATTTCGTATGGGATCTGCGCATTCGAAAAGAGTTTTAAGGGTTCTACTGAACCGACTTCTTTAAGCCGATTATACTTCCTTTACTTCCCCAAAGGAAGCATCGGAATTGTGATTGTATTTTTAAGAAGGAAGTAGGAAACATTTCCATTGAAATAAAAGTTGAATTTATGTGTATAATCTTGAACCTGTTACCGATGGAATATGTTCTCTGAATGGAGATGGATACCACAAAACTCCCATAGACTTTTAGGCGTAACAATTTCTTATAAAACGCCTCCCAAGAACCTCTATACTTTCCATACTAAGATACTTTCTTTTGTATTTCTCAGCTGCCACAAGATCCTCTCTTGCACAGGCACTTGTGAGAGTGCAATCGGTGTACTTGAGTTGCATTCTCACTGCTCGTCGCTGCCACAACCCAACATCTGCCACATCGAGTGGTGTCGCGTCTCGAGTGGCCGCGAGAGGTCTTCAAACTCTGCTGACAGTTTCGACATATAGCACATGGCCCACGGACTGAACGGATCTCGATCTCCATCTCCATCTCCATACGATGCTCGTATGTGTGTAATATCTCAATCAGCAGCGGCAACGGCAGCAACGGCAGCCAGTAGAGATTTCCTTCCCGAATCGTTCGAATATCGTTTCCCACATTAATTATGAGACAATTAAAAGATGCGGGGGAATTCCACTTGAATGGCTGTCAATGGACCGAGACAATAGGCGGGACTTGAAGAGTAGACCAAGTAGACCTAAAACCGATCCGAAGGCACCCGCATGCCGGCCGTCCGTCCGTCCAGCGTATGACCTCCAGCGTGGACAAAATCTCAGATAAAAGAGTTTTGTTTTTTTTTCGGGGGGGGCCCAAAAAGGTACAAAATGTTTGCAAACTCAGAGGCAGAGGCAGAGGCTCAACAGAAATAGAGAGAGGAGATTTCGTGGAAATTACAACGGTACAACGACAAGAGGCCGACAAACATTTCGTATCTCTTTCTTTCTTTCTTGCTTTCTTTCATGGTGTTACGCATTTCCTCTCAGGTGTGCCACAAACAAAAGCGCTGCGAAAGGTAGGTGCAGCCGCTGGTTGCTGAGGATACGGGAATCGGAATTGGAATCGGGATTAATGAGCGCTCGTTGCACACAGAGCAACAGAGCAGCAGAGCAGCAGAGCGGTTGCAAGCAAACAAAGTGCAACAAAGTGAGTGGGAAAATGGAAAGGCGCAACAAATAAGTCTCTCAGAGTCTCAGAGTCTCTGACTCTGTCTCTGTCTCTGTGGCAGGGTTTTCGGGGGCAGAGACAGCGACAGGGACTGCGACAGGGACTGCCTCTTGGCTCTGAGGTCTCTCTGGCTAATGATGCCGCCGCTACGTGACGTTCGTTGCCAAGTGGCTGCCAAAGAATGGGTTTCTGTTTCTTTCAGTCTCTTTTTTTTTTTTTGTGTGTTGGATTGTGGCATTCTTTGGGTCGTCGTCGCTGTGGCTGTGGCAACTGCAACTGCAACTTCTGCAGACGCACCTCATTTTCCGGCTCAAAATCCAAACAAAGACATATATAAATAGCTGTTGCTACTGCTGTCTGTCTGTCTGTCTGGCTGATGCGATCTGCATTTGCTACCGTTGAGGCGACAACCCACGCAGTGGGGCACCCAACCACCAATCATCGTCATCATCGAAGCCAGAGTACCGTGGATCCGTGTAGCCCGCTTTTAATTGAAGGCAAGGGCGACTTTTCACAATAAATCAAAGGCCTCTGCGATGATTTGTTTGCAATTTAAATGCAAATAACCGACCACCCGGCAGTCTGTGGCTCTCAGCAGAAATTATAACTTAATTTTGGAAGAACCAGAGCCGAACCACAGCAATGAGAGATGAAAATGCCTCGGGGCCAGGCCGTGCGATGAATTGCGGCCCCAAAAAGTCACATGGAGTGGGGGCTCCGGCTCTAACCACAAGACAAAGCCACACAAAGCGATCGAATGCGACCAAGGGGCATGATTTGTCTTCAAAATACTCACGAACCCCTTCAGCCTTAGCCCCAGACCCCGCCATCGCTGGGGAGCGAAGAAAAAACTCCAAAACTGAGACTCTCTTCGCTCGAATATCGACTTGTGGAGTGACCTGTAAATTCTGACATTACTTATCGTGTTTTTCCAATAAACACATGGAATCAGGAATCACACATAGTTCTATCGTTATTATATGCATATTTGTATGATATTTGTAGCCCCTTCATTTACATTTTTTTCATTAAAATGTCGTTTTACAACTTCTAAACATTAATGGAATTATTAGCAGCAATGTATTTGATTTACGAATTATTTGTTATTGATTTTGATTAACGTTTTGCCATTAGAAAATTGTTATACAGGATAGGCATTCGATACGAAGTTTGTAATGATGAAATCTAAATCTTAAAATATAGGAAAACTATTGCAAAATTGCTGATAATAAACGTAGACCCCTATGATACTGAGTACAGCTTATTTATGAAGAAAAATCCAGGAAAAATCACTGATTCTATATGAATCTGTATCTGTATCTGTATCTGTACCTCATCTTGAACGACTAGCGTTAAGCTCTTGCCCCAAACCACGTTTCCAAGAAGCGCATCTCTTTGTCCAAAAACTCGGCTCGGGCCCGACCAAAAGAAAAAAAAAACACAAAAAATGCCCCCAAGCCCAAAACCAATCCCCGAAATATTAATAAAAGTCGTCATCGTCAAAAGGAAGCGCAGTCGAGCCCCAACAAAAAACCCAAAGAAAACCAACAAAAAGAAGTTATGCCACGCCGGTGTTCAACAAATTTCAATCTCGGCTCAAAGGCAGGGCCCCAGTCCTCAGTCCTCAGTCTTCGGTCTGCAAGGGGTCTCCAGGGGAAAGGCGAAAAGGGTGAGAAACCGAAGAAGGTTCGCTTTTTCGGTTGCACGTGCAGCATTGAAATGCGCCGCGCATTGGACCCAAAGGATCTTTGCCAAAAACAGAAAAACAAAACCAAAACCCAACCGAAAGAAGGAAAAAAAAGAAGATCCCTGGGTAAAGCAGAAAGACAAGCAGAAACCAAATGAATTGAAAGAATTCCTGGCCTTTGGACACAGAGTGAAACGAAACCCAGGGCAAAACCTTCGACGAATCGTCTCAGATCAAACGCTGAGATAGCCCTGCCCTGGAGACGGGCTCTGACCATCCGACGACCCGTTTTGACCAAAATGTGCCTAAGAAATTCTTGGGCTTCGCTTTGGCCTTTGATTTCTGGCTCTGCTCCGGGACTCCACTCCTCCGACTCGATTCAAGGCCTCTGCCTTTTGTTTTCTTTCGTTTTTTTGCACAGGCCTGGCCCTATATTACGATTTGAATTTCAGATTGAGTTTTAATAGCCGAAAGACAGCCAAAGTCGAAGAGAACCACACCTGCATTCTGTGTGTGTTGTGTTACTTTTGGCAGTTCTGTTGCAACATTTTGCAGCCGCAGGAGGATTGGGCCTTTCTAGATCTCTTTTTCGGATGGGATCTGCTGGGATCTGCTGGGATCTTCTGGGATCTTGGGGTGTGAAATGCTGCTCATGCGGCCAAGAAATTCAATTTCACGCTTCTTTATTAATTGGCCAAGCTTTGGGCAATGCTTTTCAGTACTCTTTTTTTTATGTTTTCCTTTTTTGCGTTAATGAGATTTCTTTGCAGATTTTGCAGGTTTCGGGCCTCGTTTGAGAGCCTCTTTTGAGAGTCTGTGCCGCCGCCTCGGCGATGAAGCGTTAATTAGACAAGAGAGATGTTAGATAGGAGAAAACTTAAGGAAAATGCCCGCAAAGTTGATTGCGACGAGGCTTTTTTAAGGAGCGATCATCACGCAATTAAGCGGTCCAAGGAGACCAACTAAGGGATATTTTTAAGAGGGTAATAGGGATAGTTTGGGACTTAGGTAAGCCAGAAAAGAGAGAGATATTTCTTACCCGAAATATCTGCCATCCGACAAACAGACCCATACCAAAATTTTGTTATGTATTAGAGAGATATTGTATATGTTTCCCAAGGCTCTGCCTTTAAAAGATGTTCCATTTAAAACCTTCAAGATCCTGCCACTTATCTGTAGGTTTTACAGCACTCCAGCTTTAGTATTTATAAGAAGAGTATCTCTATTTATCTCTGATGCTTATGAGAAATATCATCATCGACGAATTCCGCATCAAATCTTATCTAAATTTTGAAACACAGAGAACCCGAGTCGTCTTAGCCGTCAATAGGCAAAAATCAATAAGTGAATGCAAATATTTATGCAGCAATTGACGATGCACTGCGGGCGTTGTTGTTGGTTTTTTTCCTCTCTCTGGGTGTTGACAACAGAGTTGCCAAAATGCTACCCAAACTGTGGGATCGACGATGCCACTGCAGCGATCTGTGGCGGCGTCGACGGCGGCGGCACCCAAAAGTCTGCTCTTCCCCTCCCCTCGGGGTGGCACTGCCGCTAGTGTTGGCGGCAAGAGGCAGAGGCTGTGGCAGCTACTGTGGCGACGCGTGAAAAATAATATTTATGGCAAACAAATTTTCATATATCGACAGCCAAACGCCGCGGCGCCGCCACGCCAACGTAGATGCAACGTGTGGATGTGTGTGATACACGGGCAGAGGCGTAGGCAGGATTATTTCAGGGAGTGTACGATTCAAGAAGAGGGATGTAGACGGCACCGAAGAGCCGAAGAAGATCCACCGCCCACGCCCCTGAAGGGGTGTCTCTTATAGGATTCGCGTACATGCAACTGCCATATAAAATAATTAGGCAGGGGTTAAAGGAGACGCTTGACGGGGGCACGGGGCACGGGGGTCGGGGGGCGACGGGGGACTGAATGTCAACGTAAATTTTAAAGTCGTTGTTGGCCAAGTGCGTCCATCAATGGGCTGCCATGAGACTGGCTTTGGCGGCAACCTAAATCAAAGCTGGGGGCTCACTCCTCAGTCCCCACTCCCCAGTCCCCAGTCCGCTTTGGAGGAAGGCCTTCGACATAATCGTAAATTATATGCGAAG
Source organism: Drosophila pseudoobscura (assembly GCF_009870125.1). Taxonomy (NCBI): domain Eukaryota; kingdom Metazoa; phylum Arthropoda; class Insecta; order Diptera; family Drosophilidae; genus Drosophila; species Drosophila pseudoobscura. Next base: position 64,764,077 of record NC_046683.1, on the reverse strand, counting down.
TCGGTTTGGTTCGGTTCCTTCGTTTGCCATTTTTGGGCATCTTTGGGGCCTCTCGTACGCTACTCTCCGTGGCTCTCCGTGGCTCTCCGGGCTCTCCGGACTCCCTGACATGCCATGACAAATGGCAAATGTGCGACGGAAGTTGGAGACCAAAGCCGTCTTGGAGCTGGAGCTGGAGTTGGCGGCAAAAACCTTTGAGTCGCTTTTCGGAATAGGAAGAGCTTTGTGGCATTTGTGACAGGCTGGCTGGGTTTCATTGATTGCAAATTTAATTCGCGTTTCCCGTTGACAGATAAGAATCGAAACGAATATCGGACGGGATAAGAATCAAATGGTATCGGCACCCAAGGGGGCTGGCAAGCCATTAACCCCCCCATGACCAAATCGATCGCAAGGTTTCCTTTTTTTTGTTGGTATCTTAAATAGAATTTGTATTTGCTGATCGCGAACGGAGATAAAACCGGCGACGGAGAGCGCGAAAATTTATTGAATTTAATAACGCGCCAAGTTTATCGCAAAAAAGTTTTTGTCAATTTAACAAATTGCAGCTACAAACAGCAACGAAAACCAGAGGACCACGACGGACCACGACGGACCACGGCCAAGCCCCCTCGAACCAGAGAAAATCAGACAAAAAAAAGCGAAAAGCCAAAAGCCAGTTGGCCAGTTGGCCGGGCCGACAATGGAAATTGGAATTGAATTCCTAGACGGCTAATAATGTCTTTGTGCACAATTGACGGCCAAGTGGACAGGCGTGCAAATGAATGCCGCACGGCCGGACTGCCGCACGGCCGGACCCTGGCTCTGACTCTGGAAAAAGAATTATGTTACGAGCTCCCCAGCAGCAGCAGCAACAGTGGACTGGGGGGGAGAGTGGGGTCGCAGGAGCTTAGCTCTGGTCACTGGGGAGAGATATCGCCAAGATCAATGAATCAATTAGCAAAACGAAATGAAATGAAAATGAATGAAGTAACCAGCAGTAGAGGCAGTAGAGGCAGTCGAAGCAGTCGAAGCAGGAGCGGCCAGTGGGCCAGCCATGGCGTGGGATGGTATTTATCAACGTCGGCTTTAATACCCTTCCCAGAGGGTTGTATAGGCATTGTAAAGGGATCTGCAGAGTACTGTTTCCATCGAAGATCATCAACATTTTGATTCCCAGGTCATGATCGGCACTGAGATCCCTAAGGATGTCTTCCTGCTGAAGCCCTAGACTTGATAAACCCCAATCCTTCCTTAAACCTCCATCCTGTAGGGTACTTATACATTCTTTAACCATCTGCAGAGTACTGTCTCCTTCGAAGATCATCAACATTTTGATTCCTAAGTCATGATCTGCACTGAATGATCTATGGATCTATGATCCCAAAGATCCCTAAGGACGTGATGTATTCCAATCCTTCCTTTAAGCTCCATCCTGTAGGGTACTTATACATTCTTTAACCAAAGATTGATGGCAGTTTTTGGTTCTTTTTGGACAGCTGCTGCCTGGTGGTCGCTGGGGCAGTGGCCAACAACTCTGGTGGCATTAGTCAGCGCCGCTGGCCAGCCCCAAAGGCCACAACAATTCAATTCGCGATAAGGAATTATGCATAATTCTATTCAATTTACAGTTTGACACTCCACTGGATCTGATGGAAGGGAGCTCGTCATCCGTCGAAGCATCGAGGTGCTGGTTTGGGGGGGACTGGGGACTGGCTGGCCCCTGGGGCTGCCTGGGACTTATGACCCACCGTCGGCTTCTGCGGCAGCGATTGGCTTTCGATCAAATGTCAGGAGCAACAACTGAAAATGCAACTGCAGCCGCACCTCGGCTTGGCCATTGTCATCGCCATTGTTTGCCCCAAAGGTGGAGCTGTAGCTGGAGCTGAAGCTGGAGCTGTCATTAGGCCAACATATGGCCAGGGTATGGGTATTGCAGCCGCCTTTTGCACCTTTTGATCAACACTCCCCTCCGCCATGACAGGGCCGCAATGGGCGGGTGACGTGACGCAGCTGAAATCAATGCTGGATGGGGACCCCAGCCCCAGCACCAGCACAAGCACCAGCTCCAACTCCCATTCGGACTCTGGCAGCTGCTGAGTGACTTCCGCCAGCTGATGTGGCCGCCCAGGTCCCCCAGTCCCACAATCCGACAATCCCACCATCTAGCTGGTCTTTCTATGCGCTTCCGATTTAACCACCTGACTCAAACCCCTTGCTTTGCTCTGGTGCACTGGAAAAAACTCGCACCCGATGCTAGCGAGGGATTATGGAAAGTTGAAAAAGGGATATTTATACTCACGCAAGGCTGTAGAACCCACCGAGGAGCTCTGCCGCATTACGCGCGATGCCCCGAAAAGATACTCCGTCGATCCGTTAGATCGGATCGCTATGGAAACATCGCATAACATTTGATATTAAATAATATATGGGAATTGTAAGGGGAACCCAAAACCTCCTCCTTAGCCTATCTCTTCCTCTCTCTTGGTTTTTCTGTCAGTGTAGTCTGACTTCACCTGGTTTCCACTTCTTCCCCATACTTTTTACGCCGACTTTGACTTCGGCTTGGTTTCGATTTCCTAATTCGCATGGGGCATACTCTCGCCCAACCATGCCACCCCCCTCCACACCCCTCCCCTCCCCCCAGCCAGCTGGCTGCTTCAATTACACAAAAGTCATGCGGTTCCCCATAGGAACCCACTCGCCTCTCCCCTCTCCCCTGCTCCCCTGCTCTGCTGTGAGACCCGGGAAACCCACGAAAGTTGCTGAGCCGTGTCCGCTTTTCTGCTGTTTTCTGCTGGCGTTGGTGTCTGACTTTGTTTTAGTTTTTGTTGCTCCGCTGCCACTGCCGTTTGCTTTTGCCTTTGCTTGGCTTTGCTTTGCTTTGCCGGCTGTTTAGCGAAACAGGTGCGTTTTGCGTTTTGCAGGTGTTTCCCAAAAGCCACCACCGCCGCCGCCGTGGCAGCACCGCACCCCACACCTGCCCCCTGCCCCCGCCGCTGCTCCGTTGTTGTTGCGGACTGTTTAGTAGTTACGCTTTACCGCTAGTTACACAAATTGCCATCAAGTATTGCAGCAGCGCCTGCCCCTGCCCCAGCCCCCCCTCTGTCAAGCAGCGGCGCCAGTTGCTCATGCGCATTGTATTTCGTGTGAAAATCACAATTAAATGCGATTTTTATGCGCACCCCTCGCCAAGAGCCGGCATTGCCAGAGTCGATTGTGGCTTAGCTTTCATTTTGGAGACTCTACCGTGGAGCTCAAACTAAGGCACACTGAAAGAAAGAGCCCACACAGAAATATCACCTATATAGGACACCTATACCCTTCTATACTCTGATTTTTGGTAGATTGATAGATAATGGGTACTTCCATAAATACAGCAAAACTCAGTTACACATCTCAGGATATATTTCGATGGATATCCAAGGATATATGCGAACGATACTTATCCACTTTCAGATCAAGCTTTAGTTTGATCCTTCATCAATTGGCAACGATGATTTTTTTGCAGTGTGAAGACTGCATCTGTGAGGAATTGCACTTCGGGTCGGCGCTCGTATTCGGCTTCGGCTGGGCATTCGGCTGGGCTCAGCTGTCAGCTGCGTTGTTGGAAATGTCAGCTTGACAATTATTATGTCAAAATTTTCCGGCACGGCCATTGGAAGTCTCGCAACGGAGTTTGCCCGCGCAGCTGTTGACTGCTACACGAGTTTTTATGGTAATTCAAGTTTCACTGATTTCTCGTCTCTCCAGCGGCAGCCAGGCAGCCAGCCAGCCAGCCAGCCAGGCAGGCAGTCCGCACCCAAAAAGCAACAAAGTGCTTGAGTGAAAACCGAGCAGGGGGGCCGGCCGGGGCGGGGCTCCAACGGAGAGCGCGGAACGGGACGGGACCAAGGTGCGCGCGCTAATTGCGCGTGGGGCCAGCCAGCCAGCCAGCCAGCCAGGCCTGGCCATTGGCTATGTCGAATCCGGGCGACTCTCCCCGATCTGGGAGCTCTGCAAACAATTAGCGCATTCCATTGTCGTGCCCCGAGTCCGAGTCGGAGTCCGAGTCGGAGTCCGAGTCGGAGATCGTTGGCCCCCAGAACGGGCGGTGAACGCAATATGTGTGTGTCCCCCATGGACCCCCATAGACAATGGCATGGGAACACTCAAGTTTTTCTTTTCAATTTTCAAATTTTTTGTTCGGTTTAATTTGAGATTTCGTTTTGTGTTACCGTATAAGCACCCTTGCCTCAAAAAGGGGTACTTTAGTTTTTCATTAAAAAGGGGAAAACATGGGGCATTGCCACCCTTTAAAGAAATCCTTTTTTTTGTTAAGATTTGAAATTTATTTCTAGGACTTGTTAAGGAACTTTCTTCAATCAAACAGCTGCTACACCATCTCTAAAATTCCTCTAAATCCTTAAGGGTCCCTCAATGGCCATGTCTTTTTTTCAATATCCTCCTAGAAGGACCTTTCTCTCCCCACCCCCTCCATTTTTGCAGAGCATCCAAGGCTGTGCCTCGGAAAAGCAGACCATAGCTATTTAGCTTTAGCTTTTCTGTTGCTGTGGCCAGGGGTCCAATCTGAATTGACATTTGAATGGGGCGACTGGCACCGAGCGACTCCGGGGCTGGCAACCCGAGACTAGTTGCAATTGCCAATTGGTCATTGCATTGTAGCGGCAATCATTAACGCTAATAGGCACACAGATATCTCTGGGTCCGGGGCTCTCTAGCTCTGGATCCAGAGAGAGAGAGAGAGAGAGAAAGATCCGAGTAGTGGGATGCAGCTGCGGGCAAAACCCAAAAACCAAATCCACACCCGGAATAGATCGGTCGATCGGTCGAGCGGTCAACTGTCGCCCGAAAAACTCGGTTTCTCAACGGTAATTCGCACACGTGCAACTGGTGTGTAGCAACTGGCGGCCCTTAGGGCTACCTGCCTCTAACGATCCCACGCGATCTGGTCCGCTTTGTCAGGCTGCGTGAGAAAACTCGTTCGTCTGGGCTCTGGACTCGTAGTCTGCCCCAGGGGCATTATCATCCCCGGCATTGTGGCATTCGTTGCACTTGTTTGCATGGGAAATGGTTTTTCCCCAGAGTTTTCCCAGGTAGTTTCTGGAACAGTACAGAACAGAACAGAACAGAACAGAACCCATCCCACCCTCCGAGCGACGCAGTGAAGAAAATTTCAACAATTTGTAATAATTTTTTCCATTTTGCAATTTATTAAGAGCTAAAAATTGTAGTTTTTCTTCATGTTTTTTGTGTTTTGTTTTTGTTTTTAATCATTCTTTTTTAAGATATATGTATATTTTTTTGCATTCGTTTGATCCAAGGTTTTCTCTCGCCTTTCAATCATGATAGAGCTTACCGAAAAATGAGAACAACAAAAAGATGTAATCAGAGTCTGAGTTCGTTTTCGTTTTCGGATCATAAATCATAATTCAAAATCGCATAATTATGCTAAAAAAAACACTTTGTACAAAGTATGCTACAGATCACAGAACATATATTTATATTTATATATATATATATTTATAGGTTTTCATTTTAGTATATATATATATATATATGCGGTAATTATTATAATGCAATTATTCGTTAAGTCAATAAACAAAAAAAAAGGAGGAAAACGTTTGAAAATATGAGGTTTGCGTGTGTTTGAGTGAAAATTAGTGTTGGTCCGCCCAACATTAACACTAAATCTGATATAAATTAATGAAATCTGAATGTGTTTGTGTGTGTGTGTGTTTCGTGTGTGTTTGTGTTCTGAGTGGGTTGTTGTTGTTGTTTTTCTTGTTGAAGCTAATCAATAATAGGAAGAATTATATCATTCGTTTGATTTTAGTTTTAAAATTAATAGGAAAATCATTCATTGAAATTATAATTAAATTTTATGCCCCGTTTTGTTGGTTCCATTTTAATGCATTCATTTGCATTTCATTTATTTAGGTTTGCTTTCTCGATTTAATATTATTTAGTTGTATTGCTGATCTCTGTGTTTGCTTTGCATTAGTAACATTTTCTTTTTTGTATTGTTTAAGCCAAAGGAAAAAAAAAATAAACTAAAATTAGGAAAACATAAAAAATTGTTCAATCAATTTTTCAAGCAAGGGTTAAAGAGGGGAAAAAATTAAATTGTTTAAAGCTTTGCCAAGTTTTTTCTTTCTTTCTTTCTTCCATTCTTCTCGTCATCGTCCCGCTAATAGTTAGTGTTTAATTAATAATTATAATTATAATGCCCTAATTCTAGGTGTGTGGTTATATTCTTCCCTTACGTTCTTCCTTTCTATCTGCTATATGTGTGTGTGAAATGCCTGAGCCGCTCTGCCCCCCCTCTCTCCCCCCATCTCTCTCTCACACTCTTTTCCACTGCGTGGGAGAGCGGGAACAGGACAGCTGTTGGAGAGTTTACATTTACGTTATTCTTAGATGCGTGCTTGGTTATATGTGGAGATCTCTTCACACGAAGGTTGCTGCGAGTGGCGTTGACTGTACTTGCACTGTGGCGCTAATTACACTCGGTATATCGGTACTGATTATGCATTTAGTTAATAATTGTTTATAGGTTCCATAGGTTCTTCTCCCTTTGGCTGCTGCTCAGTCAGCCTGCTGCTTACGACTGCCTGCTGTCTTTCTCCGCTTCGTTCGCTTGCTGCAATGACAGGGTGGAGATGGAGAGGGGAAGAAACACAAATTAGTTTTCCATTTACAATCATTTAAATATAATAATTTGTTATAATAGTAATATTTCCCAATCACACATTATTCATTGCCCCCTAATTCCACTAATCATTGATTTCCCCATTCCACTGATGTTTTTGTTCCAACCCACTGTAGATCTGCGTGCTCTCTCGCTCTCGCTCGCTCTCTCTCTCGCTTATCATCAATTGATCTGTCGATGTGAGGGGCGGACAGACAGACAGGCGATGCCTAGGGGGTGGAGAGGAGGGAACTGAAGAGGCGCCAAGAACATCAAACGGAGCTGTCACACATGCTTGTTTGTGTCTCTCTATCCTCCTATCCTCCTTTCCTCCTTTACCGTTCTACTGTTCTCCTTGTTACTGTTGTTGGATTGACCGCAGCACTGGGTGAGTGAGGGCAAAGGCAGGATCACTCGACGGGAGGGAGGGGGGTGGGCACCACAATGTAGAAAGCGACGGACCGAATGGCGGCGTCTGGCGCACAGCTGCGCGGCGCGAAAACGTACAAAAAAAGAAACAGCAAGAACAACAACAACAGCAACAACAACAACCACAGCAGCAGCCCACAGAGAGAGAACATTTTGAACACGTGCATTTCTTTTTACAGTTCTCTTGAGGCTCTGTCTGTACGTGTGTGTTGGTGTGTGCGTGTTTTGAAAGAATTTTCGTAGTTGTTGTTGGTTTTGTTTGGATGGTGACACATCAAACGCTTTGTATGTGGGGCGTTTAGGTTGGGTCCCGCCGCCCCACCGTCACTGTCGCAAGATGCAGATGTTTTTTTGCAAGAAATCAGCCGTCTTACGCACTCGATACTCAATGGGAGAAACGGAGTGAGACAGAGAGAGAGAGAGAAGGAACGACAGAGACCACCGCAAAGGCCGCCTTTGGAGAGATCTTGGAAATCATCATTTTCAATGGATAATTAATCAAAAGTTAACAACTTTTTGGGGCCACCCGAAAGGCAGCTTCGATCTGGCGAACATTTGTTAAAATTTCATTGAAAAAGTATTGGGTTTTTGGTTTTGGTTTTTGTTTTGTTTTTCTTTATCAAGCAAAAATCGTTGTATATTCAACCTGTTTCGTAGGTTTTTTAACAAATTTTTTGCCAGCATCATTAATAACAACAAAGCGAAGAAGAGAAACAAAGGCAGACGGCCAAAAAAGAGCGCTAATGAAGTAAGAAAAAGCAACAACAGTAATATCAAGGTGGAGACGAAGACAGAGACAGAGACAGATGATTCCCCCAATTTCAAATTCCGTTTTCAAGCTGGCCTGTGCGTATGTATGAGAGAGTACATATGCACACACACACAAGCACATATATATGTATGTATATATACATATATGCATGAGTATGTGAAATAAATTTAAGTATCTGCAGGTGTTCATTTAAAACACATCACACAAACAACAAACAGAGGAAAAAAGGCCGCGAGAAAGAAAAAAAATTAACAGCTACGTATAGGCAACACAAAAGAAAGAAACGGAGGATGGCGACACAACAACAGCCGCAGAAACACACTGAGAGAGAGAGCAAAAAAAAAAACACTCGTGTGAAATGCCTACATGGGAAAAAACTCAATCATTCACACACAGACTTTGAAAATATCCCAATTTTCGAAAGATTCCCCAGTTGCGTTGATGCAACATCGGTTTCTTTCAGTGCATGGAATTTGGATGAAGTTCCCGTCGCCTTGGAATTAACATTAAAGAAATGTCGCTCAGGCAAATGTAAATTTTTCGGCTTGTCCTTCCACGCACAAAAACAGAGGCAGAGACAGAGACAGAGCCAGGGACAGAGACAGACACGCATGACAATTGACAATTGACAATTTCCTGATGAATGAGGTCACTCAAACGAATCACTCAATTCTGCACTCGCCCCACACATGGCATACTATGCATAAAACTCATTCTTACCGTTGCTAAACTGTTGGAGAGTTGCTGCTGCTGCTGTTGTATCTGCTGCTGCTGCTGCTGACCCGGCGCCAGAAGCGTGTTGGGGCTCTGGCGATCGCTGAGCGGGAGACGGGCGGCGGGACTAGAGATTTTGGCCAGCTGCTGCTCGGCGGCCAGACGCTGGGAGAGCAGATCATCGGCATCGGCCTCCAAATCGGCCTCGTCGTCCTCCATGTGGTGCATCTCATCCTCGCTGTCATCTTCCATGTTTGCTGCGGCGGTCAGCGCAGCCGCCGCATCGAAGTTGTTCATCTCGGGATGCGTCTCCAGCTCCGTTTGGAGGTCGCAGATATAGTCGATCACGTGCTGGATGATCTCCAGCTTGGAGAGCTTGCGGTTCTTGGGCATGAATGGCACCAGATCCTTCAGCTTGGAGAGATACATCTTCATCTCGGCGTTCTCGCCGTCGCCGCGGTGAGGTGGGTGCCGCGCAATGCGTCCATTGGGGCTGATGCCCGGCATGCCGGAGGCACCTGTTTGGCAGACGGCCGTCAGGGACTTCATTTTGGAGATGATGGCTTTACGCTCCTTGAGTAGAATTTTGGCGGATTTTACACGGTCGTACCGGTTACGGGTTACGGGCGAGGTTGGATAAGTTGGGATTGAGATGCGTTTTTGGTTGTTTTGCGAGTTTTGTTGCGTGTTTTTTTTTTTTGGTATTTTGCACGAACTTCACTTTTCTTTCCTTTGCACTTTTCGAACGGCCAACAGAAAAAAAACACTTTAATCCAGCGTGCCTAGTAGTTGTATGACTTATCAAAATCAATTTGAGTTTTCAAAATCACAAGTCAATTTCGCTGCTCTTTTACTGTTTTCTGTGATTCTTTGCTTCACTTGAGCGGTGAAAATTTTTTGAACGAATGAACTTGCCGTGGGGCGGCAAGGCCTTTTCTATCAAAAACGCCCGCCATGTTGCTGGTCGGACGAGCACATGATGCTGGAAAAAATGTTGCTGGCATGCTAAGAAAAGGTATGGAACACGGGCGAAGCGGCACAAAAATATCCGGCGCATGCAACGTAAAATCCACCCCAAAACTTGACATGCCATGATTGTTTACAGGGCTTGTAAACAATCAGAGCATATTGTTGAGTGAGGTGTGTCGCGTGGGTTCTAGAAATGTTGCTGAACATTTTTTGACCGTGGTCCATACCTTTGCATGTTCAGTCACTATGTCGAAAAAGAGAGAAAAAGAGAGGGGAGAGCTAAATTTTGCGTTTTAATATGAGCTTCGGCTGACTTCGGGAGACTTCGGGTCTACTTCGGGTTTGTAAGAGAGAGAGAACTGTTTTCATTAGCCGTGGAGAGCTTAGGAGGGGTAATATTGTGAGAGATTATTGGATTCTATATAAATAAATGGTGGAGGATGATATTTAGTCTGGAGGAGAAGGAAGAGTGTAGATTCAAAGGGTTTGTAGAGTGATGTCGTGTGGAGAGTTTTATAGTTTGGAGGATAGTGGTCTACAAAAGAAGTTCCTGCCGAGGTTTGCGGTGAGAAGGTTTTGTGGAACAGTGGAGATACCGTGAAATTCAATTTATTCTACACCTAAGGGGGATATTTGTATTAATTTGAATATATAGTAATATGGTATAGGATATTCTGTGAAATTGAGATTCTTTAGAATTTACAAGGAAGAAGAGTAATATCTGTAATAGCATCCATTCCACAAAAACCGTATTTACCCCAGCATCCACTCAAAAGATCCCATCCATAGCTCACAAGTCAACATCCCATCCACAGCTCACAAGTCAACATCCCATCCACAGCTCACAAGTCAACATCCCATCCACAGCTTAAACGTTGTACCTCTCCACAGCTTAAAAGTTGTTTCCACAAAATCCACTGGCCAACCACCTCGTCTTCCACAAGAAAGATCCAGTTTCAGCTACTTCTTTTCAAGCTTCCCCTGCGATTCAGGTTCCACTCACCACAGTCCACAAAAGTCTCAGCTATGTGGAACCCAGCTTCAATCCACGCTCTACACTACCATCCACAAACTCTACACGGACAAAATCACTTAGTTCTCTCCCCTGTTTCCTTGCTTTTGATTGGTTTAAAATGTTTTGTTTATTTTCATTGGTTTAAAAGCGAAAAAATCGAGCATTTTTGAGCGAGAAAAAGTGGATGCGAGAGAGAAAACCAGGGCTGGATTGGTTACTCTCTAGCTCGTCAAAATACGAACGCGCGCTCTCTCTCTCTCTCTCTCTCTCAGTTTTCGTGTGTTTCTTCTCTTTCTCTGTCATCTTGTTTGCTTTTCTCCTGTTTTTTTGTGAATGAGCATGAAAATGAATGAAAAGCGGTTTCTGTGGGCAAAGGTTTTCCAAAATCAACACGAAAACACTCTAGGGGAGTGTTTGGTAAAACGAGAGATTGATTAATTAGTTTATGAATATATCATTTATTTATTGCCAAATTGCATTTGCCAGGAAATGGCTTTGAGTGAGGTTTTTGGAGAAGTTTATCTTAAAACAGATTAAATAAAACCTTTACTCTGTGGTATTCTTTATCAGCATCGAACACAGAGTCTCCACACACCGGCATCTCGGGAACTATTGTTTGTACTATCCAGAATATGGATTTTGGCAAGCAAAATGGTCCGTAGAGTGAAAGTACAGTACATCTTAGATACACTCTAAAGAGTGGCCGTAGCCCGACTTTTGCGTTATCTTTCTCCGGGGGCTTATCTTAATTTTGGTTTATGATATCTTGAACACTCTCAAGTGCTTCAGTGTGTGCGACGGCGCCCTGCCCTGCCCTGCCCTGACTTTTCTCAAGCCGTCGTTGCGGGGTTTCTGGGCAAGAGATCACGATCGTATTACAACCAGACCATTGAGGAAATAGTGGAAATTTTCATTGAGGCGTTCGTTGTTTGTGAAAAATGACACGTCTCTGGGCTATCGTCTGGGTCTGGGACTGCTTTGGGCTTTGCAGCATGTGTGGTGGGGTGGAAGGGGATGGATCGGATTGGATTGGTTTGGTTTGGGGAAACATGAATGAACTCTTAAGTTTCTGTTTATTATTGTGGTCTCTGTGGAAAGGTTTTTTCTTGCGGGTCCATTGGCGGATTTCCATGGAAGCGGGCCGTCTTCAGGAATGTCTTCGCGTAATTCTCAGGAATTTTGTGGGGACAAGGTGTTGCATGAAATACAACAGAAATCCATGTTCCGTAACCAAAATATAATTAAAAAATGCTGGCAAAAAACCACCACAGTTCAAATTTCCCAGAGAGCGCAGGGCGCGCAAAAAGCAAAAGAAACAACAAAAAAAACAAGAAAGAAATACCGATCATAATTTTATGACTTTTCTGAGATTATTTCCCTTGGATGGGTCTCGGTTCTTGGCAGGAGACTGGAACGGAGCTTACTTTACGACTCGTGAGTGTTTCGCCTGAATGACAAATGAGCAGCGACGACCAAGAAGAACCAGCAACAGGTTAAAGAGCCAGGAAAAAACCAGACAGAAGAGCCAGCTCTGAGCACCGAAGCTCTAGATACCCTAGCACAGTGGTGTAGCGCATATGAAAGATGGAACAAAACTGATCGAAAACCTATAGCAAATACTGATGTGGATACCCTCTTGAAGGGTACACAAAAAGGGAACAGTGGACAGGGGACAAGGTGAAGATTTGCAAGCCATAGAAACTTTGTTGAGAGGATGCAATGAGGTTGAGAATGGAGATGGTGATGGGAATGGCATGGGGATGGGCATGGGGATGGGGATGGGGATGAGGATCACATGTCAATCAGCGCTGGAGACGGGTGGGGAGTAGCCCCGAGGTAGTCGAGAGATGGCGTTGCAGATATGCAGCCGCATGCCGCGCCGCGTGCATGGCATGCTGAAATCCAATACCCGTCACTCATCCCCCTCCCAATCGGTGGGGGAGGGGGCGGGGGGTCTGCCGATCCACGCCGAAGACATATCTAGTTAGGCAGCCATTAAAGGGGTGCTCTGTGCCCTGTCAATCTCTCTCGCTGTCCCTCTCCTTGGAGCCGTCTCTGGCCTGCTGGTGACATTCCCATTAATGAATTCGCAACGGAATTCGGAACCGTTTGCCTTTCGCTAGTTTATTTTTAAACATATTTTGCATATGGCTACAGATGCAGAGAGAGAGAGAGATGATTGGATTGCAGATTGGATTGCCTCCATTCATCGGCCTTTACTGTAGCCGCATCCGGCCCCTGTCCATGTCCCTGGTTTTTCTTTTTTTTTTTTTTGCTGTTGCTGTTTTTTCGTTCGTTCTGTATGGGACGTATGGTAACTGAATACTAATTCCATTGCGAAAAAAAACATACGACTAAATTCATTGAGGCGTCGATGATCGCTGAGCTTTTGTTTATTTTCTGCCTCCTCTCGCTCTCTCTCTCTCTCTCTCTCCCTCCCTCTAGCTAAAACAATAAACGGAATTGCGTGGGAATGGGAACTGAAACAGAAATGATTTTTTCCTCTGTTCGGCCAAGGGTTGTACGGCTTTTGGGGGACGGGACAAAAGCCAGCCGCCTCGCTCAGTGATCATCGAATTGGTATGCGTAATGTCAGCACTGGCCTCAGAACTGAAGCCACCCATGTGGCATATGTAATTGAAGGCTCTACGATGCGTGTTTCGGTACAGTAGTACCACACAATGGAAACAGGGCCTTTCGTCATAAATACGGCATAAGTGGATAAACACTGATATGGCTGAAAAGTGGATGAGTAATTGTCAATGAAATCAAATTATAATGAGATTATACGAGACTTCCTTATATTTGCGATACATTTTTAATGAATGGGATGCCTAGAAACAGAGTTACAAGAGTTGTCAAACCCTAATTCCGTGACATTTCTTGATCAAATTAGTATATGACATTCAAAAAGGATTTTTAATTTCATTTAAGATCCATTTCGAAGAGATAGGATATCTATGAGCCGAGTTACGATAGGTTGGTAGGCGTTTTTTGTGGTATATGTATATCTTGGCTTAAGGTACAGAACTTCAAAGCACTAGATTAATATCCATTTCGAAGGGTTAGAAGATCTATAGGCAGAGTTACGAAAGGTTGGCAGGCGTTTTTTGTACGGACCTTCAAAGAACCTGATTGGAAAAGGTTAAATAACATTAATCGTGACTCTATCTTAAGGATTCCCTATAAATAAATGTCCTTATATATCCATTCGATAGCTACGATAGGTTGGCAGGCGTTTTTAGTACGGAACTTCAAAGAACCAGATTGGAAAAGGTTACATAACATTAATCGTGACTCTATCTTAAGGATTCCCTATAAATAAATGTCCTTATATACCCATTCCAGCAATATTTAACAGTAATTCATTACAAAACCCAAAAACCCATTCGATAATCATTTCTCTCATTATTCATTCGCCGCAATCAGACAACCCAGAAGATATTAATGGCTTGTCCGACTAAAGAGCAGTTAATGTCCCGAAATGTAAATGTCTATTAGTCAAGCACTGTGCCACAAAGGAGCGTTAAACAAATGCACCAAATGGAAGCCGAATAAAAGTCGAAACATTGAAACCGAGCCACTCACAGGAGGACGAGGAGGAGGAGGAGGAGGGGAAAAAATAAACACACGATGCGGATCCAAGTCGAAACCGAAACCCGAATTCGAAGCCGCGAATGCGACTCTGACAAATGTCAAAGCGAGAGGAGAGGTGAGGCGACAGCAGCGGTGGCATAGGCAGAAGGCAAATGAACTTCTGTCAAAATAACCCCAGCCCTGCTTTACAATACAGTGGGAACAAAAAAGGACACTCGGCGACAAAGGACTCGCACAAAGGATCGCTCGATGGCAGCCAGAATGCGGATTGTGTGCAGCCGGCGCAGGGCAGAGAGGAGAGAGCGGAGAGGAGAGTGTGTTTGTGCGCCAGCCAGGTGAACAGATCAGATGCGATTAGGGATTATTATGCTATTACGCAGGATACGATTAACAATGCGCGACTGTGGCTGTGGCAGAGAGGCAGAGCGGCCAGCGGCAAGCGGCTGCCGCAAAACACAAGGATAACAACTGCGCCGCACGCCGTCGACACACATATGGCTGCAGCAGAACAACATTCGGTTTCTGTTCCCGTTTCTTCTTCGATTTGGGAAATATGTTTATAGGCAAATGTCCTTTCACTCTTGCTTCCACACTCTCTAAAAGTCGCATGTACCGTATGTACCGTATGTGTATTTTTGCTACCCTAATTGAGTGGAAAAACGTTGACAAGGGAGGGGACTCAGTCGAGCAGGGTGGTGGGGGGGGGCAATGGCAATATGCATCTGCAGGACCGAACCTGAAGGACGAACTTCTGCCGGCTGCCGTTATTTGTATTGCATTTTACCGTTTGTCCACACCGGGCTTTTTTTACACACACACCACACTCTCCCTCCCTTTCCCCTCTCTGGAAATACCTTTGCCTGCTGTTTTTGGCTGCGACCGCTGCTGCGCTGCATATGGTATTCTGCTGCTGGCGTGTTTATTGGGAACAGCTGATAAAGAGAGCGGCCCAGCGCGCTGGGAACTACAATTACTTTGTTTCGAATAAATATTAGATGGGAGCAACGGGAACAAATTGACGAGGAGTTGATGTGCCTGCATTGGCTACTTAGGCGTGCGGGTACAGCTGATCGCTGAGAGCGGGCGGGCGGCTTGATTAATTAGTGGGAGAGAGAGCTGGAACATTGGAAATGTTGAGAAAGCTTTTGAGTGGGAAAGAACAGAACTCAAAGCTTGAGTCAAATGGGTGGGGGAGAGAGGTGCGAATTGCACTTCGAATCGAACTTACAGCTAAAGGAGAGCTTCGAACTGAAATTATGAGCTGACCGAGAAAGAGAGAGAGACTTTAATGTTGAGCAACATTTTGAAGCCGCCTGCATTTCAATGGCAACGAAATGAGAGAGCGATCGATCAAGAGTGACTTTTAAGCATTTATTGCTTAAGATTTAGAGTGAGATCTTCTGATTGCAGTTAAGAACCTTACAGTAATGAAAATATTCCTTATCAAAGGAAAAACAATCTCTGGCTAAAATGAGAAACTGCGAACAGTCTCTCTTGTGCTGGTGCATCATTTCTCTCATTAGCAAATAGAAAACGGCGCCCGGACCCCGTCTAGACAGTGCTAATGGCCTTTACAGGGGACTCAAAGGGACCCTTTGAGTGTTGCCAAAATGAGTCATTTGGTTGGTGCAACTTCATTAGGCCCATGCCACAGACGCCTGACACTTGCCACAGGTAGCCGCTGCACAAATATTATTGCCACAATCCGCTCCTCTGGTCACAACACAGTGCACCACCCTCCCCGTCTCTTTCTCCCTTTTTTCGCACAAAATCTCCGCAGGTGGCCTCCTTTTGGTCCCCGAGAGAGAGCGAGAGATCGCAACCCATGGACTCCGGATTCCAGTATGTTTTCGGTTTTTGTGTGTTTCGGCCTCGTCAATTTGTCGCCAGTTGCTAATTGCCGGCATTTTCCCCCGACCCGACGACTGCTGTTGCTGCGGCTGCTGTTGGCCCTGCCTGTCATATGTGTGGCATGATGGATGGACATGGACCCTGGACCAAATGGCTTCTTGAGCGGCTTAAGCCCGCAAATAAGGCAAGTGGCACGATGACTCTGCCTTGGCTCTTCTGCTGATAAGTGCCTCTCAGGGTGTCTAGTGCAGAGTGTAGAGTGGAGGATGCGCCTAAGCTGATGTCTTAACCATAAACCGATCGCTCCTGGCCTTTGAGAGGGCATACATATGGCTCTAAAATTTGCGAGCACCTTCTGCAGATAATATCCATTTCAAATGGATTCCCTTTGGTAGTTGAATGTTTTACAGGATATTCTTTTGATGCAGTTCAAAATCTTACATGAGGATTGAGTCCAATTCTTTCAGTTTTGACCTAAAAATGATCTTCAAAAGAAGGTTCTTTAGGAGGGATATCTTATTTGGCCTCGAAGTCTTTGATCTTCCATTTCATATATGAGCGAGTACTCTATCACAGTACTTTCTGTACGATCAAAAAATGTCACATTTCATCTTTGTAAGTTTCTATGATTCTTGTCCAAAGAATTTCCCATGGAACTCCCCAGCCCAGCCTACAAGACTGTAGGGAAAATCTCAATCTAAAAATCCCTCGATGCCCACATAAATCTTTTCTCACTCGATGCGGGTTTTGGTTTGTGGGTTCCCGGGTACGGGGTACGGGGTAAGGGGCACGGGGTTAGGCGGGGTTCTCCTTCTCTCGTATCAGCTGAAAAACTTCAGATGGCGACTTTCTGTTGAGTTGAGATATGCCACAGCTGCTTGAGGCATTCCGCGCACATGTCCATGCCATTGGTGCCATACGTGACCGTGCCCGTGCCCGTGCCCGTTTCCGATCTCAATGAGATTTCTTCGCTCTGTTGTTGTTTCTGCTCTTGGGGTTCAAATGAGAGGAGAAGGCGGCGGTGGTGGTGGTGGTGGTGGCCATGTGCTGCTCTTCATCATCATTGCGGCAGCAGCAGCGGCAGCGGCATCAGGCGGCTGCATGCCATAAAATGGACGGACGTCCGTCGAACTGGTTGCCTCTCTGGATGAAGCCAGAGCCGGCTGCATTGCATGTGTGCAACATTAGCAGAGTGAGAGAGAGTAAGAGACGAGAGGAGAGGGAAACAAAAGCGCACATATGGCCGCTTAAAAGGGGGTTGCGCGGGCAGGCAGAAAGGCAGAAACCGAAGCAAACGTCCTTGCCCCGAACAGCGAACAGCAAAGCAGCAAAGCAGCAGGAAGCGCGCCGCCGCGCACTCATAAAAACTTGAATGATCGACACGTGTGCAGAATTTCCGCGACCAGCAGCGGGAAATGGAACCCAGAGCCAGAGCTAGAGCCAGAGACAGAGCCAGAGACAGAGCTAGAGCAATCCCAAGTGCAATCCCCGAGGCAGCTGTTCCATTCCATGCTCTCTGGCCACCAAAAACGGTAGCAGCCGTGCAACTTTCTATGATGCCCCTTGCTGCAATCAAATCGGGAAAACGCACCAGCGATCGGAGGGGTAGAGGGACGGGCATCAGAGTCAGAGTCAGATTCAGAGGCAGCTGCCAATGCCGATGGACAGACCAGACGCGCCTGACTTTCATTAGCATTTCTAACGGCCAACGCAGCTGCCAAAGACGGTGCCTGATCCACAGACAACGGACATCTTTGTGGTCGGTCTCTGGCTGCACTTTGGATGCGACTGCGACTGCAACTGCAACTGCTACTGTAGCCGACGGCATCGCCGGCACCGCTGGACGCGAACTGGATCGATCCGATCCACAGACGACAACGTGATGCGGCCCGGGGACAAGGTGAAATCTGTCCCACAAGTACACTGAGAGAAAGGCAGAAGCAGGGGGGGAGATCATGGGGAAAGGCCTTGTTTTATAGGAACTGTAGAAATGCTCATATCTCAAAGGAAGTCTCGTACTTTTCGAACTGGAACTGGATCTTCAGCTGTAACTTTTGGGAATTTCTCTCAGTGTAGCCCGTTGGTCTGCAGCTGTACGAGTATCCCCGTTGGCTGCATTTGCGTTGGAAATATTTTTAATTGCTATTGGAATTTTTCCATGTGCGCCTCCATGGACATCTCTCATTCGATGGCGGAGAGTCCGGTAGTCTGTCCGGCGTGTGGGTTGCCAAACTGTATCGCAGCAGTTGGTCCCATGGATGCGGCTGTGCCTGTGGCTGGGGCTGCCTCTTTAGATGGTGGCAGCTGCGTGACAATTGTCCAGGTTGGCCAATTCAATTAGGCCAAGACCAGGCGCAGTGGCAGTGGCAGTGGCAACAACTCTTGGCTGACCGTTTGACATAATAACTGGCCACATTAGCAGCAATTGGCATTGGTCAATTAGCTTTTTTCTCTACTCTCTTTAGCTCTCTCCCTGCTGCTGCTGCTGCTTCTGCTGCTGCTGCATGCCTCCTGTTGCAACGCTTGTCGCGCTTTTCCTTATTTGCAACATTCATTGACACCTGCAATTGTTGCAGCAGCAGAAGCAGCCGCAACACTGGCACTGGCACTGGCTGCTGTTGCTGTCGTGTTCATGTTGCTGATTGGCAATCAATTTGTTGTCAGTTTTTATGATTCGCAGTGCGTCAATGTCAACTAACTGTTTTTTCTCAGTCTTAGCTGGTAATTTATTATGTTGCTGCCACAAACTGCAACTGCCACAGCCAACAGCAATTAACACAGCAGCAACAGCAACAGCAACAGCAACAACAGCAACATTTTCAGTTTTCATGGCTGCAGCACGGTTTTAGTGGCATCCGCTTGGTGAACAATGCCAGACAAAATACGTGTGGGTGTTGCAGTTGCAACTACCACTCGTACTAGTGCTTCCACCTATGCTGCCGCTGTGCCGCTGTCGATTGCCGGCGCGTGTTGCAGACATCTACAAGTTTTACCCAGCGCCAAGTGCAAGTCCATCGTCCGACTGTCGGCTCTATGGCCCAGACATATGGCCAAGATAAGCGGCATAATTATGCAAATTTGTTATAACAATCAGCAGCAGCAACAACAACAACAACAGCAGCCACAAACGACGACAGCAACATTTTATGGCCAACGTTTTAATGCCGTCAACAGCAATTGCATTTGCCATTTATGGGGCGTTAGAATTTAAGTTATAACATAATCACTTGTGATAGTTTGTTATTTATTTGTCTCAAGCATTGAGCCCGCAGATATTGTACCAATAGTTTCCTCCTAGTTCGAGGCTATAATTTTGGAAAAGACCCCTTCATAAATTGGGAAGAATATCATAAAATTCCTACTTGTGAAAGTAATGTTCTAGGGCCCAAACAAAGCCTTCATAAATCGCTACTGGCCCTGGCACTGGCTCGGGCCCGGGCCTGGCCTGGCCATAATAAACATGAAACGAACCTCTGACTGCAAAATTTGAATACAAACATTGACAATTGACAGACTACGACGACCGGGGTGGAGGGACATTGGGCAGCTACAAATCAATTGCAACCAGAGAGAATAGCCATCATTTGAGAGTGGAGACTTAAGATACCCTTTCAGAGCGAACAGGGAAAAACAGGGGTGCTCTTACCACCGACTATTCGGATTCAGAGAAGGTACTGCAGAAAGTTGCAGAGAAATGGATCTCTGATCAAGAATTGTCATACTTTTTATAGATAATGTGGCAGACATGTGGTTTAAATCGTAATACCCTTTTCAAGGGTACAACAATCCCATTGATATGGGATCGGAATTCATCGAGCTTTGGACATGGCTAGGAGCTGTTGCTGTTGCCGTTGCTGGAACTCTGGCTGTGACTACGCATGCATAAATGCCTTTATAATCATTTCGTTGAACAAAATTTAGACGTCACTTGGCTGTCAGTTGGGGCTGCTTGATCGCCTGACGAGTCGGACATGTGGAG
Source organism: Drosophila pseudoobscura (assembly GCF_009870125.1). Classification (NCBI taxonomy): domain Eukaryota; kingdom Metazoa; phylum Arthropoda; class Insecta; order Diptera; family Drosophilidae; genus Drosophila; species Drosophila pseudoobscura. The sequence continues at coordinate 64,744,081 of NC_046683.1, read as the reverse complement.
GATGCAGAGACGATGGGATCGGGTCGGATGGGATTGTTGGAAGACAGCACAGCAAAGCAAAGCACAGCACAGCACAGACATAAGGAGCAGGAGCAGAAGTCAGAGCACCAGATCATGTCCATATTTGCATTTTTGAAATGACACATGGAAATTTTTGTTGTTTTGCAGCAGCAGCAGCGGCAGTGGCAGAAAACGGCCAACAGATTGACAGCAGCTGCAACAGACTGACGACAACAGCCGCAGCAGCCGCCGCAGCAGCAGCAGCAACAACAATGACAACGGCCTGGAATGGTAAGCGAAAGTCGTGCGCAAATCCGAGCAGGCGACAGCATATGGATATACTATATGCTATATGGCTATGGACCGCTTGTTGCCAGAGATAATTGCTGTCGCATATTTTCAACGTCCACTTGTTGTCGCCGTTCCAGCCACCACAGCATCAGCAGCAGCAGCAGCCAAAGGCAACCGGCTGCCAGCTTGGCAACATGTGTTGCACCGCTCTCGCCGCTGCCCATATTCGGCCAACATGTTGCAATCTCCATGGCCTGGCTGCCCGGCTGTGCAAATATTTGGAAGTTCCTCCTGATAGCCGGCGATAGGAAATTACTTTACGAGCCATCGTCAAATGGCAATTTTGTATGCATTCCGCTCCACTGTGCGGGCAAGTTCAATGTCTCTGCGAAATGAGAACAGAGAGAACAAAACACGAACCCGCGAGAACCGCGCCGAAAGCAAATGAGCGCAAAACAGACAAACAGACAAACTTGAAAAGTGTTCCAGCAGAGAATTCTCTCACTAAATGCGGCGTAGCACAGTATAAATTAGACTAGTCACTTACACTGCTAAATAGTATTTAGTTATTAAACTTAAGGCAACACATAAAACTCCACTAGACAAAGTAATACATCCACGAACAAAATCAACTTCATGGTACAGCAAACTCAAGAACAGAACGGAAAGCAAATCAGTGGAACACAAATAAACGGCAATTGGAAAGTGTTTCAGCTGATGGAAGAAAAAACGGAGATAGGTCGCTGTATGAATACCCTTCAAACTGTTCACACAAACCACAACAAACAGTAATATGAAATTTGGCACATTACTCAGAGTGTTTATTAATATTAAGTCTTTTTTTTCTGTCAGCAAAACATTCTCTTAACAAGCGCACCCACAATTCTGTAATACCTGAAACAAAAACACACACACAAAGAAAAAAGACAAAAGCGCCCACATTGTCACGCACGCCGAGCATTTCAGTTTCAGTTTTTGCCTCGAGAGAGCGGCGTTTTCAGAGAGCGTAACAGACAAAAGTTGTTCTCTCTGCGCGCTGTTTGTTGCTGCAACCGGTCGATTTTTTACAGTTTGTTTTTAAAAACGCAGGAACATGGACATGCACAGGCTGATCGCTGAGGTTAGGCGGATGCCGGCCCTGTGGGACTCCTCGCATCCGGACCACGCCAACCGCCTGGAGACGCAGCGGCTGTGGAACAACGTGGCGGAGGTCTTGGGCTGTAACGGTGAGTGGCTGATTGGAGCCGAGCCGGTTATATCATCGTTGCTTACGCTCTTTCCCTGGAACAGTGGACTTGTGTCGCGCCAAATGGAAGAATCTACGCTGCAGCTATCGCCGGCACACCCGGCGGCAGAGCCTGTCCAAGCAGCAATCATCACCATCTCCGGTCCACCAGTGGTCCTATGCGGAGGAAATGGACTTCCTTGGCAATCTGCAGCGCACCGACAGCAGCAACAACGAGGAGGAGGACGGGGATGTGAAGGAGGAAGCGGGGTCCGACTCCGACATGTCGTTCAAGAGAGAGGCGCTGCCGGCGGACGAAATGGAGGCGGACAATGACGCACTGATGCAGGAATTCCAGAACATGGCCACCCCACAGGCCATGCGCCGGCTCTCGCAGAGCATTTCCCTAGCCAGTGCCGCCGCCGAGGAGCGGTCCATGCCGCAACAAGCCTCCCCTTCTCCGTGCAACAGCGCATTTGGACTGGGGCAGATGCAAATGCAGGGGATGGGACAAGGACTAAGACACGGGCTTGGACACGGACTTGGACACGGCCTTGGCCACGGACTTGGCTTGGGCATGGGCACTGCCATGGCAGCGGCGGCCGCCAGCAGTTGCCACTGTGCTAAGCGCGTGGACGAGCAGGTAGACTTCCTGGAGAGCCTGAAACGCGAGGAGCAACAGCTGATGCAGTCCACCAGCCAAGACCTGGCGCGCTGCAAGAATGTGCTGCATGTGGGTGACTCGGACTATAATTACCTGATCAGCTTTATGCCGCTGATGAAGCAAATGACGCCCATCCAGAACGTTTTCTTTCGGGCCAAGATGGGAGAGCTCCTGCTGCAGACGATGCAGCAACAGCCGCCAGTGCACCTTCAACAGCAACAGCAGATGATGCTTCAACAGCAGCAGCGCCAGCAGCAGCAACAACAAGAGGAACCACAGCCCTCGCAAATGTTATTGAACCAGCAGCAGATGGCCTTGGACCAGGCGGAATTGCAGTAACATTCGCGAGTGCAGCGAATAGTGGGAGAGGGAAACAGCAAGACAGCGAGAGAGAGAGAGAGATAAAAAGAGAGCGCACCAGTTGAATGCGCCTGTCTGTTAGGTGCACTGTGGTTACAAAGTAGAGGTTATGTTTGTATACATATGTTGTAGATGTCGAATTTAAGAATAAATACTCGTAAATGTATGGTATATTTCTAAATTTCATTGATTTCTTATCGCGTATTGAAAACTGACCTATTCGTTGATGGATGCCACTGTCACATTATTTTATTGGAGTAAAGCACAGCAAATGGTGTCATAGCAGCCACCTTTGTATAGCCACCTTTGGTAAACAAACAGCGAAGGGGGGCATTTCTCATTTATGAGCGATCACTGTACCACGAATTTGCACGGAAAATAAATATTAAATGAGAAAAGCAATTCTTTTGGCCCCATAGATCAATGCACTTGTGCCCTTTTCGCTGTGCTTCATCATCATGTGATGAGACGGAGAGAGAGAGAGATGGAGAGGAGAGAAAGAGAGTGACATTTGTGTGGGCGGCGTTTGAGTGGCTTTTGCTTTTGCCAGCTGCACAGCACAAGGGCATGCATGCATCCGTGGAACGTAATCTTGCCGCCGCTGGCCGCTGGCTGCTGGCCGCTTGCCTGCCCACACATGTCCGTCGTACGCCTTTAACTGTGGAACCGCATCAATAAATTACAGTAGAATGAACCCCATCCGATGGAGTCAACGGCGGTGGTCCTGCCGTTTTCCGTCTGTCTGTGTGTCTCAGTGTCTCAGTATGTGTATGTGTGTGTGTGTGTGTGTGTTAAAAGCCAAGTCCAAACTTAACATGGCCATAAAAAAAGAACGCAGCAGCAACAACAACAAAACTGGAAAGGGGGTAAGTGAGAGGGGAATAGGTCGCTCGAGAAATCAACGCAGCTGCGGATGACGAATCGAAATTGACATTGAACTGAAGCTGGGAGTCGTAGTGGAGTAGAGAAGAGAAGAGACGAAGAGGAGAGAAGTGGAGAAGTGGTGGCCAGGCCGCTCTTGGAAGTCATGTGTTTGAACTTGTTGCTGCCGCAGTTGGGGCAATGGCAGGGGCCTGCCTCATGAATTCTAGCAACAACAGCAACAGCTGTAAGGCGCTCCAAAAAAAGACAGAAAAAACAAAAAAGAAAAAGCAAACCAAAAATAACAAACCCAGAGTTTAAGGTGTGTTCTTGAGCTTGAACGACGGTCGATTCGAGCCCACAGTGGCAGCAGTTGCCGTTTCCAGTGATTGGAAACAGTCGAAGATTGGATTCGGAGAGAGGGGCGGAGAGGGCCGGAGAGGGCGGGAGAGCGCGGGCAATTAACGGCAACAGCACAGCAGCCAAAAGAACATTTGCCAATTCGAATGCAAATTGACATTTGTCACTCGAACGTGCCCATGGCCAATACATTCCACTGCTCCAATCCCAATCCCCGTCCAGCTGCTGCTGCCGCTGCTGCTGCCGCTGCTGCTGAACATTCCAATATTCTTGTAAATTTCCAACCGATTCATGGGCAGACTTTCAACTACAGTGGAACGTACTGTGATGGATTTTCGCACCTTTTGGCCAGCGCCTAATCCCCACAGCCAGCCGGGCATGAACGTGTTAATGATGCCGGACAGCCGCCGCAAGAAGTGCATTTACCTGTCCGCTTTTGTTCTTTCGCCGCTCCTCCCGGTCAAAATGCAAATTTCACTCTATTCAGCTCACGTCAAATATTTGTAGAGATTTTCCAAGTGCATTCTGGCACACAGGTGTTAGATCTCGCAGCCCATTGTTAATGCGTGTTGCTGTTGCCAGTCTATTGTTGCAGTTGCCGCATCCTCAAAACCGTTAAAATGTTGCGGAATTTCCAGAATTTCGCTTAATTCATCAGCCCAAAAGGGTTTCCAACTAAACTCCGGCGACGCTTCTCTTCTAACACCTTTTTTTTGTTGTTGTTTTGCCCAGGTTTTGCATATGGCCAACAGGTGCAAGCCGCATGCGGATGTTGCAGATGTTCCATGGTTGTGGCAGAGTGCCATAGGGGGAGGGATGGGAAATAAAAGGATTGAGCAACAATTTGGTTAGCAATTGATTATGGTCATGCCATGGGGATCTGGATTCCACAAGTACCTGAAAATACAAGCTCTACTAAATGAAAACTTATGTATAACTGAAGATCTTTGGGGAATATTGAATGACGGAAGAACCAGCCGTCTCGACTGTATGCTCCTTCGTTTTATAGCATTAAAATGGCCTCATTATATCATATAGTTTCCACTTAGCAAACGATAAACTACCCAGTCATATATCTACCATACCGATTCGTTAAAGCTACCATTTCTTTGGCAGTTTCACGGCTCCAGTAGGTACGGTATGGTCTCCCGGCTTACACACATTCCAAAGGCCAAAAGAACCTTATGGTCTTGGACGCTTGTAACTCTATAATTTAGCCTCATCATTAATATGGCTTTTGTGCCTGACATGAGCAGAGTTCTTCGCCGTTCCCTTCGGGGCCCATGGACATACATAATAAATGCCTGTGACACCTCTTAAGAAGATTATGCACATAAGATTGCACATTATCCTCGGTCCCAAAGATGATCGTGAGGCCTACTCCTCCTCCTCCTCCTCCTCCTGCTGCTCCTTCTTCTGATGATGGTTGAGCTGCCGTTGGAGTTGGCTCCTATTCATGGGCCATAATCTCGATCCGTTTTGGCCGCCACAAACCAATCAAAACATGCACTTAACATTTTGGCTGAACCTCAAAAACCTCCAGCCTCAGCAGATACATCGTTAACACCAACAAAGAAAGGGGTACATACAGCATATGCATAGATGCTGAGTCACTGGGTACGTGGTCCGAAAATCAGGTACACCCCCGTACCGATCCGATCCGATCCGATCCGAGCCGATCCGAACCGACCGCCGGCAATCAAGCGGAGTCAGTGGGGCTTTTGTATTGCCATTGCCTTGGAGCAATCAATGCTGTATGACAGCTAGGTTAACAGCCACCTCCATGCCCCCATGCCCCTTGCCCCATACCCCTACTCCAGCCTCCATCGGTCCTACGCGCTTCCTCTTGATTTCGTTAAGTAAATCTCCAACGTGGCTGTGGCAACCTTCACGTGCTCGCAGCCATCTGTCCGTCCCAGCGCAGAGGTTCGTTTCCATGGCCCGAGATCATGATCATGGCTTTAACTGGCTCTTGGCCCAGTACGAGTGTACCCAGAGTACTATACTCGGATATTTTTAACTCTCCTTCTCTTCTGTGTCTGTGTCTGTTGCTGTGTCTGTGGCTTTGCCTTTGGACTTGGACGACTCTCGGGTTGCGTTGCGTTGCGTTGCGTTTATTGTTGTCTCGTTGAGATCTTCGCCTCGGTCTCTGGCTGCGGCGGCGGCGGCGGCGGCGGCGGCGGTACCCAGCCAACCATCCGAGTCAGCCATCCAACCAGCCAGCCGTCTGCGTCTGTTTTCTTTTTAAACGCTTTTAAACACCTGAGAAACTTGCTTTTTAATGTGCGCACATGTGTGCGGCGTCGCACTGATGACGACGACGACGACGACGACTACTACGATGATGAAGATCGTTCCTTAGCTGGCTGGCTGGCCGGCCCCCCCCTTCCCCTTTCCCACCCATCTCCAACTTCAACTTCATCTCGGATCTCCAACTGCCTCGTTTGTGCCATGATGATGAAGCAAATATAACAAATCTCAGAGTTATCAACCGGCAACCGAAGAGCAGCCGCCGCACAGCTGAGTAAATCAATTGAGGCTCACAATTCTAGGAATTCTCTAGCTCTCTCTTTCTATCTACATCTCTAGTTCTACCTCTACCTCTACATCTCTCTGTGGCTTCTTCTATCTAGCAGTGTGCTGTGTGTGCCCCTTGAGGTGTTCCTTGGATGGTTGGATGCGTCGGCGTCGTGTCGTTAGGCGCGTTTAAATATGCAAAAAGAAGGCACTGCCGTTAACCCTTCAATGATGAGCACGCTAGTGACAAAAGTAGCAAAATCTAGAGGAATAGAGCTAGAATTGGTATCTGTAGAGTGTTATACAGAATCAAAGTTTAGCGAGCGAACAGATCTTAGCAATGGCATTGATCAGAGGAAGTTGGAACGGAACTTAGGCTCACGAGATCTAGATCTAATCTAGAATCTACAAAAAGTACTCCTTATTCAGGATTAAAAGACTAGCCCATCTATAAAGATCTGTATGATCTGTTATACTATATGTAAATACTTGAAACTTGGCAAGTAGAAATCTAGTTTAAGTTTTATTGAGTCCGTTTTCTAGGTCATATTTCTTATACTGAAATTTACGCTCTAGTACATAATCGCTATCAATCTATCCAGAATCTAGAATAAGAGTCAGTTGTAGATTCCAAAAACCCTTAGTATTTCTACCTCCCTAATGCCCTCAGTAGAATACCTACTTTCCTGTGGAAACTTGGGCCATGGGTTTGCATCACTAGTGTTAAATGTGATACACCGCATCGCTAGACAAGGACGTTAATGGGTTAATGGGTGCACAAGTGTTGGTTGGCCCCCACGGGCAGTGTCGGACAAAGACGCGATCGAGATTTATACCTAAATGATTAACCATTTCTCCCCGCCGATCTTCGGTCCGTCTGTGTGGTGCCGGGGGTGCCTCTTGGTGTGAATTTGTAATGCGGCAGCGGCAGCGGCAGAGGCAGAGAGCTGGGTTCGGTTTTCCTTGTGGTATGCACACTGCTCGAGGGGCACCGCCGCCGCTGTTTCCTTTCCACCGCTGATGCGCGGCCTCTGCTGCCTCCGCTGCTGCTGCTTCTGACCATTCTTTCGCTGGCGATTGACACCTGCATGCATTTCTTGTTTCTCAGGTGTGCACTGAGCTCTCCTCAGGTGTGCTTGTGTGTGTGTGTGTGTGTGTGTGTCTCTCCCTCGTTGTTTCTTTATTTCATTTCTTCATCTTTGTCTTCTTCTGCTTTTCATGAGCTGTGGTTGAGTCATCGGCCATTAAAAACATGATATTGTTGCTGTTTGCTGATGGGATTCCAGTTGTGGCAAAGGATTTCATTGCTCATCTTTGAGGTTCCACAGGGCCCCGTAGGCTCTGGCAGGTAGTTTGTTGTGATTGTCCCAAAAGGCATGACGTGTCTCGTTTTATGAGTAACCCTCGACCCTTTCCCACACCTTCGATGGCCTTCTCTTAATGCATTTTAATTAGACAAAGTGCATTCCACACAGTGTTTGTTGGGCATCGAGCCCAGTGGAGAGGGCTATACCAAAAATAAAGAGAAAAATAAAGAGAAAATCTCCAAAGTTTTGGCGGAAGAAACAAGGTTACGGAGCACTGTTACCGTTACCGTTACTGCGCCTGTGTGCGCAGGTGTGCAAAAGCATTAAAATTCCACTCGAAGAAGAAAAGAGTCGAACAATTTCACAACAAAAGCTCAACGCCAAGCTCAAGCTCAAGCGCACATTAAAATGTCTGCCGCCGGCGCAATTCTTCAAACTCCCTCCCGCTCTCTCTGTGTCACTCTCTCTTGGGCTCTCTATAATACCTCTCCCGTCTTTGGTGTAGGCTCTCTTTTCGGAGCCACAAATATTAAGTGACTGCCCAAAGTTCAAGCCCAGGCGCAGTGCCAGAGTGCAACGCTGGCATTAAAAAAAAAAATACTTATAAAAAGTTGTAAAAATATTTCGCACGACACTCAAATCACGACTGAAAAGGCTAACCAAACGCGAAAAAGGTATTTCCATACCCAGTCACTGATGGAGCTCAAGGGTATGTCGGGTTCTTGCAGAGCTTAAATGTCTCTCTCACAGCGTGGCTTAGCAGCGTGGCTTTAATAGTCCGGTCATATTTCCTCTGATTGCATTGGGTTTTCCCCCATGAATCAGGTATCCTTTAGTCGAAATCCTTCCCTAAGACCCCACATTCTTTTACTCGTTTCTTCTGTTGGGACTGGCAACGATTTCAGGCTTCAAGTTCAGTGAAGTTCAACGCGAAAAACGTGCGGGAGCAAAAGCTGCAAGAAGCAGCAGAATCCACACACAAAAAGAGTGGCTAGGGCAACCGAGATGCCGCCTGCACTGCACTGCACTGCACTGCCTTACCGACAATCATCATCATAACTGGGCAATCAAATTAGTTGTTGCTGTTCTCATTAATGGGATTTATCTGGACAGAGGAAGAAGAAGCCATCGCCGCGCTGGCAGCCTCCCAAGACCTATGGGATCAGGGGATCTCTTGCAGGTGTTCGATTCGTCGGCTGCTTCCAGAAAGCTGCGTCATTGATTAGCTACAGAAATCAGACTAGACCCGGCCTGAGCCGGCCCCAAAGGAAAGCACAGCCCCAGGCACTGGCACAGGCGCAGTATATTGGAATTCAAGGCAGCAAAACCCGGCAACAGTAACAGTTTTTCTGGACATTTACTGGTTGGTTGCCTCGTTTGCAGCTGCCAAAAACATAAGTCACGATTTTCGCTTTTGTTAATTCATCAACGAACAATTTGCATTTTTTTCCAACTCATTTTTGTCGGTTATACCCTTTCTATCATTTGTGGCATTCGTGGCTGGCATATGGCTTGGGAATGTTTGTAGATTTGTAGATAGATGTAGATACTTATTATTATAGGTGCATATCTTTTAATCCTTCTTATGTTTGTTTGTTGGTTGGTCCCTAAGGTTTGCTTAAGACATTATCTTTGAGGTTGTCTTGGTACTTTGTGTGTTCTTAGAATGTAAAGAAAACAGTTCAATGATAAAGTTGATTGCTTTAAGAGGAATGGAGTCTTGATAGAATGTCCCTGATAGCTGCTTACATCACAAACAGATACATTCATGGCTATACCTTCCTTCCCCTGCCTACCCCAGGCTCACTCGCGGCGACGAACCAAATCTTCTTAAATAACAGAGAGAAACTTCTGGTGCATTAGGTTTTGGTTTATAGAAAAGTATACTGCTGATATATGGCTGATGAAATCATTCCCATCGAGATGATATATGTACATATAGGCCTGTGTATTTCAGGGAGTCCTAAGATCTGTCGGTCTATTGCCTGGTTTTGGTTCTTATAAATTTCAGGGTATTCCTACTTCACCCATGTCAATCACTGATTTCATCGGCTTATATATCAGTTTCTGGTTTCATTTCTTTAACGATTTCTTTGGCTCGTTAATCTTTATTTCGTTTTCCCTCTTTCGGGACAACCCTTTGCAACACTGGCTCCCGCTGCTGCTGCCGCTGTGGCACGTTGCAACCGTTGCTCCCACTGACAACAAGTAAACTTTAATTAGCATTTTTACGCCAACAACAACAACTGCAATTATCCCAACTAGAGCGCGGTTGCGGGTGGATTACCCACCGCTTGCCACTGCCACTGCCACTGCAACTTGCAACTGCAACTGGAACAAGCAACTGGAAATGGAACTGCAACTGGCCGGGCTGGCAGCTGCAACAGAAGTGTGCAACTTAGTTTGGCTGCACTCTCCAGGCTCTAGTCTCTAGTCTCTAGACTCTAGACTCCCAGTGCCGCCTCCCAGGGCCATTTCCTCCCATTCCCATGGTGGAATTTCTGTCTTCTGTTTTTTTATTCCCGCTCTTTCCTTGGCGAATTTCAATTAAACGGCCCGTCAAGCCCGATAAGCGACAGAGCTAGAGACAGGCAGGGAAGCAAGAGATACCAGATCCCAGAGCCCAGAGACGAGCAATTGGCCATCCAATCCAATCCGAGATCCCCGCTCGGCATCCCCGGTCCGGTAGCGACTGTGACAGCAATGTGTTAACAATTTTCGCGCCACAGCTGCTGTTGCCCCTGCTGCAACAGTTGCAACTCTTGGCTGCCTCCAAGTAGCCTAATTACGAGTCAAACTCTGACATAGATTGCACTCGGAGGCAGTCGAGACGCTTTTCAGTAGCCACCAAGTGGCAATGGCAATGGCAATGGCAGTGGCTTCTGCTTTTGCTTTTGCTTCTGCATCTAGCTCCGAAATATAATTTAAGCCTGGCCTTGGCTGTCTGTCAGACCAGGAGCTTAACCCCCGAAAGCACATTTAAGCGAATATTTAATCTTTGAAAAACTTGTATTGGGAATTATTTGGAATCTATGTAGGTATGTTCCTTCTCTCCCTCTAGCTTGCTTTCTTTTCCAGAGTGGCTTAGCATTTGAGGGTAATTCTCTTCCAGTAAGACTCTGAGATCTAGGCACTGATCGGGACGGACGGACAGACAGACCTGGCTATATCGACTCGGCTATTGATGCTGATCAAGAATATATGTACTTTATGGGGTCGGAGACGCTTCCTTCTGGGTGTTACACACACCTATACTCTTTTTGAGTATCGGTATCATATAATGGTATTCCCTCTCTACCACAATGGGTTAACTGCCCCTGGGCATTGGTGGCTGCTCCTCCTCCCCATCCTCCCCCTCCTCCACCTTCTCGATTGCTCTGCTCTGCCCTGCCATTAGTGCGGTTTCGTGTTTAATCCTCATCAGCATTTCGGCCACTGAAAGAACACCGAGAGCAGCAACCGAAAATGTTTAACACAAATCAAATTAAGCTCTTGTTACACTCCGAACAGCCCCCAAAAGTCGGGTCTCATTCCCATTCCCATACCCATACCCATTCCCATTGGCAGCCTCGCGGATCATTAAAAGTTTCACCACATGATTCCCGTTAAAGTTGCACGTTGCACACGCAAACACGACCCTGCCCTGCCCTGCCCCCGCCCCGATGTAACCGATCTCAGCTGCTGGCAGTCCGTCCTCTGATCCTGCTGGGAAAGAAATCACTGCGTTTTTGTGGCTTAAGAGATCTTGGGCTAAATGGTTGGATCTGGACTTGGGGGCCAAGCCGCGACATCGATGAACACTTCCCCCTCGGAGCCAACACTCGCGAGAGAAGAGTTCACGATGCGGCAAAAGAGGTCGCCTGGAACCCGGTCGCGTAATTACACTTAAGTACCGCCAACAAGCCAACAAGCCGACAAGCCGACAAGCCAACAGGCCAACAGGCGGTGCATCGTGGAGCGGCAAGCGGTAGGACTGGAAGACAACGAAACCGAATTCAAGCCACAAATTAAATGGCCAAAAGGCGCTTTCGTCCTGGCGCAAAGTGAATTGTAATTGCGATTGCACTCGGGAGATGGGATGGGGACTGGGACTGGGGCTGGGACTGCGATTGGGAGCTGTATTTGGTGGCAGCTGTGAACGGAGCGAAACGGAACGGTATGGCAACACTCGAAGCGCGACTAAATGCGCAAAAATGTTGCAAAGACGGTAATTTACAATTGCATCCAGTTGCATGCCACCACAATCAACGCTGACGCGCCACTGCCCGGACTCTGGCTCTGTGGATACCCTACCCGGAGGGCAGAACACAGCACCTGATACTTTGTATATCACAACGGCGGGGAGATGGAGAAATGGGGAGTCTCAGAATGAAGAACCAGGCTCAGTCCATAGAATGGTTGGGAATATCTTAATGGTCCATCAGAACTGAAATTTCAGAGCTATTAGGCGATTTTGGATGCCAATCCCAAACCATATTTCAATGATAAGAGGGAGTTTTTAGAGAACTATAAGAACAAAAAGCCTTGTTTAAAAGAAACAAGACCAGAATCAGAATCCAGAACATAGGAGTTGTTATATGTTTGTACCTCTAGCGATACCCCTGGCTTGCGGGACCACTTCAGATAGACAGATACTTTAAAGACTTTGTAGTCATTGTAGGAGTATCTCCTGATTCCATGTAGGTCATCTGCTATTCGTTGAAGCCCAGCCCTGACTGACTCTCATCCCTTTCTTCTTGGCCCAAAACAAACTGCCAAAAGCTACTGTGATTCCGAGTCTGGATGTGTGCCTCTGGTTCTGAGTCAGAGAGCTGTAGCTGGAGTTGGAGGCTTCGCTCCTGTGCATTGGCGAAATGGAAAAAGTGTTCTGGGACAGGAAATGTGCCCCTCCGCCAAGGAGAAGGCAGCAACACCAACAAGAAAGAGGCGCGACAGAAGCCCAAGAAGAATGCAAACATGAAACACGATAATTGAGCGGCGTGGAAAAATTGCCAAAGACGCGAAATGGACAAATACGAATTACAGTATCCAAATCAGTGTCTTCCTGCCCAGCGGCATCAGTCTTGGGCACCAGCTTCCAGCAGCACCCATCTTCACCTCCAGAGAGCTCCATCTTCCCTCTTCCTTCTGCCCTCTGCCTTCTGCCGTCTCCTGCTTCAGCTCCTGTTCTTTCTGGGGGCTGCCTCTTGCCTCTTGCTGCAATTTTATTTTGCGGCAGCTGCAAAATTCATTTGACAAAAGCGCCAAGTGAAACCAAAACAAAAGGGCAGCCACAACGAAGATTGTGGCAAGAGCAAAACCAAAGCAATCTCCGCCTGGCTCCTTCCCTCGAAGGGGGAGAATTCAAATAACTTGGCGTTTAATTTATGGGAATGCGCGGTAGCCCCAACAGCAGCAGCACCACCACCACCACCAGTCCCAGTCCCCAAAAAGACGCTCGAAGGAGGATGGCTGCTGCGCATGCGCATCCGAGCGGCGATAAAAATATTTTGGCCCAAATTGAACTTTCCGATTGGCAGCGGCGGCTCTCTGGCTGCATTTTATTAATCATGTGCGTAATTTATTTGGTCAGACATTGGCAATTTCACCCAAAAATTAAAATGGAAACTTCCTTTCGGTCCATTCTGCCCCTGGGGGCATCATCAGGCTGCGCATAATTTACATATTTTTACCACTCTCTGGGCGCGCTAAATTGTCACAGGTGAAACGCATGCCCCAGGAAGAGGCTCCTCCTGGGCACGCCCCAACATCTTTCTCCTCAGTGTCTGCGTCTGGGTCCCCTTCGAAATTGTTTCGGAGACTGCAGACTGGAGACCGAAGACCGGAGACTGTTAACTGCACTGTCACTCGACGACGGTACGTGTAATTTGTCTGGACGCGTTTATCAAACCCCGGCTCCAAGAGCCCAGACCCCAGAGCCGACTCTGTCCAAAAGATAACTCCACAGCGCTATCAAATGCCGGACAAACAAACATTTGTCTCTGCCTGGACTGGACAGACAGCCGTCGAATGGGAATGGTATTGGGAATGGGAACGGTAGTTGGTGCCAGGAGAAGGTACTAGGACCACCGCCACAGGTCGGTGTCTTATCTTATCAGGTGCATTCCCGAATCCCATTCCCAGGTCCATTCCCCGTGATGATGACGGACCATTCCTCATGGGCCACTTGTTCCCAGGGTTTCTGCAAATAGCCAAGCAAAGTCGGAGGTAGACAGAGATGACTGTTAGCTAATTGTCTAGTTATCTAAACGAGGGATGATCGGAGAGTTTTACAGGACTTTCGAGCCTGAAACGGTGCCTAGAAAATGGTCCTTAATATTCAATTGATTCCAGATAATACTTAGGTGCGTTATGTCTATACAAGTGTTAAATTATATGCTAAAAACAGACTTATGTTTTGAATAAGGGGCTTGTTAAGGGGCTGTTAATGTCCTCTTTAAAGAGCTATTATCACAGACTGGAAGATTCAACAATATAAAACTCTTTAAATTCTGAAACTATAGTTCTTTCTTTCTTTCTTGCAGACTTTCTTTAAAGATTCACTGATCGATTCAGCATTTCACATGAATATTTCTTTAAAATCTAAAACATTTTTCATGAAATTTGTAATAAATATAAAGAATGGTTCCTCAACTTCACCGAAACTCTTCAATCAGACCCCGTGCGGCACTTGTCCTCTGTGCTCCTTGCACTCCCTGGACGTGTGTATCTTTGCGTGCGGCGTTGCGTTGTCCTGTTTGCTGTTGGTGTGAAACGCTATCGCAGGTACCGCCATGCCAGTCCCCAGAGGGACTATCTATCTATAGCCCATGTGGTGGTGCCTCCACTTGAGGGCCGGGCCGGGCCGGCCCGAATGCGTTTGCACGTGTGCATCATCGTGTGGAAGGAAATCTCTGTTGACATTCCAGGAACCCTCTGACCTTTTTGATATTTCGCCGACACAAGACACATCTTCTCGGGCCTGGCTTTGGTTTCGCATTACCCATGTCCGTGTCCAGGTCCAAGATCACGTTCGTCTCTTTCTCTTTCTCTTTGGGTTCCCTGGTTCCTTGAGTAAGTATTTTTGTTTGGCTTTAATAAGCGTTAAGTTGTCGGGATCAGAGAGAGAGACTGATTAGGGACAAATTGTATGCAGAAGGCGACTCAATTTTCCATCATGCCCCAAACGACAGGATGAGTTCTGCTCCTGTTGTGCTCTGGGCTGGCTGTGCAACAAGTGTTCAAATTAATGAGCCAAAGATTTGTTAATTTTCGTGGCTCATTTCATAAGGCGAAGGAAGGGAGAGAGGAAAGAGAGGTAGAGAGAAGGGCGTGGCATGAACGCATCACATTAATCGCCGGGTAGGGCAAACAAACCGCATAATGCCATCGCATCGCATCGCATCGGATGGGATCGGATAGAATAGGATCGCATCCCAAACTCCATTCCTCATCCTCATTCACATTCGTGCCCCGCGGGGGCAAGCGTAAGCCTTTGCCTGCGAGCATATTAATGAGTTTTGAGTTTAGATTGAGGAATTCCATGGAGACGATCCCTGTGGCAGGGGGGGAAGGGCGGACACACAGAGGTCGTGAACAAGTGCAGACATTTGTGATATGGAACTGAAGAACCCTGCCCCAGCCACTGCATGTGGTATGTGGTATGTCTTCTGTCTCCTGTCGGATCGCTGGGGTCGTTGCCTGACTGCCTGCCTGCCTGCCTGCATCTCTGACTCGACTCGAATCGAATGGATGGAGTCGGAGGGTTACGTTACGTTACGTTTCAGGTTTATCGCTGGAGCTCCGAAGGGGGGCCCGATTATCTCTCTCTCTCGCCACCGATGAGGCATTTAATTATTCCAATTTCGGTGGCGTGGTGGCATGGCAGGCACTTGTCGATTGTTTGGTATGCGCCTCCTCGATTCGATTCAGTCGCCTTGGATTCCAAGGAATTCCATTTACATATAGCCCTTCCATATCGGTGGGTTTTACGTAGCCCATCGATTCGAGCAGTCGTCGCGCTTCAAGGAAATCGCTTTTCACATTAAGTTCTATCAGTTTTCGAGTTCAAAGCAGTTCACTTTTTGATGCAATCGCTTCACTTATCACACACGTCTGGTCTGGTCTGGGGCTCTGTTCATAAATTCAGGACAAATATTTAGCTTCACATTAGGTCATCATCGTCTTATCACTACTAGGCCCTAGCCCCCTTCTTCGACGCGACTTCTGCCTCAAGTGCAACGCGTGAGTTCAGCAAACATGCACCCAAACCGAACCCGCAACCAAGCCCGAACGACATACAAGATGTTTGCTACAGGAAATGCTTTCCATGGAACGTCATACATATATTCAGTGCAGCGAAAGTCGTTGATAAGAAATGTAATTCATGGCAATACGAATGACGACTGCAGTGTCCAAGGAGCACTGCGCACTGTGGAAGTGATAGGGGAACAACATGGAGTACGACTTCGCTTCCTTCTGCCCAAGATATACCCACCTCTATCTGATTATTGGTACACATATTTGCCTGCCTTGGCCCACTGTGTGCACTCGAAATCGATTCAACAACAACCTCAACAAGTGGAATCATAAAAACACCACACACGCACCAGAGACTTAAGACTCGGTCTTGGTCTGGGTCTCTGGGGCTCGCTGGGCCTCTCTGGGGCTTGGGTATCTGGGGTCTGAGGTCTGTGTGTTTGCTTTTCGGTCGGTCGGGCGAATTATGAAGTGTCATGTTTGTCATGACCAAATCCATGTCCATGGCAATATGAGGTATCGTGTTACAAGACTCTGGCACTGTCTGTCCACATTCGACTTGTCTCTTTCGCTCTCTCTCTCTCTGTCTGTTTCTGTTTGTTTCTTTTTCCCAGACAGAACTTTCGAGTGAAAGAACGCAACAACGAAACGATCGAAATGAGCCACCGCTGAGAAGTCACGTCGCTGTTAAAATGGTGACCCCGACGTCTCATTTTCTCTCTCTCTCTTTGGGGCCATGTACTGTGTCCATTATGTTTTATGTCTTGGCCTCTCGACGGTCTTTCTTTGCGACAGTTTTATGGTGCTGTTGCATTGATTTGGGTTCCATTTTAACACTTTACGAAACTTAATACAAACCGCATTCATATGCATAATGTAATTCGAGATTTACTGTATTGGTATTGAGCCGAAGACCCAAACCGAATTTGAATGCTGCTGAGCCCACATAAAATACCAAGCGGTTTGCTTCGGCGTGTCCAATTTTCAGTGCGATTAACGCTCAAAATGAGGGATATATACATGTATACCCCTCCCCTCCCCGCCCCTTCGAAGCTTAATTGGATCGACAGAGCAGCGCAAGAGAGAGTGCGGATAATAGACTGGAAATTATATTTTTATTGAAATAAATTAAGTGCACGTGCGTCCATGTGGGTTGTCCGTCGGTCTGTCGGTCTGCCTGTCTGCCTGTCTGCTGGTCAATCAATTGGCCATAGAGTCTCGTCCGTGAGGATGATAAGACGACAATTGGTCCAAGTAGAGCCACAGTGGAGTCGGAGGCTGCTGGGAACGGAAATCTATGGCGGCCCCTATGGCAGAGCAAATGTTAATCTAATCAAAAAAATGCTACCCGCCTTCCCCGGTGTGGCAGAAAGTGGAAAATTCACTTTTCAATGTGAACAAATACAATAATAATCGAATCTAAATGATTTGTTGTATGTACTTTAGTAAGGCGCTAAAATCAACGTTTTCAAGCACTAAAAGATGATAAAATAAAGCCACAATAAATCATAATGGAGCTCAATTTCCATTTTCACATAATATATACCTCAAGTATCGCATTTTGCACTCTCAAAACATTATTACCGACCCACACAGATCACTCTCCGCGACACAGAGCGCACACACACCTTCCCCTTGGGGCAACGACAGAAATATACGACTGACATGAAATTTATTTAATAATATAAACAAAATGTGCACCAAATTGCGTATCAGAGCAGCCAGGGCACCCGAGAGCCGAACGAATGGGTCCCGTCAGCGGTCTGCAGTCTCCCATGTTCCATGTTCCATGGAGCCACATGCATTTTGCCTAGTTGGACATTAACAGGTCGTAAACCTTTTGGCGCGACCAACACAAAAGACAGGCGCTGAAACCACTTCACACTCACCCCAGACCCCAGAGCACAGTCCCCAGTACCCAGTCCCCAGATCATAGACTCCAAATCCCTGGAAGCTGTGGAAACTGTGGGAGCTGCTGTACTGCTCCTTTGGTCCGTCCGAAATCTGAGCCTGGCTCACACAATGGCCATAACAATAACAAAACGTTGGCTCTGTCAAATAAGTCCCAAAATAGCAACGCAAATTTGACCAGAGACATAAATAAGTTTTATTGTTGGCTGGCCGCCGCCGCCGTAGCCGCCGTGTGCAGTTTGATACCCTAGAACAGAGGGTATGATGGCACTTGGAGAGACATTTTGAATGCAGAGATGGGCATGGAGGGGACTTCTTCCATTGAGTATCCAAGCAGAGATCATCCTTCTGTCTATTTCATTGCTAAACATTCGAACAATCCACCTTCTTCTGCTGCCACTGCTCCCCAGAGAAAAACCTCCCAGAAGCAGCCCTGGAAAGCCAAATGGATCCCAATAGGCATCGATCCCCATCTCCGAGGGTATTCCAAGCTTCGAGCCGAATGACCAGGGCTTTCTTTCTTGTTTCAGCCTTTTTTCTGTAGGTTTTTTTGTTGCTTTTATGTGACTGGGTGCGGGTGGTGGCTGCAGCAGCTCCACATCGAACACATGGCCAAGGGGGCGCCACCAAAAACAGCAACAGCAGCACATCGGCGCGGTGCAGCAGCCAGGCAAGCGCTCGTTTCGAGTGGCTTTTGCTTGTGGCTTGCTTTATTATTATTAAATATTACGTACGTTTGTTGTCCGTACATTTGTTTATTGGCTCGCAGCGGCGATCGCGCCTATAAGCAATCGTCATAATTGAATTCCAGCAGCGGGCGTTACCACGTTCGGTTACCGCTAGACGGTATCGCTGGGTCTTGAGTCCCAGCCCCAGCCCCAGCCCCAACCCAACCCAAAGCCGCCCCCCTATCCACCGCCTTAAGCCTCTTCCTCTGCGGTTGCGTGTTGTGGCTGCGGCGGCGCTGAGAATTTGATCGATTCGTTCGATTAGTTGGCGGAACATGCAATCGACACGCAGCATTCTCTTTCAATTGCCAGGCCCCAATAGATCGATCGTAGCGCTCTGGGTGCTGCTGATTCAATTTACTCCAGCCCCAGCCCCAGCCCCCAGCCCCCTGTTCGTTGGCCCGACACTCCAGCTCCAGCTCCAGCTGCTGCAATTGGGAAATTGTCTTATTCCAATAGGAGACAGCTCGCTTTGGGTCAAATGACAACTCGTAATGTTGGACAATTAATATCGATACATGGATCGCAAGGTGTGACCAGGTAAGGTCACATTTTGTGGCGTGGATTACATGGAAAGATGCAATGGAATGGGGGAAAGTCTCGCAATGTATCCGTGTTTAACACTACTTTCGAAATGATCGAAATAGGAATCGATAGGCATTTGTGGGTGTGTGTGGAGGGGGAGCACGAGCAAGGGGGGCACACATTCCAATTCCCATACAATGGAGGATCTTAAATTACAGTCCCCCCATGGCAGCCCACACACACGGACTCTCGACCTTTCCAAAAGTAGCAACTGGAGCAACTGCAACCCATCATGCCGAATGACATGGATGTGCACCATGCACCATGCTGCATCCACCGCATTCGCATTGGGGGTCAGTGCCTCGTTTTACAAGACATTCAAAAGAAGATTTGAATATTTTAGGAGCCGCACGGCGACATTTCAATGGACAACACGAGGCAAGTGCTACGCAGCGAAGACGCAAGACCCAAGACCCCAAGACGACGACGACAAATGGTAAGCCTCTAAGCCCGATCCTGGTCTTTTGGCCCGTGTGGGGGGCTCTGGGGGTCTGTTGTGGAGCGACCTGGTCTGCAGGTGGTCGTCGTACAACTCTATTTTTTATTTTGTCGCGTTCGCTGAAGTCTTTGCAGCGGTGGTCGCTCGTTTATTAGCCTGGTCTCCTGGTCGCCGTCTCCGTCTCCGACCAGTGGCCAGTGGCCACTGACATTCCCCCTCCCCTGCCCCCTCCCACTTTTGGCTTTTGTCGGCAGCGAGCGGCTTTCTATGGCATCGGAGAGCCGTGTGTGCATAGAATGCATCGCATACTCCCAGATACAGATAGCAAATGGCATTGTATCTGTATCGCGATCGTCTGCCTTGGCCGCTCGCTGGAAGCTGGAAGCTGGGGCAACAAGGAGGCAGCCAGGAGGCAGTCTGTGCATTTTATGCACCTTTTGGTATGTTCATTGTGAATTTATTGAAGTCGATTTTATCGCTCAAACAAATGTTGCATTTTACAAGTAGTTCAAGTGCTTGCCAACGTCCCGTCCCGACTAAAGACGGCGCTTATTAATGAGCTGAGCCCCGAGTTGCAGTTGCAGTTGGAGTTGCAGTTGCTGCAGTCGAATGCTGATGTTGGGAGCGTGCCTCAGATCTGGAACTGGCGCTTACTGCCAGCGGGGAGGCTTGCAACTTGGGGTGTGTGCCGCCGACGTCTCACAGTCGCGACTCTGGCCCAGACTGTGTGTGTGTCAGCCTGTGGCACAAACATTCATTTTGTTTAACTAGTTTCTGTTTTTAATATAATCATCAGACAGGCAAAATATTTACAAAATTTTGAGAATTTGATGCGATTTCTACAGCTGCTAAAGATTCCATCGATAGGGTATTACTGGGAATACCAATCCCCAAGTTGAGAGCTTCCTTCCTCTCCCACTAGGAACAATCGGACACCACAAATATGATGGAAATCCAGGAAATTCATAAACAGGAAATCAAACTACATCCAAAACCACCGAAAACAAGCCAACCATAGGAAGTAGTTTACAAATTAAAGCCACAACTGGTATTTATGTTTGGATCGTGATAAGGTCTGGGCCTGGGTCTAGAGACACCCCCGACTTGGAAGCGACTCCCGAGTCAAAGTCGGTTAATTCAGCTCGTTAGACTCCTCGTTAGACCTTTGCTTCCGCTCTCCAATTATGGCAATCAATCAATTTGTGAACATGGCTATTCGAATCGAAGGAAAATCAATAGCAATTCCCATTTCTGTACAAGAATCACGCAATGAGAATGCGGAGCACCTGCGCTTCCATTAAGGGCAATCAAAGTGTTTTAACACGAGACCAGACCAGGGCTAAGAATCGCCACAGAATCGACACATCAATCACACGATATCGATTGCTGGTCAATAGGTCACTGGTCAGCGCATTTGATACGCGTCACTCATGAGTGCTTCAAATGTCAGCCGTGCGGCAGGGGGGATGGGGGCAGGGGGGCGTGGGGCGTGGGGAGTGAAAAGCCACCGTTGGAGGCAGGCAAATTGCTGTCACAAGCGCCAAATTATGCACTCGCCCAGTGGCTTGGACTTAATCGAAGACAAACATCTAATTGACATAAAGCCGACATGGCAAACGACATCGACAGCGACTCTCGGCCTCCGTTTTGGAGCTTAGCTAATGATGACTCTGTTGCTGTTGCTGTTGCAGTTGCAGTTGCCTCGGAGGAGGCCTCGTTGTTGCCGCAACGACGACGACGACGACGACGACATCCCATATCTCACATCTTTTGCCGATATTTATGGCCTGGGTTCAAAAGTTCAAACGTTGCCAGTGTTTGGTAGCCGCCAAGAAAACACACACACCATCCCAACCCATGGAAAGACTGAGTGTTGGCTTTGGCTTTGGCGATGTCTATTAATTAGAGAATTACGAGGTTGGGGGCATCCGAAACTAATAAGCTTCACGTACACAAGTGCGAACCTGTTGCCCAAGACGTGGACTCCCCGAATGGAGTGCGGAGTGTGGAGTGCGGAGTGTGGAGCGCAGAGTCGAGTGAAAGGTGCCTAGAAGGTGCTTCGGGCCCTAGGGCATGTCAAAATGGACAGACAGACATCAAGGCAGAAGACAAACACCTGACAGACAGGCAACAGGCAACAGACAACCATCTGAAAGAGGTCATAAAGCAAACAATTTAAGGTGAAAGGTGCCTCGAATGGTGGAAGAGTCTGCAGCAGACGTGCAACATGGTGGCTCATGGTCGTGGGTCGAAGCTTTGGATACCCTCCCAGACCGAATGCCATGCTGATCAAGAATATTATACAGCTTCCGTGGTCGCAAGTACCTTCTCCGAGAGTATTCTGAAAGGAAGAAGAAATATGCCTGAAAATCCCATGGCTATAATTAATTTGCGGTCGTTGTTGCTTGCCACGCCGTCTGTTGCAGTCAAAATCAAAGAAAAAAGTCACTTATGACTGACACTTTGCATATGAGGCGGCAACATGCTGACCGGAGCCAGCATTCCCCATGCCCCATGCTCCATGCCCCATGCCACGGCACAGATGAAGACCACTACCTAGACATGCGGTGACTTATGATTTCCCAGACGAATCTACGTTTTTGCCAGCCTCTCCAATGATTTACAGAAAAAGTTATGAGCATTTGATTTACGATCGAAGAGGCTACAGAGTTGGCCGGCCGTATGCCACAGGTTTGCTGCCTGCCCCATTGGGCGTGTGTTGCCGCTGATGGATTTGTCAAGTTTGTGGGTCAGGCGGAGAGTCTATGTTCGTAGACTTTTCCGCCAACCGATGATTACTCAAAATCACAGCTCTGTGGCCTCCATGACAAAACCATGTCCGCATCGGAGTCTCCATCTCCATCTCCGTCTCCATCTGCGTCTGCGTCTGCGCAGTTTCGTGTGAACACAGGCGGTGGCAACTAATTGCGGCAGCCACAACGCTGACAAAAAGATATGCAATTTTTGTAAGAAAATTCTCCCGCAGAAAACCAGTTGGTCGATGATGGCGCTGCTGATTGACTGCCAGATGACCCCTTGGAATGGCGTGGCGTGGCGTGGCGTCGTGTGGGCGATGGAGGCAGCTGGAAAGAGAAGCCATCCGTCCATCCGGAGATGACATGGAGGAATCACTCAGACGCGGAGGTCAACTAATCTTCAAATGTCATTATTGTGGGGAGCTCTATGATTGGGAATACTTCTGGTAAAAGCAATCGTTCGGGTTTCAGGTTACTTCTGGCAAAAGGTTACCCGAAGAGGAAGTGATTCAAATGAGTTAGGATGTACGTTTTTTCTTGTGAATAGGTTTTTTGGGTTCCCAAACATTTCGCTCATGCCTCACATATTATTCGACTTGTGCGATTGTTTTCCAATGATTTGCTTGGGCTGTCCTATGGCCAAAGAATTTGTGGCCTGCCTCCCAGGCAACACTCCACCTGACATGTAATAGAGTTTCTTGTGTATCTAGTTTTTGGCATGCGACCTGATGCTGTACGCTGACCGGGGGCCTCTCTCGAGAGTGGTAGTAAATCATTCGACAACGACAACAACTTGTCAACGAGCGGGGCAACGGCAACGGCATCGGCAACGGCAACGAGCCATTGACTCTTGGCCAGATTGAGAGGTGGAGTGGATCGAGAGGCGGCTGCTGCATTTTGCATTTGGACCAGTCATGGCTCATGTTGCATATAAATGGAGCTTAATGAGCTCGTGCCAAATAGAATTGTCAATTGCCGTGGCCATTGGGGCACACTGCCAGCCCTCTCTCTCTCTCTGTCTGTCTTGTGTTCGTGTTGCGTTCAAATTGCTGTTAGAATTCCACAATTCAACGGTTTTATGGCTGCGCTTTGATTCGATCACGAAACCCCATGCGAAAAAAATATCTCAAATAAATACCAAATATGGGAGAAACGCAACGCAACGCAACGTTTTCCTTGCAACGGGCGCGGCAGGTGCAAGATTTTTGTAGCTTATTTTTTTGGCTTTCCCACGCGCCTAGAGGAGCGTAGAAGGAGTAGAAGGAGCAGAAGGAGGAGCAGCAGGAGCAGCGGTATCCCAGGGTCGCTCTATTGTTTCGGATGCAATCTGCCATCTTGGCAGTTGGTCCACACACTGCCAGCCTGCCACTAACAAGCTGTACGTACTCGTACGAGTGGAAGCTGTGTGTTGTGGAACGTTCCGCATAGTAGTTCCACCTTTATTATTTTTAATTGGACTGATTTCCCGCTACAGATACATTTGTATCTGCGCGTGCGCGCCGCACCGTAGCTCTCCTCGTTGACATACTCGCAGCCGACTGTCCAGCTCATCCAATCATCCTAGGCCATCACCATCCATCGACATCCATTCCATTCGGATGTATGCCACTGCCACGACAACTGCCAGATCTTGACCAGGCGGCCGGCACAGCTGTGATTCGCTGTGCCTCGCTCGAAGGGTTGTCGTGGTTTTGGTAGGGTTGCTCGACTCGACTCGGGACTTTTTCCCACGATTGCGTCACCATCAGCTGCACTTTTGCGCGCAGTTTTTGCTTCTCTGGATTGTTTTTTTTTCTTTTTCTTTTTTTGCGCCGCCTGGTGAGGCTCAAACGGCTGTGCGTCCTTGGGGTGGGCAGACACCAAGAGGCAGACAACCTCAATTAGGGGTTGTCATCGAAAATCTCGATTAGAAGTCGCTGACATACGGCGACATTGTGACGTCACATCAGCATTCCCTCAGCATTCGGCCCAGCATTCACATTCAGATTCAGATTCAAGTTCAGATGCCCTGCCGGGTGTTGTGTGAACGCCTTCCCAGTCAGCGATCCTTTGTCCACCGCTTGACTTGCCCTTGCCACAAAGAGTGTCCCCTTTTATAGCCTGGGCAACGCCTCACGCTGTATGTTTTGCCCTGTGGGCTAAAAGTTGGATTATATGGGCATATTATTATTACATTGATTGTCTGCATCGACGACCAGAACCGTGCGAGTACCGTACCAGAGAGGAGTTTTTGTGTTGCCGCTTGGATAGGAAATGCTATGCAATGGATGCTTGGGAATCATCATTCAACATTCGTTTAACATTGTTCATTTGAGGGTGCTTAGAAATGGGATTATTACTAATAATCCATCCTATGTACATGCTATGATATGTATGAAAAATCATGGATTGTATCAGCTACAGAAAGTCATGTGGGAACCTTTCTTTGTCACTAATTCTTCAACTCTAAAAAGATTTCAAATTCTTTTTAAATTAAAATTGTAAACAGATTATTCATCGCCTGATAAAAATCGATTAATTCAGAGCTTTTTCGATTAACAGAAACGTCAGCCATCTGTCATTTTGAAGATCAGCCAAAACTGTCAACGCATCGCATCGATCTTTCTCTCTCTTTCTCTGCCTCTGCCTCTGTCTCTCTGTCTGTTTTTCTTTGGCAAACTGTCAAACGGCAGCTTCTCGTCTCGTCTCGTCGAGCTGCTAATCAGCTGCTGCATCGAAAAGTGTGCCAGCCATTTAGACATTGTAGTCAGCTCAAGGATTTTGACAGCTAAGCTGACATGCAGAAAAATATGAAAAAATGCTGGATATTGTGGATTGTGAATTGTGGATTTCTTTCTATCCACAAGCGATGGAGGGCAGGGAGAACACATGTCGTGTGTCTGTCTCTGAGTTTTATGACTGTCGAGTCGAACAAGGTGAATATGCCAGAGTCGGAGCTAAAGCTAAAGCTCAAACTCAAACTCAAACTCAATCACAAAATGCAATGAAACAATCAATCAAAGCGCTGAAAAGAGGCTTGTCGGGGCAGAGCAGAGCAGGGCAGGGCAGGGACTTTACCGAAAGGCACAAAATCAAATTACCGGCAATGATTAATCAATCAACACTGTACCATAGAAAGAGGCAGAGAGACAAACAGAGAGAGAGAGAGAGAGGAGAGAATATCCAGACCATACGAGTATATCCAATTCCAATGAGCAGCCGATAGCCATAAAGCAACCGCATGGGCACGATCTTGCCAGTGGCCTCGTCCGACCTGCTCCACAATGATTGTGGGTGTGTGCCTGCATCCATGCATCCATCGCACATGTGTGTGTGTGTGTGTTGGCCAAGTGGGTGCGTTCTCACAGCTGGATACCCGGCGTCCGAGTCGCTGTTGAACTGGCAGCAATCACGATCCAGGCACACACCTGCAAGTCTTTGGTCTCTGGTCTCTGGTCTCGGGGCTCTGCTGTGCCACTCCTCATGCGGCATATCCACATCCACATCCACGTGTGCGTTCTGCCTGCAGATGCAGACCAATGCGGCAATTGGCAATACAAAATCAATGCCTAGCCTCCAAATCTTTGCCCCGCGCACACTCCGCTGCGTTCTCGTTGGCAGCAGCGGCTTCTTCCCTAAATGGCCTGCACTATGATCGTGCCAAAAATGGGTTTGCAACTGGAATTCGCTTTTAGCCAGCAACAGACGTACGACTGGAGGAGACCAGATACAGCTTTACCCCCAGCTCCAGCTTCAGCTCCAGCTCCAGCTCTAGCACCATTTGCAGCCTCCCTCCGGCTCAGCGCGGCTCGGCTCGGCTCGGCCTGGCTCGGCTCTCTACTCCCAGGTGCAGGTGGCGAGTGGCGATTGCACCAGGCCAGGCCGGGCCAAGACCTGGTCTAAGACGACGACCAGCTGGTGTGAACAGCTAGAAAGTTTTTCAGCCATCGCGCGATCGATCGCCTCGTCCTCCGATCGTGAGAATCAGTGCGGCGGCAGCGGCAGTGGCAGTGGCAGCGGCAGCGTGAAATTTATTTGTATGCTGGCCAAAACAAATGCCGCGTGATTTCAATTTATGGCCATCTAATGAAAATTTGACAAATAGCAAATGGGTAAGTAAGCTTTTCGTTTGGCCAATAGAACCGCATCCAATACATCATGATCGTTTGGCCAAAGGTGGAAAGGCACTTCCGTCAATTGATTGAAAAGGGGATTGAATGCATCCAGAGTAGATGTCTGAGCCAGTCTGATCTCGAACAGTCACTCAAAGTCCACATCAAACGGCTGCCTGCTCTGCTCCGATTTATGGTAGTAGTTGGACTCGGAGTCAAAGTCGTGACCCGCGAGCATTGAACCCCCGGTGAACCGATCCTGTCTACTGTGGGCCACAAATGATTGGGTTTCGGCAAGACTTTGAAGCGGATCATGATCCATGATAGAATAACTTACTGCCTCCACTTACGGCTCCACTCCGCTGTAGCGATGCAGCGATGGCCCAAAGGCAGCGCCACACATTTGAACGAAATGAATTGGAAGTCTGCCAGCACGAAGTGCAATTTCCAAACATGCAGCCAAAGTGTTATTACTGTGGGAGCTGTTCGGTCGTAATGAAGCCATTGCCATGGGCAGACCAGGCCGAAACACAGACCAGCAGGCCGGCAGGCCAGCAACATAACAGCAGTCGAATAGTCCAACAGTTGCCCATTGTCAATCATATTCGGAGTTGATTTTCCCACATTTTATGGCTGGCTGATCGCGTTTCTGGTCTGGCTCCGACCGACTCCTCATGGGAAAATCGCTGAAACGACGAGGGCTGCTCTGCTTCGCCTTGTTGCGCAACAATTATTCGGCTTTGGTTTTGACCCGACTCGACCAGCAAACATCAACGCATCAGCAAACCCCAGGGGGAATGGTAGGAGGGCCCGACAGCCCCCCGACTCCCACGCACACAACACCTTGATCTCAAGGCTGCGCTTCGTTGCACCGAAACGTCGCAACTTGTTAACGGGGTTGCAGTTGCAGCTACCCTTTTTCGTTTTCTTTTTTGTCACGGTCGTTATCTAGGCCAGAACGGAAGTGCGCTTCTTGAGATCGTCCCTTTTCGGCCTCACCAACATTTTCACACATTCTCGTCGCAGGTGTGTGCAGAACGCGTAAGAGTCAAACATTTAGTGCAATACGCTTAATAATATTTAAATTTTATGTCGTTGCTATATTGGAGCGGAAATTAAAGTCTGTGGTGGGGTGGAAAGCGGTTTGTTGCGCTTGATTTGTTTTCGATGAGGAAAATGGGTCTCACATACTATTTAACGATGTGTTTTGTTCCCGGCTTTGGGCTTAAATAAATAGAAGTCAACAATAATTAAACAAATTTTTCTTCAATTTAAATTTTTTGTTTTACTCCGCTAGATGATATCTACAGTCTAGCTACATGCCTCAGTGGCGACACCTGACGAACTTTACATGAACAACTGCTGCCGCTTGCCGCAAGATGCCGCCACTGCCATAACTGCCATGATAGCCCGCCCAACAGGAACTCCCATTTAAAATAGCTGAATTATGTTACTCAATTACTCAACCACGCGGGAGAAAAAGCAGATCTATGTCCATGAGCTCAAACACATGGATAAACTGCAAGATGTCGGCCACATTTGAGGAAAGGATCACTCCACGAAACTCAAAATTCGAGCTATTCACTTTGTCCAAGCTGAGTGGTGTTGAAGATTGGGCGAAATTTAACGCCAATAGCTTTCTCAGATTAAGGACTTCGTCGTTATAGAACTCCCCCAGTTCTTTGGAAGTAGTGCGCGTCGTTTTCTGCATTATCCATGTGTCGTTGTCAAAGTGGTGTACGAGATTTTGGCCAATCTGTCCGTCGAATCCCTGTAAATGGTGACCATTTTGTTCCGCATGTGGGCTACGTCCCACAAGACTGGGAAGTAGTTGGCCTCATACTGCAGGGCCTGCCAATTGGCACTGCACCTGTCGTAACCTGCACACGTTCCGGGCTAAGCCGAAGTTGAGAATTGAAAGAACACGAAGGAGAATCATTAATTTTAAATATTTGAGCTTTATATTTTCCATATTCTTCTTCAATTCATTTCATTTGTTCAGTCAGCCACTGCTTCCATTCGTCCAGCATCTACTTCCTCAGTAGAACAGGAGCTGCGCTGTAGGCCGCTGTATAGGGAGATGCCACATACGGAGATGCCACATAGGGAGAAGCGACGTACGGAGATGCCACGTAGGGTGAAGCGACGTAAGGAGATGCCACGTATGGGGATGCCACATAGGGAGATGCTGCTGCCACGTAGGGGGCCGCAAAGTTGCCGTGATATTCCCGGCTGTAAACAGCAGCCGCTGGGGCAGCAGCCACCAGAGGAGCAGAGTAGGCCAAAGGAGCCACAATTCCGGGCTTGGCCGAGGCGCAGGCAATCAAAGCGACGAAGGCGAGGGCGAAGAACTTGAACATCTTGAATGGATTGTTGTACGGTCGAGTGTTTCAAACTGAACTGATGACAATAGCGGAATGAACGACGTGTTTTATAGCCACAAATCCCGCAGCAGGTCTGCCTGCAGGGCAACCTTCGACAGTTAGAAAAACCAAAGGCTGGTAGCTGGTATTAATTTTTGGCCTGCTTAATTAAAAGAGACGTCCCCACAGTACACGACGCTGGTGTCGCTTGGGCCGAACCACTACGGGACTACGTGACTGGCGTGGCCAAAGAGGGGCCTCAGAATTCGGCTGTTGGGCTGGCGCGAGACCTTGCAAGGCCGTTTGGCAGGCACTCAACCTCCACTGTGTGTGGGGCTATAGCTATATAAGCTACGGCCCACCGCCTGTTTGGGCATCAGTTGCATTTGTTCCATTCAACAAGTAAAACAATCTAAAATCCCAATCCTCCCAAGATGTTCAAGTTCGTCGCCGCCGTTGTCCTCGCTCTGATTGCCTGCGTTGCCGCCAAGCCCGGAATCGTGGCTCCCCTGGCCTACTCCGCCCCCTACGTGGCTGCCTCTCCCTACGTGGCGGCGTCTCCATATGTGGCATCTCCCTATGTGGCATCTCCCTACGTCGCCTCCCCGTACACTGCCGCCTACGCTTCTCCGTACACCGCTGCCTACACCGCTGCTGCCTACGCCTCCCCCTACGCTGCCGCCTACACAGCCCCCTATGCCGCTGCTGCCGCATACACCGCCCCCCTGCTGCTGAAGAAGTAGAGAGCACACCGGAAGTGCCACCTGCCCACCTGTAACCTGAACGGAAGTCGAAGGACTCCCATCCTGCAATGAATCACTGAAATAAACTCGAATCAAACGAACAGTCAATATCTTTCTTGGGGAAATACTGATGTAAATACTTGCAAAGAACAATTATTTCAAAGGATTATCACATATCCTGTGCAGTCTCAAAGCAGTAGTTCTCTGAAAGATCCTGTAGATCCCAAAAAACAATTAGCTTGTGGAAGCCATCCATTGCGCTTCATTCAATATCGAAAGTGGAAATTTTGTTGTTTGTTTTAGTGGGTATGCGAATAAGTTATTACTTATTTTTCACCACCCACCATTTTTTAGTCGGTATCATAGTATTTTGGTATGAACAATATCCTAATATACAATTTAAACATAATCAATTTGTTTGTCTTGCGCTCAAATAAAAAATCAGTCAGATGGTAATTGTTGCGAATCAGAATGGTGCAACTACTTGAAATTGAGAAACCACCAAAACCATTGAACGGCGTGCTCATTGGCACGGATCTAGGTTCAAAGTCGAATTCGTAATTAGATGTCACTACACGTGGTAGTACACTACATATTTGCATATTGTAGATATAAGTATTTTTATGATCTTTTTGGACGTTCCTTAGTTTAATGTTTCCTATGTGGGCGTGGAACGATTATGGCCTTCTGTACGATTGACAGAATCTCTTTGATCGATTGCAAGCATATTTTGGAAAATATTAATATAAAATTCAGCAGAAATGGACTCAAAATAGTAGCGACATTTAAAAGCTTATCCAATAATAGTCTGGTCTCCTACTGGGTATGATATGATACTCAAGTTCTCTGCTCTACACAACGTTGGTATCGACAACGTAGTTCTTTAAGAGATCAACTGTTTTGAGACTGCATCCTATCACATATCCTGTGGAAGTATGCAAGTATTTACATCAGTATTTCCCCAAGAAAGATATTGACTGTTCGTTTGATTCGAGTTTATTTCAGTGATTCATTGCAGGATGGGAGTCCTTCGACTTCCGTTCAGGTTACAGGTGGGCAGGTGGCACTTCCGGTGTGCTCTCTACTTCTTCAGCAGCAGGGGGGCGGTGTATGCGGCAGCAGCGGCATAGGGGGCTGTGTAGGCGGCAGCGTAGGGGGAGGCGTAGGCAGCAGCGGTGTAGGCAGCGGTGTACGGAGAAGCGTAGGCGGCAGTGTACGGGGAGGCGACGTAGGGAGATGCCACATAGGGAGATGCCACATATGGAGACGCCGCCACGTAGGGAGAGGCAGCCACGTAGGGGGCGGAGTAGGCCAGGGGAGCCACGATTCCGGGCTTGGCGGCAACGCAGGCAATCAGAGCGAGGACAACGGCGGCGACGAACTTGAACATCTTGGGAGGATTGGGATTTTAGATTGTTTTACTTGTTGAATGGAACAAATGCAACTGATGCCCAAACAGGCGGTGGGCCGTAGCTTATATAGCTATAGCCCCACACACAGTGGAGGTTGAGTGCCTGCCAAACGGCCTTGCAAGGTCTCGCGCCAGCCCAACAGCCGAATTCTGAGGCCCCTCTTTGGCCACGCCAGTCACGTAGTCCCGTAGTGGTTCGGCCCAAGCGACACCAGCGTCGTGTACTGTGGGGACGTCTCTTTTAATTAAGCAGGCCAAAAATTAATACCAGCTACCAGCCTTTGGTTTTTCTAACTGTCGAAGGTTGCCCTGCAGGCAGACCTGCTGCGGGATTTGTGGCTATAAAACACGTCGTTCATTCCGCTATTGTCATCAGTTCAGTTTGAAACACTCGACCGTACAACAATCCATTCAAGATGTTCAAGTTCTTCGCCCTCGCCTTCGTCGCTTTGATTGCCTGCGCCTCGGCCAAGCCCGGAATTGTGGCTCCTTTGGCCTACTCTGCTCCTCTGGTGGCTGCTGCCCCAGCGGCTGCTGTTTACAGCCGGGAATATCACGGCAACTTTGCGGCCCCCTACGTGGCAGCAGCATCTCCCTATGTGGCATCCCCATACGTGGCATCTCCTTACGTCGCTTCACCCTACGTGGCATCTCCGTACGTCGCTTCTCCCTATGTGGCATCTCCGTATGTGGCATCTCCCTATACAGCGGCCTACAGCGCAGCTCCTGTTCTACTGAGGAAGTAGATGCTGGACGAATGGAAGCAGTGGCTGACTGAACAAATGAAATGAATTGAAGAAGAATATGGAAAATATAAAGCTCAAATATTTAAAATTAATGATTCTCGTTTTTGTTTACTATCGGGGTTTGGTTCAAGGTCTTCGTCTTGAACTTATCCAAAGGCTATAGGAAGTTATCCTCCGACGTAACAGTCTGATAAGCAGAATGCTCTAGAGTTTAAAAATTGTTCTTCCGTATTACATTTTATTCAGAGATTCTTTGAGAAAGAGAGTAAAATAAAATGTACATTTCATTTAAATCCTTATCGCACATTTACTTTCAAAACATTTCTTTTTGGCGCTCAAGTTTGGTTGGACTTGCTCTCATTTTTTTTGAATTTTCTCTCTATTTTGTAATGGGATATAGTCTCTTCGTGCAGGGATTTTTCATTGCAACAATGTCTTGCCACTGTTTTTTTGTTTACCTATTCTTTTAAACCTTTTTTTAGACAAGATGGAACTTGAATAATTCGTCAGTATATTGACGGTATATTTTAAAAAAGGCGGCGGTATGTGTTGGTATTTTTCTGAGGGTCGATAAGCTACATTTTCTCAGCTGGTTTTCTCAGCTGAAATCGATAAGCG
This sequence comes from Drosophila pseudoobscura, assembly GCF_009870125.1. Lineage (NCBI taxonomy): Eukaryota > Metazoa > Arthropoda > Insecta > Diptera > Drosophilidae > Drosophila > Drosophila pseudoobscura. Next base: position 64,711,867 of record NC_046683.1, on the reverse strand, counting down.
GTACAAAATCAGCTGATTTTGGTCCGATAAAAAATTTTAAATTTCTTGAACTCTTTCTTCCTTTCTCTGCACGCTGTTTCGCTGACTCACTGACACATTCAAGTAGAGCACATACATGAACCATTTCATTGCATTGGAAAAGAGACAGATATAAGGAGAGGCGCATCTACTGGCCCGGCCCAGAAGACCAAGGCTCGAATGTGTAGCAGATCGAATCTCGAGGATTTGGCTGCTCTCCTACTCCAACAGCATTAACGTGACCAAGTGATTCTCTCTATCTCCTTTTCATCCGCGGTATCGATAAACTGAATGGTTGTGTGTTCCGCCAAAATGCATTTTTCGTAAATTTTATAAGAACTTAATGGTAATTATTAAAATTGTGCAAAAGAGTGCTTTAATTGAATCTGATTGCGCGAATCCACTGTGCATCAAAATGGGTCGCGATAAAAGGCTGCCAGCTGAGATCATCGGCACAGGAGTTAGTACTAGAAGCCCAATTGGTATTAAATACACAGCGCGGGAAATCAAACGATATTCGGAGAGTTAATGGCAAGAGAGAGCCGATCAAAATTGTTACTCCAATGCCACGCTATAAATAGAATGGAAAGCACCCACACAGCAACGCCACCGTGTGTGTGTGGCGAGAGCGATAGCCAAAGAGAAGATTCTCTCTCGCATAACACGCTCCCCAAACAGGTTTTGAGCAAGAGAAAGAGAGAGACGACTACAATTCGATTTCGACACACTTTTTTCCTGCTCCCGCAACAGTTTTTTGCGCCACTCCACACGATCCGGAGCTGTTTTGGTGTTTGGTGCCTGTTTGTGTGCCTAAAAACCTGCAGCAGATTTGTGGAAACCGAAATCCAAAGGTCCCGGGCCAGCAACCAAGTGCACAAGTATTTATCTTTCAAATTATTTTTCAATTAATATAGCTAAAAGAAATGTTCTTTACAGTTATTGATGTCAACAGACAGCAGCGGGAGAGTCGCAGCCTGTAAAAAGAGAGAGAGAGGAAGAGCGAGCGAGATTACACTCACTGCGCAAAAGAAACAACGTATCTGTATGTGTGAGCAGTATATATAGAAATGTACTCTGACGTAAGTAGTCGGCCTGAGAGCGGTGAGAGAGAGAATCCGATACCTGATATTGGTGTTTTGGCAGTTATAGCCCAGTAAACTGCCAAGAGGGATATATCTAACCAGAATCGTATGACCGAAATAAAAAATGTTAAACCTCGCGCTTATTGTTGGGGTGGCAGCAATTGCAGAAGAAATACAGAAGGAACAGTATAGAAACGACGTGAGTAGATATTCAAAAACTCTCCCACTTTACCAGAGAGACGGAGTGGATAAATAAGGGTGTTTCTTGTACCCGTTAGAATCTTGGCTAGAACGCCCTGTTCCGCGCTGTATATTTTCACATCTGAAGCTTGATTAGAAAGTTTTCCTTTAGAGAGTTATAAAAGAAAATAGATTCCCGGCGAATTTTCGACCAAAATCATGTATCGGTATATGCCTCTCAATTAATAGATTATATCCATTAGTATGCCTGAGCTAACCAGATTCCATTTATAGGATGACGGCAAACAGTTTGAAGACGGCGGTGGGCAACTGCGCATAAGAAACGTTTTGACTCTGGAGGAGCGAGTGGCGGTCATTCGACAGTACGACATCTTGCCTATGTACAGCAAGATAGCCAAGAACTTCAACTGCAGCTGGGAGCAGATCAAAAGCATCGTGTCCAATCGGGAGGCTATCATGGAGTTCTACGAGGCCTCGCGCCGCCATAACGATCTGCCAAACGAGGAGTTGCGCAGGCGCAAGCTCAACTTCCTGGGCCACTGCCTGTACGAGTACATACAAAGAGCCCAGTACTATCTGCATGCCGACATTAACGAGGAGCTGATCCGCAACCAGGCCGTGGAGTTTCGGGATCTCATGCAGATCGAAGGCTTCAGGCCGAACAAACCGTGGATCAATCACTTTAAGGCTGCCTACAATATCACGCTTTCGAATCGACAAATCACTATGACGCGTAAGCCACCGCGCTCCTTGGACCTCAGCGATATCATGTCCTACTGCGGCCGGCACACGTCCATGTGCAGACATATGGTCAATAGTACAGAAGTACCAGCCCCAGCAGCTTCTCCAACTACGAGCAATGAAGCACATTTGGCTTCAGCACGCTCCCTGTACCGCACCAAGACCCTTGTGGCCGCCTCTAGTCAGAACCAGGCCACCCTGGTGGAGGTTCAGCAACGTCGCAAGCGAAAGATTAACTTTCTGGAGAAGGCTCTGTACGAGTACATCGAACGCTCACAGATTCATCAAAAAGGACGGCTCGATCTGGACAACCTGCGGACTGTGGCCATTAGTCTGCGCGACATACTGAAGATTGAGAATTTCTTTCCCGACAAGATGTGGTTCAACCACTTCAAAAGCCACTACAACTTTAGCTTCTCCCAAGGCGTCACCCTGACCCAACGGAGAGTGCCCTTATCCCTGGACCTGCGTGACATCGTCAGCTACTGCGGCCGGAACGAGCATCGCTTTGCGGCGCAGGAGCGGTCTATTGTCCGTCTTCCGTTGTTGGATCCAAAGCCAAGTCCGGATGCAGACAAAGCGAAGGCAAATGAAAGTGGTGATGCTGATGAGCAGTCTATTATCCATCTGCCGAAGTTGGTTCCAAAGACGGATACGGACAAAGCGACAGCAAATGAAAGTTGTGATGTCGATGAGGATGAAGATGAAGATGATGACTGCATCGCCATTGAGGTGCAACCCGAACTGATAGAAATCAACGACGATGAAGATGAACCCGAGAAAGCCACGCCCCCAGCAAAACAAAAGAGGTTACACTCTTTGGACGAGGTTGCTCCACTGAAGATACAGAAAATTGAGTCCATCCACAGCTCTACAGGTGCTGAACTAGATGCTGCTCCTGGTCCAGGCCACTACTCTGAGACAAGCAACGAGGCAGAGGCACGACTGCCTTGTGTGGAGAACTATCAGGATGCATTACGTCTACTGAAGCCCCTGGAGGACTTTGCTCTCATGGAGGAGAACTATCGTGCCATTGGCCTGCTTACCCAGCTGGAGCAGATCTTTAAGGCCAAAACCTGATCAGGCAATAGTTAGAAGTTCAGGAATCAGTGGAAAGAAATTAAAAAAAAAAAACACCTGGCTAAAAATGTACCAAATATACCTGAAGCTGAATATACGAATGTACATATGCTTATCGTAGAATCGAGGCGGAGTCGAAAACTTAGTTCCATTGAGACATCTCATTGAAAAAATACTGTAATCCACTTTAAAAAATTACTTTTAAAGTTGTAAAAACTATAAAATGAATACTAATTGATTAACAGTTTTTGTAAATTAAACGAGCGGGAACGATATGAGTCGTATGTGACATGGCTCTACATACCCGGTACTCAGTATATGTATGTGTGAGCTATTTTTTACATATTTTTATTTTTCTCCGTTCTCACACTAACACCAGCCGTTCTATCTCGCTCCTCTCCGCCAGAGCGCACACACTGCACGAGGAAGAGTATGTGTAAGGAGTTGCGTAGCCACTGAAATTTCATTTGGCTTTAATAATGATCCAGATTCAGCATTTTGGCTCTAGTAATGATCCAGATTCAGCAATCTGCTAGATATGGTCATTATCTACGATTCTGCATATTCGGTTTTCTCGTATCTTTTGAAACAAACTTAATTCTGTGTAATATCACAGGAGTCTTTACACAAAATTTGGTTGCTCTTACCCTTAACTAAGCATTCAGAGGCGTAGTGAAAGGCGGCTATGGTGATATACGGCAACTGAAGATGGCGGGAGCCGATAAACAAAATATAAATAAAACCCACCGGTATTATTTGGGTCGCTTTGCTTTGTTCCTCATTTCTTATCAATGCGAAACGTGGTAGGGCTCATTAGTATTTGTATATTATTGAAACTCTACTACTTTGATGTGGATATGTCTGTATGATCATCAAAAAGTTTCAAAATAATTCGATTACGAAATTCAAAGTTCTTTTCTTACTAAGAAAATCATGTATAATGGGCTTGTATGTATAGTAAAATTGGGTCCAATCGATAGAAAATGATTGGACAATGATGTACACTGTACATGATGTATGTATGTATAGCTTTCCATACATTTCATATGTATGTCTGTATATACATTCATCATTTAACGTGAGAAACGTAATGCGGTTACTTTTGTTACAAAAAGTAAGAACTTTTTTCAGGTGATATGTCAGGATATGTAGTACCTGTCTGCCCCCTCAGCATGTGCATGAACGGCGGTGTTCTTCTCTTTGTTCAGGTTATATAATCGCCTGGCATTTCCCCATTCGCCAAAGTGAGAAGCAAAATCAGCGCTAAAACTTTATGTTCGTCCTCTAAAACTTTACGCGCCCTGGCCATTCGGAGATGGGAGGATGAGATGGAATGACCTGCAGGGTTTTTCGATGTGGGGGTGGTGTGGCGTGGCGTGTCCTTTCGTGGCGTGTGGGATAGGTGGTACGGAGGAGCGTAAAGTTGAACGTGCGTGGAAGAGAGCCCTGTAGGTGCTACATCAATTCTAGATGGGTAGAATTGCCGGAGGCAAGTGGCGTGGGGAGCAACGGATGCCAGCAGCGCAGCATCCCATCGAGGGACCTTGGGGAGGGGCAAACACACCCACGCCCACACCCACATCTGCACTCATGGACACGCACACACACATACACACTTGGAGATAGAAGGAGCTACGATTACACAACGGGGCCATAGAGCGCTGGAAGTGCTGCACAGACGTAGACGTCGCACATCGCCATCTCCATCCGTCCTCGATTGCGGGAAAGTTTCCCATTACGCTTGCAACCCTCCGCAGCGGCGATGGAGCAGGATTTTCATTTCAAGGATTTCCGACCGACGTCAGACTGGACTGACTGACGGCTTGACTATACCTGCTACACGTAGAGTCGGTGCAGAAAACCTACGAGTGTAGGGATAGCTGCAGGAACAAGATTGGGGGATGGGAATGAAGAATAGGAATAGAAAGGGAAGCGCGAAGCGGGAAGCGGGAAGGCGAACACTGCTATTGGTAGTGTGGGGTCCGATAAAGGTAGCGTAGCGCAGAAGAAGCAACATCAATGCAAGCACAGCAACAACAAGAGCCGTACAACGACAAAGTTGAGAAGGCCCCGACACGACTCAGGTTACTGCCACACGACTGCGCCCCAAAATAAAATTGAAACCCCACCGCGTTAAGAGCTCTGACATAAAACCCTGTGAGCGAAATTGCTGTTGAGGGATATACGAGTAAGGGACAGAGACTATATGCCATCGCCATTACCTCTACCTCTTCCCCGGTAGCTGTACACACTCGTACGCCAGCGAGGAGAATGTTTACCTGGAAGCCATTTACTGATGGGTACAGTTGCTGCAGATTTTGTCCGTTGATATACAACATCTTGGGACTGTAACTTTAACCGACTGTGAAGTTAATATTTTACGATATTTAGGTGGAAGCCACTAAACATTAATACAAATTATATTTGGAATCTTTAAAATAACTTTCAGCCAGAAGTTTCTGACTAAAGTCAGAAAGTCAGTAAAGTCTTCTATATATGTAAGTCAGAGACGGCCGGATCATTACATCAGAAAGGAGTCATTCGTGATTCTCATAGCTGTAATGACATGGCATATAGATACACATAGAATACATTCGCGGAATGTCTCGGTATTATATTACAAAATGGTGTTGTAATGCTTGAGTTAAAGTAAAGTACCCAATAAAACTTGTGGATAAGACGGTGGTGGTTCACATTGTCTCAGGAATACCAGGAATCGATGGGGATTCCTGAAAGGTCTGACTACATCTGATAATGAGTCAGATGTTTACAGATCTCAGATACAGAATTCAAAGAATTGTTAATTTCATCGCTTAAGGAGTGATTTATAGGGGAATTTTCAAAAGGTTTCTCTTTACTCAAATCGTCAGCCAATAGTAAAGTTTGTTTTCCAGCACATTCTCTTAATACAATGCCGTATTCCAGTTGATTTATTTACTTTTGTATATAATATTGATTCTTGCAACTCATACAAAAGCTCACCCAAAACGACCCTTTAATCATCAAGTATATGAGGATAGTCGTCCCATGCCATAATCGTTGCCATTGTATACCAAATATGAATGACTCTCCTCCACTCGCATAGAGCCAAGAGTGTAAGCCCGAACAGCCCCAGTGACAGGCCCAGTCCCAGTCGGGGTGGGAGCGAGGTTATCGGGTCGAGTGACTATACGAATACCCGTTCATCTAGAGTACAGATATAGATACAGCGATGCCCATGCTCAGATTCAGATACAGATACATACTGAATGGGAAACGTGAGAAACGACCGATTGACAATGATGATGATGACGACGATGATGATGATGCTGATGGTGAGTGGCGGTTCGAAACAAGTCTCAGTCTCTGTCTGGGGCCTCTGCTATTGTTCGAGTATGCTATGTAGCCTCGAAATCGGTCCCAACATCGAACATCGGTACCGACCGACAGCTGCCTCTACTTTATAGCTAGCTGCTGGCTTTGCTGCTCGTACCTCCACTTATTTGGGTTGTCGGCCCTGCATAAGCCTCTTGGGTTTTGAGATGCCTCTCTGCTGAGGCTGCTGCTGCTGCTGTTGTTGTTGCCTGCTGCCTTTCCTGGCATTGCTTCAATTCCATTCCGTAGACATCGGCAGACGATGATGGCACTTGAGTGTCGCAGCTCCACCAGTTTGCCAGCTCTCAACGGGCTTAGACTCTAGAGGGGGGCCGCCAGGGGATTCTGCTGCTTCTGCTACTGCTTCTGCAGGTTCTGATGCCGATGCTGATGCCGATGCCGATGCCGGTGCCAATGCTGGGAATGATGATGATGCTTTCAGCTTTCAGTCATGCGCCGCTCGACCGAACAACCCGCACAATGCCGCTCGTATCCGTACATCGTACTTCGGCCAGCTCGTTTCGCTGGCACTGCTTCGATAGATGCTAATCTATCTTTATTGTGCAAAGATGTCGAGAGGATTCGTATACTCGCACACGAATGAGGGCACAAAGATGCTCTGACCCTCTTTCCCACCAAAATCCTGCAGACCATCCGTCAGTCCGTCAGCCCGTCATTCAGTTCATTCCCTCAATCGCTAAGTTGCTCCGACTCTTTTCGGGGCCTGGCTATAAATACAAATCGTCTTTGCCATCGGATTGGTATGTATTGGATTTCATTTGGGTTCGATTTTGGTGTGAGCCCCAAATGGATGTTCATTTTAGGGAAGGAAGCGAAGCCTTCGAATCTTCTTAGGCGAAAGGTAAATCATTCGACTCGACTCTCATTGTATGTGTGTGTGTGTGTTTTTGCTCGTTGGCTAGAGATGCTAGAGATGGGTGGTTCAACGAATTTCATCGCTCATAAGGTCTTCAACCTTATGGATGTACTGAGCACAGTTGTAAAGGTTTATACATACGAAACTATTGCTTTAGTCTTGTGATAAATTTTCATCCTAATGAATATGTTTATTATAAACCATTTCTGCAATCATTTACAGGTGTATTTTGTACACATATTGTGATCCCAAGTGGCAATACTACACATAAATATGTACATATGTAAATAAAATTATCTTAATAGATCATGAGATACATAAATAATGAAAATATGTACACATTTACTCTTGTACTCTTTTCAGCTCCGAAGAGATCGGTTGTTTTGCATTATTTGCAGTTTCAGAACAGATTTCCCACCACCATAAAGGACGGGACTGGATATGCCTCTCCTCTCACGAATGCACGAAAACCACTCGTCGGCTCGGATGGCGTACAGCACGAGATATAAAACCCAGATATGGAAATGGCAATAAACTCGTAGCAGCATTGGGCATACATAGAAGGCAGGGGGTTTGGGATTACGAAGAGTCGCGGCGACGCGTACGCTGGCGCAGACGCAGACGCTGACGTCGACTGCAGCTGCGACTGCAACTGCGACGGTGGCGTCGCTGCCAAGCGATGGCATGGCCAACGAGGGCACTGGCATCGAATCCGAGTATCGGGCACCGGCAATGCCACTGGAGAGGCAAAAGGCACAAAGGAAATTACTAGGAAAAACTCAGGTCCCTATGGTGCTTTCGGGTGCGACAGACGTCGCATAGATAGGCGCGCACACACACACACATACACCGTCCGACAGGCAGACACACAGTCAGATAGTCAGAGGAACCGACAGAAAGACAGAAAGACAAACAGACAGACGGACAGATAGATGGAGGAGCAGTGCTGCTGGCGGACATCATATATAGATTATAGCGCACACAATGAGAGAGCAAGATGTTGAGATACGAGATACGAGTCGAGATACCTTTAGCTTCACTCGAGGGACCAGGATTGGGTTTTGAATTGGAACTGGGATAGAACACCGGACCGGGGAAGAGAGCAGCATTAAGGGCAAGGCCCGGACATAATCAAAAAAGGTAATGGGAAATACTATCTCTGGACGTGGGCCATGAATGCACAGAGCACATACAAACATACATACATACATAGATGTCAGGCAGCAGCCGTGGGGGGAACTGCAGGATATACTCGTACAGTATGTAGGCAAGGCGGCGGGGGGGGCAAGGCGACTAGGTTGCGAGGTTGCGATTTTCGGTTCAATATAATACAAAACCATAATAAATTCTATGGCTAAATCCCCGCATCTGGCTCTCCAGAAAAGGTCATAATAGATGAGCTTAGTCGGGCTCTGGCTCTGGCTTTGGCTTTGGCTCTGGCTCTGACTCTGTGCGAGTGTTCGGTTCGATGTGAGTAATCCCAGGTCCCATCCTAACTATGTATCTGTGTGAGCTTCTTCTATGCGAAAGTGCCTTTGTATGTGTGTGTGTGTGTCTACCCTCTTCGTCGCGTCGCAATCTGTCCGTTTCGGAGTCATGAAATGGCACAAGGAAAGGTCATTTTCTTCAATGCTCCTGGCATAGTCGATTTACTCAGCTCGTTTTCTAAAGGTTGCCAAGGGCTTAGCTCCCTCCAGTCTGCTCCTCGCCCTTGCCGGCCTTGCCGGCGGGGGGAGCCCCTGTGCGACCTGACCGCAAAGCATTTCGAGAAAAGTTTCTGCGTTTGGCCATGCTGCTGCTGGTCAGTCAGCAGCAGTAGCCGATAGCTGCTGAACAGCATAATATAATAGAGTCGAGTCATCGTCAACCCGAGGAAATTCCAAGTCCCTCAGCACGTCCCACACCAGAGCCCCCAAAGACGCCCGACCCCACCCCCATCCTCCGCCTCGCCACACAAGAGCTATACAACCTTCGCCATTAGCACCACCCCCACCGTTGAGATTGATGCTGTGGTTTTATACCTTTTCCAATACTTTTCCTTCTATATACACAGATAGTATACGTACACACATTTATATATATATATATATATATATGTATATATACATATATTTATATGAACACACATATATCTATGCTATGTGTGATTTTCCACCACCGAACCGAAACACAATCGAATTGAATCGAATCAAATGGAAGGGAAAGGCAGGGAATGGAATGGAACCGAAAAGAGACGAACCGAACCCAAGAGTGTTATCCATCCATCCGTCCATCCATCTATCTATCTATCTATCTCTCTATCTATCTCTTCTCCAGCTTACCCTGAGTCTTGTATTAAAACTAATCCATCAAATTGCTTTTGGGGTAACCCACAACTACAACGATAATGGGCTGTTTGTTGTAGCTGCTGCTTCTGCTTCTGCCATCGTCGTCATCGTCATCGTCTTCGGCTACGAGTATTCTTGTTATTTCAACGAACCAGAACCCAATCCAATCCCACCAAACCCGGGCAGACCAGGCAGCAATACTTCAAGTTACAGACAGATATATGTACATACAAAAAGTATCTCGATTCAATGTGATGTTATGTGTGTGTGTGTGTGTGCGTCTGTATTGGGAAAGATGTTAGCATAGAATGGATTTTTCTGTACACGATACACTCGTATATAGCCCATCGAAGTTGCCATGGCTCTTCGCTAACGGATGTATGTATCAAATATAATGAATGTCCCAAGAGGCCCCAGAGACCGGACCAAATAAACACTGTATACCGCGAACAAAGCATCAGCATCGGGCATCAGCATCGGATGCGAACGACGACTCGCATATCATACATATATGGAGTAACCATATGAAACTTGTTTAGATTGGCGCGATACGATACCAAATGTATGTATGGTTACAAGCCATGCAGCTAGGATGGACCAAAACAATAGATTGTTGAGAGCTTACAGGGGAGTCTAAGCCCATAAGATCCTATTATAATTCTCGTATTTTAACTCTGAGCAATAGCTGCACAAATATTTCATTTAGGGACCTTTCATGATCAGATAGTATCTCCATTAACAGGGTCCACACTAATAATGATTATGGAGTCGAAAAAGTCAATAGTAATACCCAAAAATAGGTATCATTGCACCCGCATGTGTGTGTGTGTGTGTTTAGTCAGGTATCGAGTATATAGCGCATATATCTATCTCAAGCAAACAGATACCGAAATTCCAAGCGCATATCGTCAGACCCACAAACCAAACCCACTTACTCACCTTAAAAGTTCGATATCCGTCTATATATACGTATATACAGATGCCGAAAAGGGGAGAGTGCGATAGACCCCATAACGGGCTCTACGTATACGTATGCCCGAAAAACCCATCAGAGAATTCTCTATATACACAGAGCCCCAGCCCTAGCCCCAGCCCCAGCACCAGCTCCATCACCATCACCAGCCCCTGAAGCGACCGCGAACGCCCCCAAGAAAAACCCCAAACGTAGGACGAGAGCTTCGGGTCTGGTTCGGTTCGGATCGGATCGGGTGTTCGTGCATCGCCGCGGGCTGACAGCCAGATTGTCAGAGGAGAAGAGGAGACATCACCCACCACCACCCACCACCATCCCCGACTATCCAAAGATATGTCGCTCTGCTGAAGTCAGCGTTAGCGTCACCGTCGCAGTCGCCGCGTATTTGTTTGGCACGTCTTACGCTGACGTTGACGCCGACATCGACGTCGACGGCGCAGCGCGGTTCAAGAGGTGCTCTTGCGCCCGTCCTTGCGATGTCTGTTGCTGGCGCTGGCGATGGCGATGGCGTTGCTTCTGCTGGCTGCTTTCTGTTTGGGATTAAGTATTTCCTATAGATGGGAAAAACGAGTCGGTCGGGGTCGTTCGTCGAGTTGGTTGGGTTGGGTTGTTGCTTGTTGGTTGTCGTATTTTTCGTACACTTCACTCTGAACGTTCGTCCGAAGCGGTTCTCGCAGCGCGTGTTCTGTAACCGTTTCCATTTGAGTGCTCTGTGCTTGCCCGGGGTATTCGGTTACTTCGGTGGAGTAGTACTTCAGCATATCGTATATCTTTAGGATAGCCAAGGAATACGTTCGTCTCTTCGTGTTGCACATTTCCGGATCCTAGTTCCGGTTGCTCTGGAAGTGTAAGTACATACTACTGTGCGATGTTTGAGTAACGTGCTTCGGGTGTAAACAAACGGGGTCTTGAGATTCTGTCGCCGTCGCTGTCGCAGTCGCTGCTGCTGTTGCTGCCGCCACTGTTTGTTGTTGTTTGCAATTAAAAAAGCAGCATTTGCATGCCGCCAAAAGGGATCTGTCTGTGGCGTGCCTCTGTGGGAGTATCTGTGTGTGCTCGTGTGTGGGTGGGGGTGCATCTGTGACCAGAGGATCCACCGGCAGTGTCTCGCTTCTGTTTTTGTTTACGTCTAAGACTGCGCACCGGCAGCGAAGTCAACGTCGGCAGCATTTTGTTTGGGTTTCCGTTTCACTTTTTTTTTTTGTTTGTTTGATTTTCTCCGCTCGTTCTCTCTCACCCGGTCTATTGGGGGGTGTTTGTGTGTGTGTGTGATAAGGGGACATTGGCCCGCAGATTTGGCGCCAATTGAATAAACGTGCTGCTGTGGAAGTCCTTGAAATTGGCATCCACGCACTTTTCAAGGCCAAGGGAGGTTCCTGCAAAACAACATTCATGAACGAAACTAATGGTTTCGCTAATTGTAATGTGACTCTTACATCGTATATCTCAAAGCTACGATGTATTGAAGTAGTTAGTACCAACTTCTATTTGAAACGCTCCCAAAACATACTATTAATAATCCAAATAAATAAAATTTCTGTTTCCCGATTACCTTCGCCAAAATATACAGCTTTTCCGCTCGAAAAATAAGGGCAATAAGCTATCAAAGGTCAAGTAACCCCATCTCATGCCTGTCGGAAAGATATATGGTGTTTTTTTTTTTATTTCCCATGAGTATATTGTATGTTTCCCCTGAAAATCCAAGCGAACTCACACAAAAATCCATTTATGCTGTTAAAGCAACCAAAATGGTCCAACCAAGGCCACCTTGAACCCAACCCGACTGCTTCAGATATAAGATAAATAAGTAAATGCCCAATCCCATGAGTATGCCCATACCCATGCCCATACCATTAGCTATGAGGAAAAGGAAAACCAATCGCAAGATTACCTGAGACATCGTGAAACGAACGAAACCCAAAACTACAAAACTAAATCTCTTGCAGAGGGACAGAGTGTGGGGAAACGAACGGAGAACCAAGCGAACTGGAATTGGGTTTGAAATCGGAATACTTCTACTTCTACCCGAACCGAAAAACAGACAAAAGGCACTGCTGTGGTGGTAGGTATGCCATGTACGAGTATAACGAATGTAGAACGTAGAACAGAACAGAACTTCCTAGGCGAACGAACAATGGCAGTCAGTGCCTGGGAGATACAGATACAGAGATATGTACAAAAGATATGTAGCCAACAAAAAGAACCCAAACTAAGGCCCAGACTATGGTTGAGGCTGGGTCTGGGTCTCGGTCTGGGTCCGGGGCATCATCGTGATTACGACTGATGATAATGACGCTGCAGGAAATTTCACGAAGACCCCAGAAGGAGAAGCAGCCGTAGCAGAAGGCTGCGATGCCAGGGAAACCATTAGTTGGATGGATGGCGGATGGAGGGTGGAAGAGAAAGAGAGCTCCCAAGGGCAGGCGGTGCGGTGCGGTGAGGACGTTGGGAAGGAAAGACGAGGGACAACTCTCGAGGCGATTAAGATAAAGTGCCAATCGATATATGGGAAAGAAAGCGAGCTGGGCGAGAGGTGTACTTGTAGCTACAGCTCAGCCTCGGCCTCAGACACATCAGCATCCACATCCGAGCCGAACCGAGTATATAGCCATAGTAAGAGCCATACCCATAGCCATAGCCATAGCCATAGTCAGAGCCATAGTAAGAGCCATGCCATAGCCAGGGCGACATAAAAGGAAATATAAAACCATTTATAAAGCAAGTCAGTCAGGGGAGATTTGAATTGGAATTGATGGTGTAGTGCACTCGACTATGTCTCTGTGTGTTTGTGTGTGTGTGTTTGTGTGTGTGCCTGGCTATAAGTATACCATTGCCATGACTGATGGTGTGCGTATTTCCGCACGAAGAGCATAGACGAAGCGCAGTCGCGTTGTGTGTCAAGGTGCGAGTGTATCTTCAAGATGGTGAGTAGTGGAAGGGTTCGTACGTTTTGTCTTGCTCTTGGGTTTGGGTTTGGGTTTGGGTTTGCGTCTGCTGCTGCCAAGAAGTTTCCGGAGCAAAAACTTTGCCAAAGTTAAGTGAACAGCTGCCTGAGGAGGAAGCAGCAGAAGACTGCTTTCTGTGCGAGACAGAGACAGAAGAGATTGGATGGATAGAGAGGGCAACAGACAGTGAACCACCCCTAAGCCGGCTCACACAGCCAACTGAAAGATAAAACCCAATTCCGTAAATCGATGTCGACAAAAACAACATGAAACGAAGAGCCACAAAGCTGTGGGGGGGGGGGAACAACCGAAACGAAACAGAAACGACTTTAGCCTAATCATTCGAAATCTCGATTAGTTGGCCCGATTTTCGACGAACGAGAGAAACGGACATGCTGTTCGGATTAAGTCATCTCTCAGTAGTGCGATGCGATGCTTTGCTAATCCAAAGACCGGCTCTGACTCAGGCAGGTGAGTCTCGGTTCTCGGCTCCCGCATCTCGTGTCTTGAATGGTTTCGGTCGGTCGAAACTTGTACATACCCGTACGTAGTCGTGACTCAGCAGAGATGTAGTATCTCGCCCTCTCTTAAACCCTGGGGGCGGACAGTCGAGAAGGGGGCGCGGCCAAGTCGTTCACTTTAGCCAGGCGTCTCTGTTACTTCTATCTCAATCTGTTTCTGTATCTGTATGTATCAGTAGGTCTCTGTGGGTGTGAGTGTGTGGGTGTACTCCCCGATATAATAGAGCGTCGTTCGAGGTATGTCTGGTTCTGGTTCTGGTTTTTGGGGCGCTGCGAATGGAAATGTATTGATTTCTGGAGGCGTACGCATCGTTGACTGAGAATTTCTATAGGGAGGAATCTCTGCTTCTGTTTGGCTGTGCGTGGCGTGCTCTGGTGTGGTATCTGTATCTTTTAGGGGAATGGCGCTGTCGTATTCCTCTTATGTACATATGTATTCCATTATATCTCAAGTGTCTCTGTGTGTGCAGATGGAATGATATGCTTCAAAAGACCCTCGAAGTGGACATGTGTAGATAAATGTATATGTAAACATAAGTATATATCTCTATATACTTGTGTAGTTGGGGTTTGAATAGTTCAATGCGTCAGATGTGCTCGAGATCCGAGTCGTGTCGGAAGCTGGCTTGTTCATAGAATTCATTATAATTTTACAAATTCTGCTGTCCTTCTGGGTATTTATGATTCATACATGGGATTTACAAAAAGCAAATTCAAATTCAAATAAAATAAACCTGTTGGCCCTTGGCGCCAAATTGTGCTAGTGTTACACAATGGTGTTTATCAACACTAACGCTCAGCTGTCAATGTAACGGAACAACGAAATATGCGCCATTTGTGGTTATTTCTTGTGCGTATGGTAAAAAATTCAGTGACGTTCCGCTAACAAAGTTTTTCTCTTCTTTTTGCAGCTTTTGGTGGACATTGACGTTTAATTCTTTTCTTTTCATTCGGTGGCTTGGCGGCGCATTTAGCAACGCCAAGACAAAATTCATTAAAAATTCGGGGCATACAGAACAACGTTTCCGGAATGCCGACCATTCGGCGTTGCTGCATCATCGGCTGCATGTCCAATTCCCGGCAGCATCCGAGCATGCAGTTCTTCGCCTTTCCACGGCCGGAGAGTCCATTCCACAAGCTCTGGAAGGAGGCGTGCCATGCTTCGCTGCGTAGGATCATACCCTTCAAGAAGCCTGTGGTGTGCGCCCTTCATTTCGATCCCAGTGTCTTGGGTGGACGACGCCTACAATCGAACGCGCTGCCCACGCTGCGCCTGGAGGTGCCATCAAATATGGCCGCTGTGGAGCAGCAGGCGATGGTGGAGGAGATCGAGCGTAGTCGCAAGTGCGCCTACATCAATGCAGTCGTCTACGAGTGGCTGGTGCGAGCCAACATCAATCCACAATTGCGTGGAAGCATCACACATGGCATGATCAAGGATAAGGCTGAGACCGCCCGTCAGGTGATCGGCAGCACATCTTTTATTGCCGACAATCGCTGGCTGAACCGGTTCCGCGAGACACATCTGCAGGGCTTTGCCCAGAAACTGGCCAGCAATCAGCTGAAACCCATGGGCACTTCCCTCTGGATTCCCGATATTGTCCACGACCTTCAGCACCTGTTCCCCCCGGCCAGTGCTGAGCGTGTCGCTAAGCTGGAGGAAATGCCGGAGCACTACATGAACTACATGCAGCAGTATGGCGAGTACGAGGAGGACGAAGACAGCATGGACATCAAGGAGCAAAGCTATCAGGAGCAGCAGCAACAACAGCACTTCGCTCTCCAGCAGCAGCAACAGCATCTGCAGCAGCAGCATCAGATGAATCATCCATGGCCGCCGTTTCCGGGACACCCGTCACATCCCCCCCATCCGGGCTTCACCAGTTTTAACGATTACTACTTCGAGCGCCACCAGCAACAGATGCAGCAACAGCTTCAGCAGCAGCAACAGCAAATGCATCAGCCGCAGTTCCCACCAATGACGGGTCCTGCACCACAGCCCCATAGGGAGCCATTCCAACCACAACTGCCACCAAATGTTGTGCCGAAGCGTGCTAGTCCGTTCCAGCCAGTTCAGTTAGCCAAGCACCCAAAGATTGAGTCGGCGGCTGACATAGAAGTGCAGGAAATCAATTGCCCCACAATCTCTCGAGTGTCACCCTTGCCCTTGGCTGAGTCCACACAAGCCACGCAGGACCTTACCGAACAGACGGCCAATCTACGGCTCCCCAGTCCTAAGGAGCAAAACAACAACAGCAGCGGAGGGCGCGACAGCGCCAGTAGCAAGGAGAATGCTCCTAAGACAAACGGTGGCCTCAGTGGAAAATCCACTCCAGCTAACTCCACCAAGGGCAACAACTCCCCGGCGCAGCCATGCACATCGGCGCCAGCTTCGCCCAAGAGGATCTCCAATAGCAGCAGCAGCTCTGGCAGCAGCCAGACAAATGGTCACGCATCTCCAGAACCCGAGTCGAATGCCTTGGCCATTACGAACGAGCTGAAGGAACTCGACAGCTACACTGACGCTCTCGAATATCTGAAGCCACTGGAGGATTTTGTGCTCTTCAAAGAGAACTTTCGAGCCATTGGCCTGCTCTCCCAATTGGAGTTGGTGCTGCGCAAGGGCGACAAGGGCACCATCGTCGATGGCTAGGGGGATGCGACGAACGCTATTAAATGACAAACACAAAACACAAATGTGATGAACAGTGTACATACAAATGTATCTCGTAGATTACTGAAATATGTAGTATTATTTTTTTTTTTGAACTACGTAATTTTACTACCATGACTTAAAATAAATTAAACTAAACTAAACAAATCATTAATTTATTAATTATAAAAATAAGAACATGGAAATTTGCGTTTTATTGTGCTACAGCTGTCCTGCGTCTGCTGTGATCTGGCCACACAATACAAGATGGCTGACTAGTTTTTTTTTGTACTAAATCTTGCAAATAAAAGGGACAATAGTTTGCACCTAATCATCCAATGCTACCACCAATGGGACAACTATTAAGAGAGCCAGGAAGGATATCAAGTGAAAAAGGAAGCCTATACGGTAACCCTTTTTACGCGCAAGCAGTGAATCATAGGCAAACGCTGGACGAGTTTGTGATCTCCGCCGAGAACTTTAAGGTCATAACTTCAAATCATTACTTACGGTGCTGCAGAAGAGAAGCAAGACTGAAACAGCTTCATTAAAATATCAGAAGCAGGCCCAGGACACATTCCATTAACATTACAGGATCAAGCGTTAGTGAAGACGAGTGGAGTATGAATGTCGCCGCTCTCTAAGACTTGAAGTACCTAAGTATGAAAAAAGAGTTCTAAAATATATATCGTACATACATATGTATATGCTAAATAATAAAGCACGTATTTAAAAATTATTTATAACTTGTATTGTTGCAAGTTTTCCGTTAAATATGGCAAAGTTATTGTCTGGGATTATCAACTTCCTGCGAGGCGGTCACACTGCGCCAATGTTTACGTTTTTGCCTTCACTGGAAAAATTAGCCCATATTGTTGCTAAACGCATATTGTTCTCTCTTCGCGTGTAACATAAACAAGAAATGTCGCTGCTGGAACAGTACGAGCAGCAGTACGCAGCTCTGATTGCGGAGATAACAGCGCATATCGGACGATTGCAGCAACAGAGCAGCAGCAGTAAGTGGAGTGAAGTGGAAGATATATTTTCGCACATACACACGCAGTGGGCTGATAATCAATTTTCGTGTAATCCTGCAGGTGACCGTAATGAGCTGTGCAGTAAAATCGATGGCAGCCTGCCCGAGGCACAGGAGCTGCTGGAGCAGATGGGCCTGGAGGTAAGAGAGCTGAATCCAGCACAGAGAACAAGCTTCAACAGCAAGCTGCAGGTGGCCCAAGCCGAGCTACGACGCCTCCAGGCGGAGTACAAGCAAACCAAGAATAAGGCGCAGCCAAACGCCTTCACAACCTTGGACTTGGGTGGGGCCGGGGACTTTTACGAGGATGTGTCCATTAACAATGATCAGCGACAACGCCTACTAGACAATTCCGAGCGGATTGAGCGCACTGGCAATCGACTGACCGAGGGATATCGGGTAGCCGTGGAGACAGAGGCTCTGGGCGCACAAGTACTGAACGACCTGCACCATCAGCGCGAGACCTTGCAAGGTGCCCGGGCACGTCTGAGGGAAACAAACGCAGATCTCGGCCGTGCCTCCCGCACCTTGAACACCATGGTGCTGAGGGCTCTGAGAGAAAAGGTCGTTTTATATGGGGTTGGTGTGTGCTTCGTGGTGGCTGTGGGTGTCAGCCTATATCTCACCTTTGCCCCGAGTTCCTCGGCCGCCACCTCATAGTTAACCTAATAGAAACGAAACCAATTGATATGAATTTCTATTTGAGTGTAGCTTATCACTAATGACATATGTTGACGCATTCCTGTTTTGTGAATCGATTATTTATTATTTGTTTAGAATATCTTACGTTAATGAGTATTCAGTGTGTGAAGGAAACATCCCAATGGCTAATCCTAGTGGAACAAAGCTGCAAAGACTTACGCACTAACGCACTACATACGTGTAGCTTATATTTGGCATTACACGGCGCCTAGACACTAGATACTACTCTTATGCTATGACTCATGTTAAAAGTTTGGTGTTTCGTGTTAATTTTCGGGACGTATTTTGCATTAATTCGTAAAAAACAACATAACCACCTACAATTCGCATCGTTAATAAACAAAAAGTACAAAAAAAATGCATTTCTGCTCGCATTGAGTCTGGCTGTGGGATGTCTTTAGCCAAACTCAATGTTCCCCAACTGCTAGCAACTGCACGAGGAGGCCTCCTCGTTGACTGTCGGGTCACTGGCCGTGTCAATTTTGAAGCTCTTCTGCTCGAGAGCCTGCAGCTCCATTTTGGAGCGATTGGCATGCACCAGCTGTCGCGATATATCGCGAAACATTTCCTCAACACCCGCCCCAGTGCGACAGGATGTCTTGTAAGTGGCGCTGATTAGTGAGTGACACTGCTCGCAAAAGGCTTCCACCTCCTCGTCACTGACTTCCGGCTCGCGGCCCTCCAAATCGCTCTTGTTGCCGCAGATGAAAATCTTCGCATTCTCCGCATACGTAACAATGTCCAGCAAGTGCTGCGAGAGCGAGTGAAAGGAGGCGGCATTGTCCAGGGCGAAGACAAGGATTGCACCCTCTGCAAATTTATAGTAAGAAGAGGTCACAGAAGCCACACGTTCCATGCCGCCAGTGTCCCACAGTTGGAGCTGCCATCAATCAAAAGATCAGTACATTAAGCTGGAATCACGCACACTACAGACACCACACACCTTAATCTGCTTGTCGCCCACATCGTACTCCCGATCAATGTGATCCAGTCCCAGTGTGGATTTGCGGTCCGTCTCCGTAACGAATGTGTTGTTGGTAAAGCGGCGAAATAGCGAACTCTTGCCGACGCCATAGTCGCCGCAGAGAATCACCTTTTGCTTGGGTATGCGCACAATTGCCATTATTATGCTGAAACTTCTGTTATTTGCTAATTAATTAAATTATTTCGCAGCGGCCAGACACAAAAGAGGAAAACAACGAAGTCCAAACAGCTGTTGAGGGTTATCGGCGTTGCCAGACCCACAAAAGTTCAAATTCCGCAGAGGTGCCTACGATACCCGCTTAGGCGGGCGGTGGATAGATAAGAATTTCCCTTTAAATGTAGACCCACGCCACGGCTGGGGCCAAAGTGTCCCATGAAGATGACGAGCCTGGTAGTGATATTTCTTGCGTGCTTCGCGGCCTTGGCACATGGTAAGTCGCGTCCATAAATCACCGCCTTGCTATCTATCGCACAAACAATTGCAAACCGTAGGCAAGGCCGGATATGGCCCGGGGGAGCAGGATTGGGGGTTCGTCGACGTACGTCCAGGCGCCCACATGTTCTACTGGCTCTATTACACCACGGCCAATGTAACCAGCTACACGGAACGTCCCCTGGCCATTTGGCTGCAAGGCGGACCGGGTGCCTCATCCACGGGCTATGGAAACTTCGAGGAACTGGGACCCGTAGACCTGTACGGCGATTACCGCAACTGGACCTGGGTCAAAGACATGAACGTCATGTTTATCGACAATCCCGTGGGCAGTGGCTACAGTTATGTGGATGGTACGGCTTATCACACGGCCACCAACAGGGAGATTGCCCTGGATCTGGTGGAGCTGATGAAGGGATTCTATAAGCTCCATCCGGAGTTCGAAGCGGTTCCCCTGCACATCTTTTGCGAGAGCTATGGCGGCAAGATGGCACCCGAGTTCGCCCTGGAGCTGTACTATGCAAAGGAGCGGGGCGAGGTGAAGAGCAATCTGACGTCCGTTGCGTTGGGAGATCCGTGGACATCTCCAATCGACTCGGTTCTGGCTTGGGGACCCATGCTCAGGGAGATGGGAATCGTCGATCACGACGGCTACGATGCGATTACGGCTGCGGCAAACTTTACTGCCGAGCTGGTGGCAGAAGAGCGCTGGATCCAGGCCACTGCACAGTGGGGCAACACCCAGTGGGAGGTGATGAAGGCCTCCAAAGGTGTCGACTTCTACAATGTTTTAAAGGAGACCCTCGGCGACCGATTCCAGAGGCAGCTGGCCATGACGCCTGAAGGTGAGTGCCTGAATGTAGAATTACAGCCATGATTTAAAATGGATCTTCTCTCCTGCCAGAGCGACAGTACCGCACCATGGTCAAGTTCGACATTGACGAGGACCGCGACCAGCTGCTGGAGGATCTGATGCGCGGCCCTGTGGCCGAGACCCTGGGCATACCCTCGAATGTCAAATGGGGATCGCAGAGCAGCAGTACCTTCGACATACACCGAACAGACTTCATGAAACCCGTTATCCATATTGGTAAAGAACCGTCAACCGTGATTATAGCTAGTTAATCTCTATATCAATCTACAATCTACAGTAAATGAGCTGCTGGAGAAGACTCCTCTAAAGGTGGGCGTGTTTTCTGGAGGCCTGGACCTAATCTGTGCCACGCCCGGCACCGTCAACTGGATAGCCAAGCTGGACTGGAGCCGAAAGAGCGAGTATCTAGCTGCCTCGCGCACTGCCATCAGCGTGGATCGCATTCTGGAGGGCTATCAGAAGACTGGCGGCAACTTCACCATGTTCTGGATCAACCGATCCGGTCACATGGCTCCCGCCGATAATCCAGCCGCCATGAGCCATGTCCTGCGGGAGTTCACAACCTTCGGCTAAAGCAGACCGAGCAGAACAGATACATGTGTGGTACATACATTTGTTCATAAATAAAGTTCAACAAAGAAAAATGCTGTGTTAAACCCAATTTCGGTTCTGTCTAGATAATTATGATGTGCGCTTAAAGGCTTTTACAAATTTAGTGACAAAGATTTGCCAAAACTAAAAAATGTCATGGAGATAATTGCCAATAAGTCAGTAAGCGTCATTGTCATCGCCATCGCTTCTAAGGGCCATAAATAGTGATAGCCGGCCGCATGCCTCCCCCACTTCTAGATTACAAACTCTGTTCAAACAGATATGAGTGCCGTGCCGTCTGCGTGTTGTGTTGGCTACTTTCGTTGGTCGTGCCCTGGCCAGCGATCAGACAGTAGTCGAACTGCCAAGCGATCGGTTGGGCTTCAAAGATACTTCAAACTTCGAGCTAAAGAGAAAACTAGTGCAGCTCAACCATGGCTCGTCTTCTTATCACCGCTGTCGCGCTTTGTCTGGCGCTCTTCAGCTGCGGCTCTGTCAACGGTGAGTGTCGCCCTCAATTGATTGGATTGGAGCCAGAAACACTTTGTATTCCGATCAGAAATACCGCATTAGGTGTTAATGAACGAGAAAGTTATCCAACCCAAAAAAAAACTTCTTTTTTTTGTTGTGGATGATAGGAAGAGCAGAATTGTCCACCTTAAGCTTGTTCGTTGCACAGATGAAGAATCGAAGGAATAGAAATGTGAAATATGAAGTATTCTTGGGATTCAATCATAATTAGCTTATCGTGAACGACGAGTGAATGCTTGAGATTCCTTAATTGGGGCATGAAACGTTCTTGGTTCCGATTAGAGTCAAGTGTTCTAATGAAATACCAGTAACTATCTTATAATTTTAGTTTTAATTTATATATTAAGATTATTGACTAGTCTTCAAGTATCCACACCACCACCAAGTACCCAGGTTTTAGCATTAATGAAAACCGTCTGTTCTGTCGTTAATACAAAATGTACCGTCTATAAAAGGTATTTACTCACTTCCAAAATATAGGGAATTATTGAAATATTGCTTAAAATTGATCGACTACAGACCGCACTAAAAAATCCCCTACCTCGATTCCCAGCCCGTCAAGGATATGGACCCGGAGAACAGGATTGGGGATTCATTGATGTGCGAACGGGTGCCCATATGTTCTACTGGCTCTACTACACCACGGCCAATGTATCCAACTACACGGAACGTCCCCTGGCCATTTGGCTGCAAGGCGGACCGGGTGCCTCGTCCACGGGCTATGGCAACTTCGAGGAGCTGGGACCACTGAAGCTTGACGGCAGCTACCGCGATTGGAACTGGGCCAAGGACATGAATGTGATGTTCATTGACAATCCCGTGGGTAGCGGCTTCAGCTACGTCGACAGCTCAGCGTACTATACGACGACGAACAAGCAGATCGCCCTGGATCTGGTGGAGCTGATGAAGGGCTTTTATGAGAATCATCCGGAGTTCAAGGCGGTGCCTCTGCACATCTTCTGCGAGAGCTACGGCGGAAAGATGGCCCCTGAGTTCGCCCTGGAGTTGTACTATGCCATCCAGCGCGGTGAGATCGAGAGCAACTTGGTGTCGGTCGGATTAGGTGATCCGTGGACATCGCCAATCGATTCCGTCCTCTCCTGGGCTCCGTTCCTCCTTCAGCTGGGCATTGTTGACCAGGATGGCCATGACAAGATCGCGGCTTCTGCCTCATCGACCAAGAAATATGTAGACCGGGAGATGTGGACCCTGGCCACACTTCAGTGGAGCTCCACGCAGTCGGTGGTGCTTCGTGAGTCGAAGGGCGTCGACTTCTACAATGTGGAGACCCCGACACTTGGCGATCAGTATGTTCTGAGGTCGTTGGCTATGAGTCAAGAGGGTAGGTTCATAAAACATGGTCAACGCAAAAGAGACTTTTTCAATCATTTTTTCTGGCAGAGCTCATGTACCGCACCTTGGTGCACTACGACATTGACGAGGATCGGGACAAGCTTCTTCAGGAGTTGATGCAGGGCCCCGTTACCAAGGCCCTCAACATCACCACCGGGGTCAAGTGGGGCGCACAGAGCAGCGCAACCTTCTCCGCTCTAATGGGTGATTTCATGAAGCCTGCCGTCCACATTGGTAAGTGATAACTCTTGCCTGTGCCCGGGTCCAGATCTTCTCTGATACAGCAGAGCCCTCCTGATTTTAGTGGGTGAACTGCTGAGCAACACCACCGTCAGGGTGGGTGTGTTCTCCGGCGGCCTGGACCTGATCTGTGCCACCCCAGGCGCTATCAACTGGATTGCCGACATGGAGTGGACGGACAAGGCGGCCTACCTGGCTGCTCCCCGCGTAGGCATCACCGTGGACCGTGTCCTCGAGGGCTATGAGAAGACGGCCGGCAACTTCAGCATGTTCTGGGTGAACCGGGCCGGACACATGGTGCCCGCCGATAACCCGGCTGCCATGTCCTACGTTTTGCGTAAATTTACCAACTTTGGTTAGCCATTTATTGAGCGTGTGTTAATAAAAACAACGATTATATCAGATGCTGGGCGATTTTTGTTTATTGTGAATTTTGCAATTCAATTCAAACCAAAAATGTTATATACCCGTTACTCTAGAGCATAGCTGTATCTTAGATCCACGTGTAACATCCAGAAGGACACGTTTCCAACCCCATAAAGTATACATATGTATGTACATATTTTGGAACAGCATCAAAAGTTAGAGCAACCAAATTTGGTGTACAGAATTCTTTGCCGTTTAACTATACATAGATATGTATGTACCTTAAACGCCTAATAGATGCACCTGTAAAAATAAAATATGAGGCACAAGAAGACAATTTTGTTCGACTTTTGCTTTAAAACAAAACCATACATAATTCGGTTTGGTTCGTTGAGTAAAATTAGCAATTAAGTACGATTTTGCGCTAGGCAGCGCTTATTGAATTTTCTGCGATCAGATGAACTAACAGTAAAGTTGTCGCATGCGCAGAAGCCACACTCACACTCGTTCGCACACACATACACGACGACCATCTCGCGCCGTAAGTTTAGTTTTCCAACCCTCTCTCCGCATAGCTGCTTTCTGGCTTTGCCTCGTTCTCTCTAGCCTCTCACACTCTTTGTATCAGTTACTGCACGCTTATCAGCAAAACACAGGCCGGCGCAGAACCAACGCGCTCTCTCTCTCTCGACTGCGGCCGCCACGCTGCGCATTCGCCAGAGAACAGAGCAACGTACACCGCGGCCAAAGGCACAAAGCAGCTATTTTTATATTAACCGTTCTAGTCGACACAACACAACCAACACAGCGCGGTGCGTGCAGCTGAGCGTCGTTGAAAAACCATAGAATACTATAATCGACAGCGCACTGCACTTGGTTGGTGGCCAGACAAAAGGTTATTGAAAATTTCAGGTGAATTCGAGGCGGAAAATGAAATAAATCGGAAAGAAAATTGTCGCTGGCGACGTTTTCAAGCAGTCAACGCGCATAATCGTAGCCACCATCCATCAAAGCACACACACACTCGCGCTACACTCACATACAAAGCGCTTGGCTGTGTCTGTGAGAGAGCAAGAGAGGGTGAGTGGGCGCAGCAAAACAACTGTAAATTGTGTCTTGCCACATTCGCCAGAGGCGGAGCTAAAGCAGCAACAAAATGCGGATACGGGAAAAACGCAGAAAGGAAAGGGAGCAAAGGAACCAGGCGGCACAGGCACAGGCCTCCAGAAAGGATGACAAGAAGGACAAGGTGAGTCGATAATGATGCCCTGATTGCGGCCCCCAGTTCATGCGATTCGTTGTCCCCAGGTAATCGACGTGGATGCCGTCGTGAGGCCCAAAGGGCCGACGCTCAGTCCGAGGTCATTCACCCCGACGCCTATGCTATCTCCAGCCGAAAAGGTGGCCTTCGACAACCGCATCAAGCGCAAGAACGTCCTCGCTCTCAACGAGAAGGTGGCCGCCCTGCGGGAGTACGATCGTCTGCCGGTCTACAAGCACGTGGGCCGGCTGTTTAACTGCAGTCCGGACCAGATCAAGCGCATTGTGCAGCAGCGTCAGGAAATTATGAACGCTTGGGAGCAGCGGACGCGGCGCA
This sequence comes from Drosophila pseudoobscura, assembly GCF_009870125.1. Classification (NCBI taxonomy): domain Eukaryota; kingdom Metazoa; phylum Arthropoda; class Insecta; order Diptera; family Drosophilidae; genus Drosophila; species Drosophila pseudoobscura. The sequence continues at coordinate 64,686,388 of NC_046683.1, read as the reverse complement.
CCCAGGATGCACGCACGATGGAGACAAAGACGGTGAGGGTTTCGATGCTGGGCAAGGCTGTGTACGACTGGATTCGGCGCATGATGTACTACAAGGACTTTATCATATCCGACGGCCTCATTCAGAAGATGGCGCTGCAGTTCAAGAGCTCCATGGGGCTGGCACACTTCTTCCCCCACCAGGAGTGGTGCGACAAGTTCCGCAGTACCTACGGCATCGACAACAATGACACAAAGCTTCTGAAGATCGGCTACACCCAGAGTCACTCGGTCCAGATCAAGGACATTGTGAAGGACGTAAGATCGGAGTGTATGCCCGAGGACAGCACCAACCAGCAGAACGAAGAGGAGGAGGAGCAGGACGACGGGGAAGTGAGCCTTCCCAGTACGTTCAGCAGTCATGCTGGCGAGGAGGACGATGAGGTCGATGTGGATGGCGGCGACATTAGTGAGCGAGAGGAGCAGGAGGAGGAGGAGGATGTGAAGCCATCGCTGAGCGAACTGAATCTGGCGCGTGCCGTCCACCCACTGCCTCAGTTGGTCAGGGTGCCTCTGCCGCTCAACACCAATACACCGCCCGGAACGTCGCAGAAGGTGCTGCTGGCCACACCCATTCTCCCACCAGGTGCAAAGCCTCCCGGCGGTGGCGCACAACCAATGACCATGACCATTATACCACTGGCTACATTGGCCCAGAGCATAACGAAGCGTCCGTCGCCGCAGCAGCCACAGCTGCCAGAGAAGGGTCCAGTAGTGCCTGCACCCATGCTCGAGATCAAGCAAGAAAAGGACATCAAAGCGGAGCCCAAAGACCCCGAGGAGGAGGAGACAGAAACAGATAAAGAGGTAGCAGAGGCTCTGGCACCATCAAAGGACCAACCTGATCCGGAGCCGGAACCGGAGTCCGAACCTGTTGTGCGCATCAAAGAGGAACCGCTTGGAGAAGATGAACTCGAAGACGATGCCAACGGAGGGCGATCCAGTGTAACGTCGCTGGCCGAGGTTCTGGCTGCCAATGTGGAGAACGAAATGGAATACATTGAGCAAATGCGCCAGCGCAGGCTGAGCCCGGCACCGGAGGCGATTCCAACGCTGCCGCCGATGCCACCATTGACCATGGCACCATCAGTCGCACGCCAAGGCATCAAGCGTCGTCTACCGCCGGACTACGACGACAACAACAACGGCGGACAATCCGCCAGCGGGACGAACGTCATCAGCTGCGCCGATGCACGAAAGTACCTGAAACTACTTGAGCAATTCGCTCTCCACAAGCGGAACTATCGTCTGATTGGCCTGATCACCCGAGCCGACGAGCTGATGCGGGAGGTGGACGACGCCTCATCGTAGGATAATTCAGGATCAGGGGAACCGTAATATGCTTCAGCCAAAGAGCAAGCCAGTCTTAAGATTAGTTCGTAGCCAGGCATCTCGAAGATGCACTCAATCACTAGCCGTAAGGTAGATCTAGTTTGTACTCGAACCAAATACACTAAACCAAAATCATTACATACCTTGCGTCATTGTTATAATATCGATGTGGAGTATTACCATATTACCTACATACATATACGTACATATATATATATATTTATATACATGCATATATAGATTCAAGCGTGTGTACATATGTAATTGTGTACATGTGTATATTGCCACCTATTCATGGCCAGCAAAAAAAGTCGGCTAAATATACGCGCCTTATGGGCAGTGCGCAGGTCTGCCCTTAGCTGCGGATGGTGTTCCGGCCGGGCGGCCGTTCTCTCCCTCACGCTCTCACAACCCCAACACAGTCAAACATCTGTTTTGATTGCATCTGAGTATGTGTTCGTGTGAGAATGGTGGGCGCTGTCTGTGAGTGCGTGTCAAGAAATCATACGTATACATATGTATGTACATATGTATTTATGCACAATTACGCTTGAGTAAAGTTGGGCATTTGCATATGGCATGTCAATCATTCAATCCACATCAATGTAGAGGTTGTGTCTCCGTGATCGAATCTCTACCTAGTAATAGTGGCACTTAATAATGGCAAAGCACTCGGAATGATTGCGAGATTCATCTGTGTGAATGATGTGCGCATGTCTGCCCTTAGCCAGACGTCTGGTCCAAACTGGCATCTGGCCAGGCGGCGCTCTCCGGCCCACGATTGCGCCCCGCAGGTGCTCCACAAACATTCATACATCCACGTGCATCAGTGTTGGGACATTGCAAGGGACACAGGGTAGGCACACAGGGTGGCGCATTGCCAAATAAAGCTAACTAGCAATGAAAATTCTTACAAATTGTGAAATTTCAGAGTCAAATTGTGCTTATGCAGGCTATCTGTATTATTGCGCATTTCCAGCCGTGTTTACAAAACCTGAGGCTGTTCTCTATGCGCGGTCGTTGATTGATTGACTTAGCTCTGTATGTATTGCAACTATGTATGTGTGTGAATGGCGCACAACCAACCCTCGCATACATGCACCACACAATCAACGCCGTCAGAAAACTAATCAATCATTCAATCGAACACTGGCACACACACACTGGTGCTGTTTTCGTCTACATCAGAGACTCAGTTCATGATTGGTGCTTGAATCGTGAGGTCGGTCCAGTTTCGTCCATCGAGGGTGTTTTCGTCGAATCATATTTAAAACGGATTTCAAGATTGTAACAACAACAAGAACACTCACACAAAAACGGAATTTAATTCCAGGGTATGCATACAAAAGTCGATGTGAATTCGTTTTTTTTTGCCCGTGTGCTTGGTGTTTTCCAGCACTACATTTTTGTTGTTGGTATTTTGATGATTTTCCAGAAAAAGAGTGGACATCCCAGTTAACAGCTGATGCCTGCTTGTATTTTTGATTAAAATTTAAAAAACAAAGAATTCTCACCAGGACTATAAAGACATTACTCTTCTCGTAGCATTTTTCGCTTACTGTTTGATTTGTTCGTTCCAAGATGACAACGTCTTTGCCTGACCGCTTCAGCGCTGGCAAGCGTCAGTTTTGGCGCGAGTTCTTGGCCCTCTATCAAGGAATGCCACAGCTATGGGACGCTAACCATGTCGACTACCGAAATAAGGAACTGCGAAACAAGGCCTACGAGCTTTTGGAGACGAAGCTAAGAGAGATCCAGCCGAATGCAACGCGCACTGAAGTTGGGCGGCGCATCAACATCTTCCGGACGAACTACCGCCGCGAACAGATGCGAATTCTGAAGCAAAAGGAACTGGGATTTCATTCGGATCTGTGCAAGCCCACGCTTTGGTTCTACGACTATATGGGATTCCTTCTGACCCAGGAGTCGTTTCAACAAGGCAGAACCAGAAAAGTTCGCGGAACGGCGACCACAAAACCAAAGACGATGTTTGAGTTTGGAAAAGATGTGAGTGAAAAATAGATAAGACGATAACTGCAGTTTGTTTTATAATGGATTGCTTCCTTTCAGGCCTCATCAGACCCATTGGATGCTGTGAGTGACTGGCCAACAAAGGAGACAATAGCCACCTATCTACCAGAGCAAGGTGTGCAACAATCAGAGGAGAGTTCGCTGCTGAGTCCGAAAATAGAGATCATCGAGCATGACGGGGAACCCATGGATACTGATAGGCTCACACGAGACGGCGATGTCAAACCGGAAATTTGTGGCTTTAACACATCCGACTATAAGGACCGCAACGTCTCCACGAACGTGGCGTTGACTGTGGGCAGAGGATCAAATGGTACAGACGCCCATCCAGCTTTAAGCGAGGCCTCGGAGGTGCTGGCCAAGTCTTGGGCGGTTCAGTATGAAGAGATGGCACCGACGCAAAGAATCTTGGCACGAAAAGCCATTGCCGATATTCTTTTTGAAGGCTGCATGGGCAATTTGCGAATAAACCGTGGCGAAACACGCAGCACAGTGGGAAACCATTTGTAGATCTAATAATTATAAAATTAAATGAATAATCAAAAAAATATTTTACGAGTGGTCAATACTGTCGCTAAAATGTTTGAAACGAGAGTAGTTTTAGCGCCATATACTTGGCGGCAGTGCTGCAAAGCGTAATATCGAGTTTCTCGATACGGCGAACATTAAAATAACGCCACGAGTGGGCATTTTAACCAAGTTGGCAGCTCATTTATTATTGTTCGCATTCCCATCAGGGTGACATTTTGTTTAAACCTTACTTTATAAACAAACCCGTGAAATGAGCTCTTAAAATTAGCCAGTCTTGAAGGGAAATCGATTCGACAATCGGATAAAATTATGTATTCACAGCTGAGAGTTCTCATTATTAGCATTATCCAAAAGAATATTAAAATCGAGGAATATGGTTTCTAATTAACCCATTGTATGCCAAGGGGTTTTTTTTAATATTCCACCGAACATAACAAATATGTAATCATTTTACCGCAGTTCAGGTGATAGATATCTTTTTTTTTTTGTAAGTTCAGAGGAAAGATGGCATGGATCTACAAGAAGAAGTCACACTCAGTAACATTTACAGCCATTTACCTCAAGTCGCTGAGCTGTTTAAATAGAGGGGGGTTAAGTGGGTTAAGTTCGATTTCATATCACATTGCTGTTGAGGCACCAAAAGTCGAACAATTTTGATTCAGCAGTTTTATATATTGGATTAAATTAAGGAAACAGCTTAAATGATAGTTTTGATTCTGAGCAACAGGGAGATAAAGAATATGCAGACCTTCAAGGGGATGAACAAAACAACTTTGTAAGTAATATTCGACTACCATGTTAAATCTATACTACCCATATACTTCCAGGAAGGATTTGTTTAACTCTGGATTCGAGCACTTCAAGGTCAGCAAAGGGCCGAATGGGCATTTCTTGTCCAGAAAATGCCAGGAAAAGCTGAGGACTAAGTTACCCGCGTCGTCCTACGAGAACGTCATGGCGTGGGCAGGTGACTGGATATCGAAGCTAAATGGAGAGACTGAAGCTTCTTCGAAAGCAGAATCGAAACAGACTAACAGTGTAACTGAGCAACCAGCATCCGAATCAGTCGAAGCAGCCACAAACAAACCTTCGACTATCATCATTGACCTCTGTAGCGACGAAGATGAAGATGAAGAGACTTGCGAAAGTCTGGATAGTTTACTCGACAGCGAATCCAGCCTGTCGAAACCTCCGATAATCATCCATGATGACGAGATAGGCGATATAGATTTAAAAGACTATGCAGATCACGTGGATGGCAAGCTTGACTTAGAGACTCTTAAGACGCGTAATATTAAGAACGAAATTATTGCTAAAAGAGTAAGCCAGACTGCGATCGAAGATCGATCGAAGGCGAGAGCCATCCGATCAAAGCAGAAAGCTAAACAAGACAAGCTCAGCCCGGACAAGGCACAAGATGAGCCCACCACTCAAGTCCTTTCTGATCAATCAAATCTGAAACCCAACGAAGACGGGACCCCCACCACCCCTCTCAAGGCACCAAAAGAAACCTCCCTAAGAATTCGCACTTACCAAAAAATTAAAAAAGTCGAACAGGACCAGATCACTACTGGCAAGACACACGAAGAACCCAAAATAGGATTCCACATGGACAAATCGAATATCAGTATCAAAGAAAAGATCAGTATTACCCCTCAAAAGACACAAGATACGGCGACTATAAGAGACACCGTTGGCAAGGCCCAGGATGAACGCAGCATTGAAGTCCGCTCTGAGCATTCAAAACTGAAGTCCAGCGAGCACAGCATCATCACCACTCACAAGGCCCCAAATGAGACCATCGTAAGAGCCACCTTTGACAAGGCACAGGAAAAACCCACCATCCTCACTGACCAATCAAAGCTGAAGCCCAGCGAAAACAGGATCACCATCGTCCCTCAGAAGGCACAAGATAGGCCCACCATAAGAATTCGCAGTGACCTATTACTAAATAGTAACATTCCGACACCATTTGAAAACACTCAATTAATTGATGGGCCTGTGGGCCTACCTGCCAAATCTCCAGGCTCCACAAGCTCATCTGGCAATCGAAAGCGAAAAGATTGCGATACAACGCCAGATAATGGTCAGAGCTGTGCCAAAATACCAAAAGCCCTTGAGCTACTTCGTACCCACCCAAGAGTGCATCTTCAATTGCCAGCAGTCCAGCTTCTCCTCGAAAAGGTGGCACACTTCGCCGATGACCAGGGGAATTCTCAGGCGTTGACGCTTATTAACCAGCTACTTCACAGCCTCCAGGTGGCCGAGAAAAAGATCTGTAATGCAGAGAATCTCCAATAGCATGATCAACAAAAAGCGCGGACTGGATCGCATCTTTAACGTTATTTGTTTCGTAGAGAATAAGAAATTTGTAGGCTTAAAAACACACGTCCAGTTATATACAGGGATATATATAATAGGATTTTTTTTTTTTTTTTTTGGCTTTGTTATATGTACACGTTTATTCAACTTGTGATATACGCTCGCCTATTATCTTTTTTGAGACATCATTTTTTTCACATCAATTCAAATCAAATCATAGTAAGAAATTGCACACTGTTTCATTCTCATATTAGTTATACCATTTTTTTCCCCCCTTCAACAGTCCAAAAACAGCAAAATTGTTACAGTCAAAATAAAAACACCACCATACAAAATGAAAGAATGAATTCTCAGACCCATAAACCCATCTTTTACGGATGACCTACCTGTTTGCAACGCTCAAAAGGAAGCATCTCTCCCACTGCGATTAGTTAACCCAAAGATTGGAATATTCTGGAATATTGTGTATTGAAAATTCGTGATAATAATTGAACCCAACCTTGGAAATCACATTATTTATGACGCCGCAAAGAACTAGAATAGAAAAAATAAAAAAGGGCCATAACGTCCTTAAAAAAGGGCCTAAGTTGGTATTCGGCTAGTCTCTGCGCAGTTTTACCATGGCCGCGCTCAGTATCGTAGAAACACCGCTGATTTCGAACACAATTTTAAATTTGGATTGCGCCATGCATACCCCCAGCGTCTTTGCCTGACCGCTTCAGCGCTGGCAAGCGTCAGTTTTGGCGCGAGTTTTTGGCCCTCTATCAAGGAATGCCACAGCTATGGGACGCTAACCATGTCGACTACCGAAATAAGGAACTGCGAAACAAGGCCTACGAGCTTTTGGAGACGAAGCTAAGAGAGATCCAGCCGAATGCAACGCGCACTGAAGTTGGGCGGCGCATCAACATCTTCCGGACGAACTACCGCCGCGAACAGATGCGAATTCTGAAGCAAAAGGAACTGGGATTTCATTCGGATCTGTGCAAGCCCACGCTTTGGTTCTACGACTATATGGGATTCCTTCTGACCCAGGAGTCGTTTCAACAAGGCAGAACCAGAAAAGTTCGCGGAACGGCGACCACAAAACCAAAGACGATGTTTGAGTTTGGAAAAGATGTGAGTGAAAAATAGATAAGACGATAACTGCAGTTTGTTTTATAATGGATTGCTTCCTTTCAGGCCTCATCAGACCCATTGGATGCTGTGAGTGACTGGCCAACAAAGGAGACAATAGCCAGTTATCTATCAGAGCAAGGTGTGCAACAATCAGAGGAGAGTTCGCTGCTGAGTCCGAAAATAGAGATCATCGAGCATGACGGGGAACCCATGGATACTGATAGGCTCACACGAGACGGCGATGTCAAACCGGAAATTTGTGGCTTTAACACATCCGACTATAAGGACCGCAACGTCTCCACGAACGTGGCGTTGACTGTGGGCAGAGGATCAAATGGTACAGACGCCCATCCAGCTTTAAGCGAGGCCTCGGAGGTGCTGGCCAAGTCTTGGGCGGTTCAGTATGAAGAGATGGCACCGACGCAAAGAATCTTGGCACGAAAAGCCATTGCCGATATTCTTTTTGAAGGCTGCATGGGCAATTTGCGAATAAACCGTGGCGAAACACGCAGCACAGTGGGAAACCATTTGTAGATCTAATAATTATAAAATTAAATGAATAATCAAAAAAATATTTTACGAGTGGTCAATACTGTCGCTAAAATGTTTGAAACGAGAGTAGTTTTAGCGCCATATACTTGGCGGCAGTGCTGCAAAGCGTAATATCGAGTTTCTCGATACGGCGAACATTAAAATAACGCCACGAGTGGGCATTTTAACCAAGTTGGCAGCTCATTTATTATTGTTCGCATTCCCATCAGGGTGACATTTTGTTTAAACCTTACTTTATAACCAAACCAATGAAATGAGCTCTTAAAATTAGCCAGTCTTCAAGGGAAATCGATTCGACAATCGGATAAAATTATGTATTCACAGCTGAGAGTTCTCATTATAAGCATTATCCAAAGGAATATTAAAATCGAGGAATATGGTTTCCAATTAACCCAATTATGCCAAGGGGTTTTTTTTAATATTCCTCCGAAAATAACAAATATGTAATCATTTTACCGCAGTTCAGGTGATAGATATCTTTTTTTTTTTGTAAGTTCAGAGGAAAGATGGCATGGATCTACAAGAAGAAGTCACACTCAGTAACATTTACAGCCATTTACCTCAAGTCGCTGAGCTGTTTAAATAGAGGGGGGTTAAGTGGGTTAAGTTCGATTTCATATCACATTGCTGTTGAGGCACCAAAAGTCGAACAATTTTGATTCAGCAGTTTTATATATTGGATTAAATTAAGGAAACAGCTTAAATGATAGTTTTGATTCTGAGCAACAGGGAGATAAAGAATATGCAGACCTTCAAGGGGATGAACAAAACAACTTTGTAAGTAATATTCGACTACCATGTTAAATCTATACTACCCATATACTTCCAGGAAGGATTTGTTTAACTCTGGATTCGAGCACTTCAAGGTCAGCAAAGGGCCGAATGGGCATTTCTTGTCCAGAAAATGCCAGGAAAAGCTGAGGACTAAGTTACCCGCGTCGTCCTACGAGAACGTCATGGCGTGGGCAGGTGACTGGATATCGAAGCTAAATGGAGAGACTGAAGCTTCTTCGAAAGCAGAATCGAAACAGACTAACAGTGTAACTGAGCAACCAGCATCCGAATCAGTCGAAGCAGCCACAAACAAACCTTCGACTATCATCATTGACCTCTGTAGCGACGAAGATGAAGATGAAGAGACTTGCGAAAGTCTGGATAGTTTACTCGACAGCGAATCCAGCCTGTCGAAACCTCCGATAATCATCCATGATGACGAGATAGGCGATATAGATTTAAAAGACTATGCAGATCACGTGGATGGCAAGCTTGACTTAGAGACTCTTAAGACGCGTAATATTAAGAACGAAATTATTGCTAAAAGAGTAAGCCAGACTGCGATCGAAGATCGATCGAAGGCGAGAGCCATCCGATCAAAGCAGAAAGCTAAACAAGACAAGCTCAGCCCGGACAAGGCACAAGATGAGCCCACCACTCAAGTCCTTTCTGATCAATCAAATCTGAAACCCAACGAAGACGGGACCCCCACCACCCCTCTCAAGGCACCAAAAGAAACCTCCCTAAGAATTCGCACTTACCAAAAAATTAAAAAAGTCGAACAGGACCAGATCACTACTGGCAAGACACACGAAGAACCCAAAATAGGATTCCACATGGACAAATCGAATATCAGTATCAAAGAAAAGATCAGTATTACCCCTCAAAAGACACAAGATACGGCGACTATAAGAGACACCGTTGGCAAGGCCCAGGATGAACGCAGCATTGAAGTCCGCTCTGAGCATTCAAAACTGAAGTCCAGCGAGCACAGCATCATCACCACTCACAAGGCCCCAAATGAGACCATCGTAAGAGCCACCTTTGACAAGGCACAGGAAAAACCCACCATCCTCACTGACCAATCAAAGCTGAAGCCCAGCGAAAACAGGATCACCATCGTCCCTCAGAAGGCACAAGATAGGCCCACCATAAGAATTCGCAGTGACCTATTACTAAATAGTAACATTCCGACACCATTTGAAAACACTCAATTAATTGATGGGCCTGTGGGCCTACCTGCCAAATCTCCAGGCTCCACAAGCTCATCTGGCAATCGAAAGCGAAAAGATTGCGATACAACGCCAGATAATGGTCAGAGCTGTGCCAAAATACCAAAAGCCCTTGAGCTACTTCGTACCCACCCAAGAGTGCATCTTCAATTGCCAGCAGTCCAGCTTCTCCTCGAAAAGGTGGCACACTTCGCCGATGACCAGGGGAATTCTCAGGCGTTGACGCTTATTAACCAGCTACTTCACAGCCTCCAGGTGGCCGAGAAAAAGATCTGTAATGCAGAGAATCTCCAATAGCATGATCAACAAAAAGCGCGGACTGGATCGCATCTTTAACGTTATTTGTTTCGTAGAGAATAAGAAATTTGTAGGCTTAAAAACACACGTCCAGTTATATACAGGGATATATATAATAGGATTTTTTTTTTTTTTTTTTGGCTTTGTTATATGTACACGTTTATTCAACTTGTGATATACGCTCGCCTATTATCTTTTTTGAGACATCATTTTTTTCACATCAATTCAAATCAAATCATAGTAAGAAATTGCACACTGTTTCATTCTCATATTAGTTATACCATTTTTTTCCCCCCTTCAACAGTCCAAAAACAGCAAAATTGTTACAGTCAAAATAAAAACACCACCATACAAAATGAAAGAATGAATTCTCAGACCCATAAACCCATCTTTTACGGATGACCTACCTGTTTGCAACGCTCAAAAGGAAGCATCTCTCCCACTGCGATTAGTTAACCCAAAGATTGGAATATTCTGGAATATTGTGTATTGAAAATTCGTGATAATAATTGAACCCAACCTTGGAAATCACATTATTTATGACGCCGCAAAGAACTAGAATAGAAAAAATAAAAAAGGGCCATAACGTCCTTAAAAAAGGGCCTAAGTTGGTATTCGGCTAGTCTCTGCGCAGTTTTACCATGGCCGCGCTCAGTATCATAGAAACACCGCTGATTTCGAACACAATTTTAAATTTGGATTGCGCCATGCATACCCCCAGCGTCTTTGCCTGACCGCTTCAGCGCTGGCAAGCGTCAGTTTTGGCGCGAGTTTTTGGCCCTCTATCAAGGAATGCCACAGCTATGGGACGCTAACCATGTCGACTACCGAAATAAGGAACTGCGAAACAAGGCCTACGAGCTTTTGGAGACGAAGCTAAGAGAGATCCAGCCGAATGCAACGCGCACTGAAGTTGGGCGGCGCATCAACATCTTCCGGACGAACTACCGCCGCGAACAGATGCGAATTCTGAAGCAAAAGGAACTGGGATTTCATTCGGATCTGTGCAAGCCCACGCTTTGGTTCTACGACTATATGGGATTCCTTCTGACCCAGGAGTCGTTTCAACAAGGCAGAACCAGAAAAGTTCGCGGAACGGCGACCACAAAACCAAAGACGATGTTTGAGTTTGGAAAAGATGTGAGTGAAAAATAGATAAGACGATAACTGCAGTTTGTTTTATAATGGATTGCTTCCTTTCAGGCCTCATCAGACCCATTGGATGCTGTGAGTGACTGGCCAACAAAGGAGACAATAGCCACCTATCTACCAGAGCAAGGTGTGCAACAATCAGAGGAGAGTTCGCTGCTGAGTCCGAAAATAGAGATCATCGAGCATGACGGGGAACCCATGGATACTGATAGGCTCACACGAGACGGCGATGTCAAACCGGAAATTTGTGGCTTTAACACATCCGACTATAAGGACCGCAACGTCTCCACGAACGTGGCGTTGACTGTGGGCAGAGGATCAAATGGTACAGACGCCCATCCAGCTTTAAGCGAGGCCTCGGAGGTGCTGGCCAAGTCTTGGGCGGTTCAGTATGAAGAGATGGCACCGACGCAAAGAATCTTGGCACGAAAAGCCATTGCCGATATTCTTTTTGAAGGCTGCATGGGCAATTTGCGAATAAACCGTGGCGAAACACGCAGCACAGTGGGAAACCATTTGTAGATCTAATAATTATAAAATTAAATGAATAATCAAAAAAATATTTTACGAGTGGTCAATACTGTCGCTAAAATGTTTGAAACGAGAGTAGTTTTAGCGCCATATACTTGGCGGCAGTGCTGCAAAGCGTAATATCGAGTTTCTCGATACGGCGAACATTAAAATAACGCCACGAGTGGGCATTTTAACCAAGTTGGCAGCTCATTTATTATTGTTCGCATTCCCATCAGGGTGACATTTTGTTTAAACCTTACTTTATAAACAAACCCGTGAAATGAGCTCTTAAAATTAGCCAGTCTTGAAGGGAAATCGATTCGACAATCGGATAAAATTATGTATTCACAGCTGAGAGTTCTCATTATTAGCATTATCCAAAAGAATATTAAAATCGAGGAATATGGTTTCTAATTAACCCATTGTATGCCAAGGGGTTTTTTTTAATATTCCACCGAACATAACAAATATGTAATCATTTTACCGCAGTTCAGGTGATAGATATCTTTTTTTTTTGTAAGTTCAGAGGAAAGATGGCATGGATCTACAAGAAGAAGTCACACTCAGTAACATTTACAGCCATTTACCTCAAGTCGCTGAGCTGTTTAAATAGAGGGGGGTTAAGTGGGTTAAGTTCGATTTCATATCACATTGCTGTTGAGGCACCAAAAGTCGAACAATTTTGATTCAGTAGTTTTATATATTGGATTAAATTAAGGAAACAGCTTAAATGATAGTTTTGATTCTGAGCAACAGGGAGATAAAGAATATGCAGACCTTCAAGGGGATGAACAAAACAACTTTGTAAGTAATATTCGACTACCATGTTAAATCTATACTACCCATATACTTCCAGGAAGGATTTGTTTAACTCTGGATTCGAGCACTTCAAGGTCAGCAAAGGGCCGAATGGGCATTTCTTGTCCAGAAAATGCCAGGAAAAGCTGAGGACTAAGTTACCCGCGTCGTCCTACGAGAACGTCATGGCGTGGGCAGGTGACTGGATATCGAAGCTAAATGGAGAGACTGAAGCTTCTTCGAAAGCAGAATCGAAACAGACTAACAGTGTAACTGAGCAACCAGCATCCGAATCAGTCGAAGCAGCCACAAACAAACCTTCGACTATCATCATTGACCTCTGTAGCGACGAAGATGAAGATGAAGAGACTTGCGAAAGTCTGGATAGTTTACTCGACAGCGAATCCAGCCTGTCGAAACCTCCGATAATCATCCATGATGACGAGATAGGCGATATAGATTTAAAAGACTACGCAGATCACGTGGATGGCAAGCTTGACTTAGAGACTCTTAAGACGCGTAATATTAAGAACGAAATTATTGCTAAAAGAGTAAGCCAGACTGCGATCGAAGATCGATCGAAGGCGAGAGCCATCCGATCAAAGCAGAAAGCTAAACAAGACAAGCTCAGCCCGGACAAGGCACAAGATGAGCCCACCACTCAAGTCCTTTCTGATCAATCAAATCTGAAACCCAACGAAGACGGGACCCCCACCACCCCTCTCAAGGCACCAAAAGAAACCTCCCTAAGAATTCGCACTTACCAAAAAATTAAAAAAGTCGAACAGGACCAGATCACTACTGGCAAGACACACGAAGAACCCAAAATAGGATTCCACATGGACAAATCGAATATCAGTATCAAAGAAAAGATCAGTATTACCCCTCAAAAGACACAAGATACGGCGACTATAAGAGACACCGTTGGCAAGGCCCAGGATGAACGCAGCATTGAAGTCCGCTCTGAGCATTCAAAACTGAAGTCCAGCGAGCACAGCATCATCACCACTCACAAGGCCCCAAATGAGACCATCGTAAGAGCCACCTTTGACAAGGCACAGGAAAAACCCACCATTCTCACTGACCAATCAAAGCTGAAGCCCAGCGAAAACAGGATCACCATCGTCCCTCAGAAGGCACAAGATAGGCCCACCATAAGAATTCGCAGTGACCTATTACTAAATAGTAACATTCCGACACCATTTGAAAACACTCAATTAATTGATGGGCCTGTGGGCCTACCTGCCAAATCTCCAGGCTCCACAAGCTCATCCGGCAATCGAAAGCGAAAAGATTGCGATACAACGCCAGATAATGGTCAGAGCTGTGCCAAAAGACCAAAAGCCCTTGAGCTACTTCGTACCCACCCAAGAGTGCATCTTCAATTGCCAGCAGTCCAGCTTCTCCTCGAAAAGGTGGCACACTTCGCCGATGACCAGGGGAATTCTCAGGCGTTGACGCTTATTAACCAGCTACTTCACAGCCTCCAGGTGGCCGAGAAAAAGATCTGTAATGCAGAGAATCTCCAATAGCATGATCAACAAAAAGCGCGGACTGTTCGTTTGCCCTGGATCTCATCTTTAACGTTATTTGTTTCGTAGAAAATAAGAAATTTGTAGGCTTAAAAACACACGTCCACTTATATACACGGATATGTATATTAGGATTTTTTTTTTGAGGCTTTGTTATATGTACACGTTTATTCAACTTGTGATATACGCTCGCCTATTATCTTTTTTGAGACATCATTTTTTTCACATCAATTCAAATCAAATCATAGTAAGAAATTGCACACTTTTTCAGTCTCATATTAGTTATACCATTTTTTTTTTCCCCTTCAACAGTCCAAAAACAGCAAAATTGTTACAGTCAAAATAAAAACACCACCATACAAAATGAAAGAATGAATTCTTCTCAGACCCATAAACCGATCTTTTACGCATGACCTACCTGTTTGCAACGCACAAAAGGAAGCATCTCTCCCACTGCGATTAGTTAACCCAAAGATTGGAATATTCTGGAATATTGTGTATTGAAAATTCGTGATAATAATTGAACCCAACCTTGGAAATCACATTATTTATGACGCCGCAAAGAACTAGAATAGAAAAAATAAAAAGGGGCCATAACGTCCTTAAAAATGGGCCTAAGTTGGTATTCGGCTAGTTTCTGCGCAGTTTTACCATGGCATGGCCGCGCACAGTATCATAGAAACACCGCTGATTTCGAACACAATTTTAAATTTGGATTGCGCCATGCATACCGCCAGCGCCCAAATCTATTGAGTCATATCATGGATGCCTATATCATTGTATGCTGTATGCTGAGATCGTCACCGCCCATCCGGTGATGCACTTAACGCGTTTGCAAATGATTTGCCCCAGCTGTTGCCACCACCAACATCACCACCACTGCCATTACCGCTGCACCTGTGGCCCAGTCCGACAGCCAGCTTCAGCCCGAGTTCCTGCCTATAGGTTTTACTGCATCTGGAGCCTGTTCTTTTCCCCTCCTGGTAGTATATATACTTGTAATTTTGCTAGTCTAAGAAACCGCATGGAAAAATTCAAATCACTGGGAGTTGGGGATTGGGGCTGTGGATGGGATGGGGCTGGGGCTGGGGCTGAGCTGTTGTAGCACTTTGCACCTGTCGTCCGCCCTACGCATCTAAAAAATCAAGCGCAGCTTTAATTGATGCAACAACAACAACAGCAGCAGCAGCCGCAGCCGCAGCCACAGCAGTCATCCAAGCGAGGGGGAGGGCGATGGTGAGGGCAGTGTGGGGTTGGGCGATGGGGCAGAATCGTGTTGGCTGGGAACTAGTCGCGGCAAAAATGTTGTAAGAAATGCGTGGATCGGGGGCCAGGCAGGTCGGAGTCCAGTCCAGTCGGAGCTGTGGCAGCTGCCGCTGACAGAGTCGGAGTCGCAGAGGAAAAGCGGCCCTTGGAGCAAATGTTGGCGGGCCGCGTCCTAAATGGGCATTGAAATTAAATGCAGCTGCTTTAATGATGCTGACGCTGATGCTGTTGCAGTTGCAGTTGCACTTGCGCACATCCAAGGATGGGCTGCGGATGGGCTGCGGATGGGAATGGGGTCCAGGCCTAAGCAAATCTGAGAATATGCCACAAATGTTGCTCTGGTGGGCGTGGGGCTGGGCGTGGCACTACCCTGGTGGCTCTCCTGCTCCCTCGTCGTGGTGGGCGCCAGCAATCTGCAACAGCAACAACAATCTGCAACACGGCGCCTTTTGCCTTTTTGGGAGGTTTAATGGGAGTTGCCGTTGCCTTTTTTGGTGCAACGAAATCAAGATACAAAAATCTTTTTATCGCTCCCAGCTCTTTCTCTCCTCCACAGATGACGACCATGACGATGATGCGGTTGCTGATCATGATGATGATGTTGATGTTGATATGGTTTGTTAGTTTCTCGGTTTCTCAGGTTTGTTAGTTTTTGTCTCTTTAAGTTGAAGGCAGCCGTTCGTTCCGTTGTTCCCGTAGTTCCATAAAACTAAATGCTGACCGAAAGGAGACCTCGCAAAAGCGAAAGACTGGCATTTCGGCCTAAACTGCTGCTCAAATGATGGCAATTTGGTCCGAGACTAGCCCTTGTGGCACGACGCAACCACAACTGGCCCGGATAATAACGGATAAACGGCCTCCCCAGCAGGGTCTGAAGAGTGTCCGCCTGGCCAGAGGTCAATCGGTTGTCTGTTGGCCCTCCCTGGACGACGAATTGATTGGGAAGTTAATGGGAAATATTTGCAATTTATGCAGCGAATACTACTTGCAAAATCGCAACAAATATCTATCGAATAATCCATTAAAAAGCCTGTAGATGGAATATCTATGACAATCTCTTTTCCCTTTAGCTAATTTCATTTAATTGTTATTTAAAATCCAAGGAGGTGTCACATTTGCCTGTCTAGTCTCCAGACTTGTCAATGGTTATGTGCTGACCTTACACAACACCATCTCTTCGGAGCTGCCCTGCGAAATAAGTTCAATTAAATTTGAAAGAACATCATCGAAATTGTGTGTCGTTCCCATTATCATCATCCTGCATGTCGCATATTGTGGGACCCTTTGTTGTGCCCAAATGTGAGCAAACAAGGCAACAATAACAAAATGTGTGTTCTCACACAAAAAGATATAGTAATCACACAGGACACACAGGCACAGGCCCACGAGGCACGCGTCGGAAACCACCCCGGGAATCCGAATCAGAATCGTATGGAATCCAACGGATCGCAGGTGCCAGCCAGCACATTAGGGTGGGATCCGATCCGATCCGATCCGCGGACTTATCAGGGCCCAAGGCACACAGCGCACGGCACACGGCTGTTGCTTCTCAGAGACGAGAGAATCACACGAGAACCACAACAGTTGCTCATGGGACTGGGAATGGAATCGGGTAATGAAACTGAGACCCTGTGAGGGTGGGAAAACCTACTCGTATCGTGAACTCGAAGGGGGGATTATTTGTCGGTCGTCGACTAATGGGCAGAGTGCCTTCAGTGGAAAGGGGCTTGCTTACGGGTGGAAATATTTTGTTTGCAAAATTCCCAAACGATTGGAGAGATTCAAATGAGGAGATGGATGGGGATGGCATTCTTATAAGGTGCTTTGAGGGGGCATATTGTGGGAAACGGACCGAGAACTTTCCGTTTTCGACCGACCACTTCCCGAGCTTCTTTTGTTTGTTTCGAGTGGAGTGTGGAAAGTGGTGCAGCAATTACATGATCAAAAATTCTCCTCGCACTTTACAAAATTACTGAAATGCTTTTCACACGGCCCTAATGTGTGGGACTGAGAACCTTCCGGCCCATCAGAGCCGAATTCGAGTCGAGGTTCAAGCTGGTTCCTTGGCTGCCCTGCCTTCTACCCAAGCAGATGCTAAATCAGCGACAGTCACAGATACAGATACACTCAGAGCTACAGATATGAACAAATACAATATCCTGGCCGAATCTTAATGAATTGAGAGCCATTTGGGGACGCGCTGCTAAACGGGCATTACCTATTAAAATTAAACCATAAGCCCCATAAAAGCTGACAGTCCGAGAGCAGCTGAAAAAAGGGAATTTTGGTTTTCGGATCCCAGGCTAGAGATCACAAAATGAAGCGTTAATGATGGCCGAACAAAAAAGGATACGGCGCCTTTTGATTCTATACGTATTTCTCTGATCTTTTCACTCTTTTTTTGTTGGCCCAAAGCTTTTATGACCGAATGAATAACCAAAAAACAAAAAAAATTCAAAAAAAAAGCTGACCATTTCGGTTTCAGTTGGGTTTCGGGTTGGGTTTATGGTCGGCGACACCTTTTAAGCGCGCCAATCGAATCAATGTTTTAACACGGGAATACCATTTCCAAAACGAGCTCATTAAGGACTCCCGAATATATCTGCGAGGCTACTAAAAAATATATGAGACAAGCCGAAATTCTACGAATGCTGCAGCAGCTGCAATCGCCGCGAATTGGGCAATCGGCACGGGAACGGGAACGGGGCCGGGAACGGAGTGGGGGAAGGCGGACGGAGAGCGGAATTCATATTCATTTGATTTCACAATCCTGCGAAAGTGAAACCGTCAGGTGGCAGGTGATTTGGTGAGGCCTCTTTTTGTCGGCCAACAAGTTTTGGCAATTTGAAAAAATCTCTGCGCTAATTACTTGACTGGAATGGGACCCAGAACTGGGACGTGCAGCTGCTTCGAAATCGGGGATTGGAGCTGGGATGGGGACTGGGACTGGGACTGGCAGAGAGACAGCTCTGCTGCTCCTTGCCTTGTTGCCTAATTGAACTCATCAATTCGGACTTAATGAAGTGGCAGCCTCCGAAGGCAGCAGCCTCCGAAGGCAGCCCAGAAAATGTCGCCTCGCATTTTCAACTCCAGCGACTTGCAGCGATGCAATTCATGAGGCATCTTGCGGCTTAAACCGTATATCTTTTGTTTGTCTCTGTCTCTGTTTTTAGTTTTTTCTTTTTTGGTGGCCGATTGGCATGACCCGATAACGGGGAATAAAACACATTTGCAGTCGATTCCGCGAACGAGGAGGAGCTTCCTGTACAGCAGCTACTGCAGCCAATGGCTACTGTGGCAGGCATTTAATTAGCAGGTTAATTGCCCATGCAACTGACTCTCCCTCTTCCTCGCCACCCCCCTCTGGCATGTGGCATTTGGCAACTTCATTAATAACATCGATAGCCGCCACCGCAGCCGCAGCCGCAGCCGGATACCGGCCAAATGCCGTTGGTCATAGAGACCCAAGGAGCCACTAGTCGTGGCTGTGGAGTCTCTATCGATACCCGCGGTGACAAATGATATGTTGACAACGGACGGACAGCAGTTGCAAAATTTTGACTCTGGCCTATCGCCAAAAGGAGAAGGAGAAGGAGGTTGGGATGGGATGGGAGACTCTGCCGCAGCTTCATTTGCGAAATCTTCCACTTATGATAGGTGCACGGGTCGATGATCAGCCGATGGACCACAACAATTACTCACTGATATCTGCACCCGTCGGGGGGACTTTAGAGGAGCTTTACAGCTCTTACCTTTACAGCCAGCCACACCGCTCACCATCGATCATCATTGAGTGGCCCTATCAGTGGACTTATTGTTGAGTGGGCTGCCAATCCCATGTGGAGATCCCCGGAGGATCGCATGACTTGTATGTCTGATTCCCACACAATTCTGGTTGCTGTAGCGCAGTATTTCCCCTTTGCTCCCCAAGTGGAAGGAGAGATCGTACTCTTCTTCTCATCCAAAAGGAAGAGGACTACTATTACCCCTAACCCAGTCATATGAGGAGGAGTACTCTTCTCCTCGTCCACAGTATTACCCCTAACTGTTTCTCCTCCTCCATCTGAAGGGGAAATCAGTTTCAGTGTAGAGTTTACCCCAGGCTAAACCCCTGCCAGTAAAACCCACCACCAGTTTTCTCCTACCCACAAAAGAGCAGGGGCTTTGAGGCATTTGTAACCCCTCAACCGCTGCGTGGAAACAAGTTCCACAGAGATTTTTCCCCGCTGTTACCCCTACATTGCCCCTCACGGCGCATGCGCAACCACTTCCCCAGCCAGAGCCGGGGCTCCAACTCAGAGATCCAGTGGAGACTTGGAGCGAGTGCTCTCGCTCTCTCGCGCGATCTCTGCTCTCCGACTGGCTCCTCGACCGACTCTCTGAGCTGCTTTCTGAGTTAGCCAAAGCCAGACCCAGACCCAAAGCAAAACCCGAACGAGCCGCAAACGAATTGCATTGGTAATCATGCGGAAATGATCGCGCTGACCTTTCGGGGAGTCCACCGACTGCCGACTGCATTCTGTTCTGTCTGCATTCTGCGGTTGCAATCCGGCAAGAGTTATGACGACTGCTGGGCCGCCTGGAGGACGGACCCATCTCCGAAGCATCATCTCAGCATCGGATTCCATGCAAATCTCTGCAAATGCAGCAGCGACCTCTTGATCTGCATTGCTGCACTCAGTCAATACGATTATTATTGATTTGCCCAGCCTCTCGAAAGGCTCTCCAAGGTGAACCTGGAGAATCTGAATCTGAACCTGAACCCAAAGCAAAACCCATAGCAAAACCCGAATCCAACTCCATCTCCAGCTCGAACCTGAACCTGAACCCTGTGGCGCGCAATTTGCGGCTACGTGCCAGAGATTTGTGGCCTGAAATCAGTTTGAACTGTCGGGGATCGGAGGAGCTGCTCTTGGAGCCTTGGCTACGTGTCGGGTTCAGGTTCAGACCCCCTCCAGACTCCCCCCAGACAGCAACTGGAGTTCAATAACTGAGAAACAATCATCAGATCAGGGTAAAGTCAAGGCATTTCAACTACCCGTACTCCGATTCGGGCATTTTCTTCGTAATTTTATTGATTGTGAAAGTAGTTTGAACTTTTTGGAAAAAAAAAATATACATTTTAAGGGGATTTAGGGAATATTCAATCTTAAAATATCCAAAGGAATATTAACCTTTACTTGATGATACAGAAAATAACAGATTAGTCAATAATACTATATTTCGTGTAAAATCATCACCGTTTTCCTTTAAATATCCCCCCATCAAAGCCAGGGAATGGACGTCCATTACGACCACAATTAGTCACTCACTTGGAGGCGGCTTAAGGCGGCGGCTATCATGGAGGGGATTACTTTA
This sequence comes from Drosophila pseudoobscura, assembly GCF_009870125.1. Classification (NCBI taxonomy): domain Eukaryota; kingdom Metazoa; phylum Arthropoda; class Insecta; order Diptera; family Drosophilidae; genus Drosophila; species Drosophila pseudoobscura. The sequence continues at coordinate 64,665,541 of NC_046683.1, read as the reverse complement.
TTTGGGATCTGCCCCGACCATGTTCGACTTCAGCTTTAGGTAAATGGCATTTTAATCAAAATTGTCGCCTTCGGGGCTGGTGCGCCTGCGCCTTCGCCTCCGCCTGCGCCTCCGCCTGCATTAATATTGTGCAGTATTACGAGGTATGGCTACAAATTGCTCGGACAACGGCGCTGATGGCCCTGGCAGCAAATTGAAGCTGCCTAAATGTTAAACAATTTACACTCCACTCCACTCCACTCATTCCCTGTCTCTGTCTCTGTCCCTGTCCCGGCTCTGGCCGATCCGTCGTCGTGCATTAGTCAGAGATTGGACTCTTGGCAGCCGAAAAAAAACTTGTCTGCCGCTGCTCTTGGTCAAGTGGCTGAGCGTCTGGCTTGTTGGCTGACTGCCTGACTGCATGGCTGGGTCTTCTCTAGTCTAGTTAATTTAATTTCAACGTCACGTCGTCACAGTTGGCCGTCATCACGGTCTCAGGTCTCAGGTCCCAGTCCAAGTCTGAGGCTCTCCTCTCCATTGAGGCGACTGATTTAAATTTTTTGCCTCTGTCGCTGCCTTTGGTTTTTCTCTTGGTTTTTCTCTTGGTTTTGCTTTGGGTTTTGTGGTCAAACCTCTGATTTTACACGAATGCGCGTCTTGGAATCGCCTTTCGAGGTCATGGGAAAAACAGTTTCCATTCGTCTGTCCACTGGGCTTTTTTATTTATATTCATTTTGCATGCGATTTCAAGTGGAAACGGTAACCAAAAGCAATTCAAATCAGCTCAAGAAACGCAACAGTTAGTAGTAGTTTGTTTTTAAAGCAAATATTGAGAAATAAAAGTTTAAGAAACGTTTCTCAAATACTTGGGAAACAAGAACCGACATTAACCAGACCATTTAGCCAAATACATTAAAATAATCTCCTCACTAACTTTATTTAATATCCTTTGATTAGCTGCACCCTTGAGGCACCTGCAGGCACCCCTATATTATTAGCTTGCCTCCAAACTTGACCCAATTTCCAGACCATCAAACCGATCCCCCGGTCAGCCTCCCTTTCCCTCTGTCTGTGGATCAGTGTGGCAGCGTTACGAGCGTCTCAGGCCCTGGTGGGCAATGCCAAACAATATCTGCTTAATGACTCAATTCCATTTAATTGAACATCGGGCCCGGGCAATTACACCAGACATTTAGTGGATTTAATGCGACCACTTGACCGACTCCAGTCGTTCGTTCTCCGCCTCTCTTCTCTCTTCAGTCCGCCAGAGAGACTGAGACGTTTTCCACATAATTAAAAGGCCGGATTCTAATTGTGGAACCGCCCCGCCGACAAAATGTGTCAGAAGGCATTTGGTGGGGCATTCGTTTATGCAAATGCCACAAGAACTCCCCAGCTGTGGTTGCCTTCAGCGGGGTGTGCGAATGACAAACGACTTGAACTTGCAACGCGGCAAAAAAAAAAAGAGGAAAAATGGAAAAAATGGAAAATGAAATTCGCAAAATTTAATAAAGTTTGTCGGTCGCCATAAATTGCGTTAAATGTTTATAATTTACATGTGTGCAACATGCTGCGAGAAGTCAGGGACGGAGAGGCAGGCGGAGACGGCGTCGCGCTGCGTTCGAAGGTAAACTGCAGTGGAGTTTGTGTCTTGAGTCTTTCGTTTCGATTCCATTCGATTTGTCTGCATTTTCGGAGGCGCAGTGCGTGTGCATTCGCATTTGCATTCGCCTGCTGGTGGCAGAATTTTTTAATTGATATTTAATTGCCCGCAAACACACACACACACACACACACATACACATTTATGAATAAAATTATATATATTCCGATATGCATAAAGTTTTTTATTATTGATTTTTAATGCCCGCAGCTGCAAATTGAACGCAAATGTAATTTGATTTTATTATTTTAGCAGCCAACACAAGTTTTTTTTTTTATTGAAAATTAGGAGCAGCTGGGCCCCAGATCCCGAGCTCGATCTCGATCTCAAACAAAGGACAAAGAGGTGGCAAAGCTTCTGTGCAGGTGCCCCCAAAAGTGGCTGCGATAATCAAAAAAACAAACAAAAGATGGAACAGAACTACTCCTAACCCAACCATCTATTGTCCTTTTTGAACAGAGCAGAACAGACCCTCGTCTAACACTCTTCAAAAGTTCAATTGAAGTTCTCACGTTCGCATTTCTTTGGCTAATTTGAATGCGGGGCTCTCCCGGGGCTCTCCCGGGGGTCGGATTGGGTACGATATTCCGATTCCGATGAAACAGGAAACGCATTCGAAGCGCTTTTGTTGGCTGCGGTGTGGGAATGTGGCCGGCGGCTCGGCGATTACCTTACCTGCCAAATGGTCAAAGCTCCTTCGGGACCGTCCCCTCTAATTGCGACTAACTGGGCCAAATTTGTCTTGTCTGGCGGCTGCGGGAGCTGGGGCTTGGACTGGGATTTGGATCTAAAATTAAGCTAAATGGCAGGGCGATCGAAGGAGAGAGAGGCATTCTCCAAAACTATGGCATAGGGCCTCCACAGGGTTAAGTGATAAAAGAAGAATCAAAGAATGAAATGGTTGAGTATCAGAGAAAAGTGGCCTGGTAGAGAGTGCCATAAGTCTTTCTTTTATTTCTTGTGTTATTGTTTACTCAGTACAATTATAAAACTATATCAGTTTTCTGAATAATTTTGCTCAACATTTTCAAAAATAAACGCAAAAACAGAAACACCACCTCCATGTAGTCACGCTGCCTCCGGCCCTCTCCGCTCCACTCCACTCTGCTCCGCTCTGCTCCGATTGCCTTTTCCCAAGTTCAAATATCTTTCTTTGGTTATCTGCAGATTCGTAACTATCTGGCTGCCCGCGGCCTAAATGGCCAGCCACAACAAGAGCAGCGGCCGTGGAGTGCAGCGTGTGGAGTGCAACATTGAATGCAGCAAGCAAAGCCAAGGATTTTGTTGCGTCTGCAGCTCCATGCAGCTTTCGTGGCATGGCGTCTGCGGCCCACGGCCAAGATTTGGCGCCATTGAAATTGAACAACATGCAAAACACAACGAAAGGAGAAATAAAGATAAAAACACAACAGCAAAAAATAAGGAGAATTCGAATTGGAGCTGCTGCAACGAGAACAGCAATGCCACAGACCACGCACCACCGCACCACCGCAGCTCCAGCCACAGCCACAGCCAGAGATACAGAGTCCGCCTGAGAGGAAGAGAGCCCAGACCAACCCAACCTCAGCCCCCAAAGACATTTGTGTGGCACGATTGGGGTTTTGTTCAGCCAAAGACAACAGCATTGAATGCTTTATTTGGTAGTGAAAACGATTTGCCAGCTTGGTGCCAAGTTATGCGTCGCCCAAGGGAACTGAGGGAACATAAAACCTCGAGGCGCCCCTAGGCCGCCCAGCTGCCTGCCATGGGCCGTGGAGTCTCGGGTTTCCGTCTAATGCCATGTGTCAGTCGCATCGATCGAATGGCAGAGCATTAACTATAATTTGGCCAAGAAAATGGTTCCCGAAAGCAGTTAACAGTTAACATGCTGCATTGTCAATGGCAATGCCAATGCCGATGCCAATGCGTTTGTCATCTCCCAGAGACACGGGACTGCAACCACTGCAACAGCAACAGCAACAGGAACAGAAACAGCAACAGCAATTGCAACAAGTCTTGTCAGCTTTTTGGACAAGTCAGGCAGCAGCAGCAACAAGAGGGACACATTATCAAAAGGCGCCGCGTTTGCTTCCGCCATCATTAATAATCTGAATGACCATATGCTGATGCTCCTTCTGCTCTGCTCTTGCTCCTGCTCCCAATACCAATCCCACTACCAATACCAATACCAATCCCAATCCCAGCACTGGAGACTGCTCTTGTTCTGATGTTTCCCGATCTTGTTGCTGTCATTTTGCTTGGACTTTTAATTTATTTATGGCCGCCGCACTGCCAACTGCATTGAAATGCCAACGTGCCGCCGCCAATCTGGACGAGGACCAGAGATCACAGAGGATATCCTTATCCAGCTCCAGCTACAGCTACAGCTCCAGATCGAGATGCCATTGGCAGGAGTGTCCCCCCCTAAATGGCAATTAAGCAAACAATTTATAGCGAAAATGTTCAATTTAATTAATGTTCGAATTGCACGCAGAAATTAGCAAACACATGTGCGAATGGAAAACTCTTCTCTTCGTAGGGACTGCAATGGAAATGGAAGTGGATTTCGAATTGGAACTGGAAGCTTGTGCCCCTGGCCAGAATTGCCAGCAGGAGGATAAACATGTGGAGGGAGTTACAGGCCATAAACACGCCAAAATTTCGACTCAAAGAGGAGGCTGACTCCCGATGGCTTAAAGGCTGGCTATGGCTGTGGCTGTGGCTGTGGCTCTGGCCGACCAACCAGCGCCTGCAATTTAAATAAAACTTTTGCTTAATTGCAACTGGGAGCTTGCAACTGCGAATCGGTTGCATGTTGATGCAACTTTACCTCTGCCTCTGCCTCTGGCAACCCCACTCCCTCCCTGAGTTCCTCCGTGTATTCCACAACTGCCGTTTGTGATCGTTAATTTAAATTGAACACATTTAGGACATGGACATGGGATGGTCGGTCGGGTTGGTCGGGTCGGTCGATGGGTGCTTTAATTGCCATCAAATCGCTGCCAGCCTCTGTCTTCCAGGTATCCACGTTACCCTCCTGATCCCTCCTGATCCCTCCTGATCCCTCACCCCTTAAGCCGGGGCTAAACGATTTCGTTTACTGCAAGTGCCCATCATTTTGGGTCCGTCCGCTCCACGTGCTGAAAGTGATTTCGGACCGCTGCTCCTTTCACTCTCCTCCTGCTCCTCCTCCCGGAGACAGAGACAGAGAGACTGACTCTCTGCCCGCCGGACATTATGGTCATGGCGAACCGGCAATTAAGCCTTCCATGCTCTACCCCTGCCCCAATCCCTTGCCCGTGCCCCTGCCCCTTCTTCTTGGCCGGGAATCGGGGAGTGGAAGCTCAAGCTCAAGCCTTTTGCCTAATGACTTTTTAATTGGCTTCCAGGCCAAAAAGTTTGCGAAATTTGTCGATCGTTGATCTCCCCCAGAGGAGAGCCTTTCCCCCACTCATAGACCAACAACTACCACGGACGATGGTAATTCGAGCCATTCGATTGAGCCATCAGCCAGCCAAATGATTTGGCCAAGTAATTTGAGCCGCTTGGATCTAAGCCTCGATTTGCACCCAAGACACATCAGAAGCCAGAGCTTGGAGATGGGACTGGGACTGGGACTGGAACTGGGTCCAGATGATGGCGTGTCAGCTGCAGCTATAATGTCTCAATCAGCCAGAGTCTGGTGCCAATAAAAAGCAGAACTTGGGAGCCAAACAGTAGCCAAAAATAAAAGATGCTCAAATTACAAACGGCACACTCTTAAAATTGCCACACAACTTTTAAACAATGAAAAGAATCCACTTTAGAAATATGTATTCCACGATTCGAAATTGAGTTTTTGATGCATCTTCAGGATTTCTCTAACCTTTCTCTAGACCATTTCTTTGTTCTTCTCCCGATAATAATGGGAACAGACCAGAGCAGACCCTTCTCGCCGAGGGACCTTCTACATGGGCCCTCAAAATATCATTTATATCTTCAAATCATCGGGAACTTACATCTTCATGCACCTAAGAGAGTGCAAATGATGAGCATTTCTGTGGTCTTTCGGCTCAAAAATGATGTGCAGGCACGCAAGCCCAGCAGAACCCCCGACAGAAAGGCAGAAAGACAGTCAGACAGAGGTAGAAAATTCAATTAAGGAACTGTCCCTCGGTCGGCCTTTGACATAACTTAGATGACGGTTGGTCTCGGGCTCCCACTCGTGATTTGGATGTGGGTTCAGACCAAGACCAAGACCCAGACCCAGACCCAGACCCAGACCCTGGCCCCAGCAGGGTGTGGCGCCTGGCCAGGACATGGACATGGACATGGACATCGGCTGGCCATCGGCAATCGACAGCCAAGTCCAAGTCCAAGCCCAAGCGCAGCGGGTCTTGTGCATTTTAATGCCTCTGTCGGTGGCAATATCGAACCTGTGGACTGGGATTGGGACCGGGAACGGGGACCAGGCCTGTCTTTCTGTTGTTTATGTTGGTGTTATTTTCATTGCAAACAAATGATGAGGAACACGCAAACGCACTCAGACATTGGCTCCAATTCAACTCAACGACTGCTGGAGCAAGTCCAGTCCAGGTCCAGGTCCAGGGTCCAGGGACCTGGGGCTGGGGCTGGGGCTGGACTCTTTCAAATTGAAATCACAATGACTTGAGGACTTTTCAGGTCGCCAGTGAGTGGCAGCCACATAAATTTCATCGGAGAACGAAATTTGAACGAAACTTATTGGATGATTTTTATGGTTACTTAAAGTGGAAACTGCAGAGGCCTTGGAATTGGGATAGCAAAGGAATTCGTGGTAGTCGTCTTTGAGGAAACTTTAAGAATAACATTTAAAAATTCCCTCTGCTCCTTCTGCTCTCAATCTTACCCAAGCCCCCAAAATATCTGGATTTTCTACAGCATCCTCGACAAATCGATTGCATCTCAATTTTTTGTTCCTCTTTTCTCATTTTTTGTTAATTTCATGCTGAGAATATTTTATACACCAAAAGCTGCAGCCCAAAAAAGATGTATAAAATATTTGCAGTTTATTAAGGCTGATTGAAATTTATGCGGCAGCCGCTGGACGGCAATCTCTCTGGAGAAAAATGAGGAGAGAAAGATGGCAGATGGGAGAAATTCCATCAGAGTGCTAATGCGTGTTTGATGCGGCTCGCAGGTGTTGAAGCAACTGCATTTTTATGATAAGATAGCGCGCCCGACCCGAAAATAAAGGCGAAACTTTAATGAGACGTCCGTGGCGGAGGACTTTGGGGCACACAGCAGGCCACTGGCAGCGGGGTAGCGGGGCATCCGGGGTCCTGGGGTGCGACCATAAAGCTAACTGCCGCTGGAGATGTTGCATATGAAAAATGTTGCATGTGCTGACGTTGCAGCTGTTGAGGTTGAGGCTTACGTGGAAGATGGATCTGAAATAGGAGCTGAAATGAGTTAAGGTCGCAGCTAGAGTCAGAGCTAAAGTCAGAGCCTGTTTGATTGACAAAATCGTGACTTGGGCTACGCCCTGGCCACCACCCACGCACCGGCACCGGCACCAGCACCAGCACCGACGCCGGCAACATTGTGTTGTGCTGCCCCGTTGCTGCCTCCACCTGGGCCGCAAATTGAGTTTGCTTGGCGGCCTTTGTTTACTTGGCGGCCAGACAAGTGCGTGGGCCTGCCCCAGCCGCCAACCGCCAACCGCCAACCGCAGGCCGCAGCTGCCTCGAAAGGGACGCGACGCCAGTCCCAGCCTGTACGATTCCAGGCACAGTTCCTGGACCCGGGACCTGGGACCTGGGACCAGACCAAGCTCTCACTCTCTGGCGACATCTGCGCCAGCAATCTACGGCAATTTCTCTTAGACCCGCTCGACCCGCGACGACGAGTAGACGTGCCTTTATAAGGCAAACGAGCCGACAACTAGCCCCGACATCGGTGGGGATCGTGATCGTGTGGTACGACAGTGGTGCAGCTGCACTCACCAGCGATGGGCCACAGGAAATGTTGGATCGTGATTCGGTGGTATTCAAGAGCAACTTTAAGGAATTGATTGCAGGAGGAAAGTGGAAGGAAATTATAGGAACAATACTTGGAAGAAAACTTACTCAAACCTTGGCAAATTCGAACTTCATTTGTTGAAGATCATAAAGAAGTGCTGCTCAGGGGATTGAAGGTATTCCAATAAAATGATATTTTCCCTAAGAAACAGAAGCTTCTTTTCAAGATTTCCTCTCCCCCGATCTGGCACTGGTACTTGGACTCCCATCTCTTCCATCTTCCATCCCCCACTCCTCCATCTTCCATCTCTAGTGCCTGCCCCCAGACGCAGCAAAATGTTCTGGTTCGGACTCATTTATGCCGTTGTCTGGGCAATCGTTGCGTGTGTCTTGGCCAGCTCTTGGTCTGGCTGTTAGTCTGGCTTTGGCTCTGGATTGTGGATGGGAGTGGGAGTGGGAGCGGTGCCGCGTGGGCTAACTGCAGGTGTTCCCATAGACTGATGGGCGCCATTAGAAACTGATGTGGGCTGCTGGCGGCACGCCCATTTCAATGGGAAGGCGCCAGGAAAAGGCCAAATGAATGGCATGGCGCGTCACTCGAGAGAGAACTCGCCGTCGTCTCGGGACACGACACAGAAACATGTATTCGTATGCAAATTATCATCAGAGACGGCGACAATGGTGACACATAAAATGCAGTTAAAGGTTGGCCACTCCACTCCACTTCACTCCACTCAACCAGCAGCAGCGCCTCCATCCATGGTCCAATCCGGTCCAGATGCATGTCCAGTCCGGTGGCTTGTCCAACTGTCGTCGTTGTCGTCGTGGTCGTCGTCGTCGGCCGTTAGCCATGTCAAAGGGGAGAACAAGGCGCGTTCCGGCTGACAGACAATTACGCTAATGGGACACAAATGGCAAATTAATTAGCTGCGGGCCATGCTCCCGAAACACAGCCACGACTAGCCAGCAGTCCAGACTAGTCTCCAAATGGATGCTGGGAGGAGGCAGCGAGAACTTGTCCGGAGATGTGCTCCCAGGTTTGGGCACATAAATTGACCAGGCGACAGCCTGGGACATCTCTAAAAAACAGAGCTCTCGTTCGTACCGAGCTCCTTATAGAGATACTCGTGCGAGTACTCTGGTGTTTTGGTCAGGAAATCGCTTGCCCTTATATTTAATTGCCTGCAACTCCACCGATCGATGGCTGTAATCCGGGGACAGGTGTCGATCATACAAGTGCTTTGGATTTGCCTGCGAATTTATTGCGGTAGCGGTATCGGCAGCTAGGGAACCGCCTCACTGATTGCTAATCGGCCGCCGGCCTCCGGCCTCCAGCTGCTGGCGCCGTGGCAGCCACAGCATGTAAATTCGTTGTATGCCCCAGAGCAAGGCAATAATAATAATGTCCATAATTATACACGAGTAGGTACGTACGTATATATGGTGGCGAGCAAAGTCAATGAACAAGCGGCGACAACAATGCCAACAGCAGCAGCAACGGCAACAGCAACAGCAGCAACAATGCCAGAGACAAGAAAGAGCCGCAACAATGGCCAAGTTCTTATCGCTTACAACTTGTTTCGATTTCATTGACCAACTATGGGCAGTGGGCAGCGACGGGTGACCGACGACCGAGCTGAATTTGGCCAAGAGGCGCATTGTTGCTGCCCAATTGTTTAATTGCCAGCGTATGCGGCGCCATAAATGCCTCACAATGCGGAGAATCGAATCGAATCGAATGGCATGGTAGGGTGTAGGGGTGTAGGGGTAAGAACGAGCAGTCAGTCGATCCATAATTGCAGCTATTGACGAGGCGGGGATCTGCTTTGAATCCACATCATCCGACCATGGCCATGTCCATGTCCATGTCGATGTTCAAGTCTGGCGGCTAATGATAGGGCCCCCTCTCGCTCGACTGCCTATAAAAGTGAAAAGAACATAAACTTGAAGCGCAGCTCGGCCGACATTTGGCGGCCAAAGGGAATTGGTGTGAAATTGGCCCCGGCCGGTAAAACCTTCCTGGAAGGCCCAGCACTACCGACACTCCCGACACTCGAGCCGTGTAATTAGGCATGTTCCCAGCCCCTAAGCCCCCGGAGGCTCGCTTTCCGGGGCATTTATCAGTGCAAACAAGCGCTAAACCACGGACTGGACTGGACTGCACTCCAAGCAGAATGAGAATCAGCATCAGAAGGAGATATGCCCTTTGGCCAGATCGCGGGCATCGGCTTTATGCCACAACTAATAAGGATAATTGCAACGCCGACTGGGCGTTAAGTGAGTCCCGCGACCAGCTCTAAATCCGACTTCGAGTCTGGCTTTGGCTGTGGCTATGGCTATGGCTTTAGCTTCAGCTCCAATTTCGATGCGGAAATTTGACAAATTGGCATCGTCGAGGCTGTTGTTGGGGCTGTCGTGTAAACGGTTGCAGGTGTTTTCGCTGGGCGTGGCCGGGACCCTCTTTCAGTCCGATTTGTATCGCTGTCCAATTAAGCCGTGCAACATGGGGCAAGCAAGCAGCAACATGTTGCCAGCCCGCGATATTGCTAACGAAGCACTGACAATGCATTCATTGCCGTCACTTTGACACTCCCGCAAAATCAGCAACAGCAGCAACAGCAGCCACAGACCGCATTTGCAGAAAGAGAATTACGAAAAATTCATTACGATTTCGATTTAAGTTGAATAATTATTTATCTAGATAATGCTACTCATTCGGCTGGCTCGCTCGCTCTCCGTCTGGGCCCGTGGGTCCATGGTGTCCATGGTGTGATTCATATCAGAGCAATTGCAGGCGTGTCAGCGACAGTTGCAACGACAGCAACAGTTGCCGCTGCTTCGGCTGCTGCTGCTGCTGCTGGCAGCAACAATCTCGGCCTGCAAATGGCAATGGCCGCAGACACTGACATAAAACAAATAGACTGTCAGTTTACGGAGCATTTGGTATGACTAAATGTGGCTCTGATTGTGCCTCCTGCCTGGGGCTCTTTGTTCGTTCCGCTACTGCCTTATCGGGTGGGTGGGTGGTTGTATGAGGATAATCGTAATTGCAGCAGTAGCAGGAGTATAATATATGGATATATGCTGTAATGACGATAAGAGGACACTTCCTGCTTGCTTACAGGCCACTCTTCCTGTGAGGATCTCTTGGCAGGAAAGACTTTACCCCTACGTGTTGGTCCCATTTTATTAATATTCTGAACAATCATTGATCCATTTCAAATCCTCTGAAATGTTAATTAGTCTAGCGGTTAGGAAATCCACTATTGGTGAAATTATTCCATGGTTAATTACCTGTAACATTTCTAAGCGATTCCATTCAACAGAAGCCAAGAACTAAACCGAAGCGAAGCGAAGCTGATCTAATGCCAAGATTAATGTCATACCCGGCGACAAAGGCGCTGGGAAGCTGTGGCATGTATCGGCCCACCGACGACTGCACCTGCACCTGTCAGCTGCAGGAGGATTGTGCACCGCCCTCCCCTCCGCTTGCCCCCTGGGCGTGGCCATACTTAGCATATTTCCCAGGTAAAGCGATGCAATTACAAGTCGACGGCTGCACACGACATGGCATATCGTCCAAATCCCATCAGATAGGGAGCCGACGTGGGGAGACCAGAGTCAGATGCAGACGCAGACCGAGACCCAGACCCAGACCCCTGCCCCCACCACTACCACCGAGAATAAATAATTAAAAATGCGTGAAAATGCTCCGAATGTTATCATTATCGGGACTGCAAAGGGAGCACAAATAAATCAAAGTCCCGACCGACCGACCACTTGGCAGCTCAATTGAAAAGAGCACAAAAAGTTCGAGTATGTATGAATAAATAAAGGAAATCCATTGGCGGGCAACGGCAAATTTTAGCCAAGATTTATGTGGCCATAAAGGCGATTAGAGAGCCAAGCGAAACGTCAAAAGACAAAATGTGCTGCGGAAAAAAAAGAGAAATAGTGAGAAACAGAGACGGAGAGACGCAGAGACACAGAGACCAGGCATCCCATGTCCAAGTCCAGTTTGCACTTTACACGATTTTGTAATTTATTTCTGACGCTCCGATTGGCGGCGGCATTCTAATGGCAAGTGCCGGGCGACGCCGCCAACTCTGGCATAATTCACGGGGGAAGTTGCCGCCGATGTGGCATGTGGTTGTTTCTGTTGCTGCTGTTGCCTCTGCTGCTGCTGCTGCTGCGGCTGCTGTTGCCGGGTCTGTTGCCACTGGCGGTGTTCACACTTCCAATTGCCAATTTGCATATTTTTGGCATACGTAATGCCAGGTAACAACAACAGCAACAACGCTGGCATAAATCAGAGCCGCGTTTAGGACTTATCGCCCGCCAGCATCTCCGACTGGCAATTCATCTCGCACTCAATTTCCATTCGTTTTGTATTTGCTTACGCGGCGCATAATTAATTCCATTTGCACATGCAACATGCTAGCGTTGCGCATACGCCAGGTTGTACAAGCGATGGAGATGCCTGCGTGACACGAGGTAACATATGAATGTAGATTGACCTTTTAAGAACAGCTGCCCCATGGCTAATGGGGAAAAACAGTGAAGTACACTTTAGCGATTCAAAGGCCACGCTCCACGCTACCATCGCTGCTGAACAGATCATCCTCGCCAGCGTCACCCTGGATGTCCACCCTGGAAGAAGCTGTACATCCCCATAACGAAACGAACTGTTGCATCCGGCATAGATATAACGATAGGAATCGATGATTCATGATGTACATATATCTTGAATGATTGAAAGCATATCAATACGTGTGCGGCCTCACGCTGCCATCTCTGGTTTGACACTCAATCGTACATCGACTTATCTCTTGAAGCGATTTGCGGAACGCCCCATTTGAAATTGGTCTCGCCTCATGTGGGTGTCTGCGAACGGTAATCGAGCCAGGCAGGGCCTGGGAAGCCACAGACTCAACCACAGCCCCAGAGCTCAAAGCCGGCTCCATCTGCGACTCTGCCTCAGAGCCATACCATACGCAGCTCGACGAGTGTCGACCATTGATGCTGTTGATGTGTTTTGACTGGTGCGCTGATTTACGGCCAGCGCCTGCCGAGCGGCAATTTGTTTGCCCGCCAGACGCAGGCGCAGACGCAGACTCTGATGCAGCCGCAAACGCACAGAAAAGTGGCTTAGACGTGGCCAAGGCCAGGCCAGACCAGGCCGGACGGGGCCTGATAGCATAGGATCGGATAGGCCTGGCAAGGAGGCAAATTAACGCGCCAGTCGCCACATAACTTGCCGTACGCATAAAACATGTTAAGTAATCAATTGCTGGCCCAGCACGGAGGGAGGATCAACGGCGGCAGCAGCAGCAGCAGCAGCAGGAGCAGGAGCAACATACTCGTAGAACTGGGCAGTGGCCAAGTGTTCATGGCCAATGCCATTGCCAATGGCTGGAGGGGCAAACAATTGCCGCATTTTTAAGGGCCTCAAACACGTGCAACTCGTTGTCGTTGTCGCCGCTGCTGTTGCCCGTTCTCGTTCTCCTTCGCCTTTGCGCTGAGGCTGAGGCTGTGGCAACTTCAAAGTATCCTGCGGCATAATGCGCTTAATAAACCATGAATCACTGTCCAAGAGGAGGCTGTCAGAGAGGCCACAACCACGGCTGCCTCAGCTGCGTCTGCGTCTGCCACAGCAACAGCAACGGCAACGGCAACAGCAACAGCAGAAACGACTGCTACAGACGGGGCAACATTGATTTTGTCACGACGCAAACACTTTAAAGGCAATTGCTGAAGTGCGCTGCGTCCACGTCCAGTAAATGATGTGCGCATGTGATAAAGGGCCCCGGCCGGCAAACGATCCCCAGCCAAGATCACCTCTGTCCAGAGGAGACGACGAGAAGAGACCCAAGTCAAGAGGGAACAGTCCCTTGTTTTGGCCGCTGTTGTCGCTGCTTGAGTGGCATAAAAAACGACTTGCACTTGGATGCTTGAGCATGCTCTCCTCTCCACTCTCCCTTCCCCTGCCACTGCCACTTCCACTTCCACTCCCACTCCATCCTCCATTCTGTAGCGCTGTCTCTCTGGGCCTCCATGGGGCTATCAACATTCTCAGGTGCGCCTGCGCGGCCTTTGTTTCGGCCGTGGCCATTGGGCATTGGCAAGTTTTGTCAGCTCCTTACTCAGCCAGCCAAAAATCGTCTCTACACCTGCACGGAAAGAAAGCCAGCAGACACACGAGGACACTCTTTGGGACGCCCCGAGTCCCTATGAATTCGAGAAAAGAAAAGAAAATACCAAGTATTGGTATTGAAATTTCTCTCAGTGCTTTTATTGGCCAACCCTAAGCCCACCATTGAACTAGTTAAGTTGTTAGCTGGGCCTCAGGGAACGGGCCTGGGTTTGGGCCTGGGTTGAGATCGAGAACCGGAGTGTATCGCACAGCCAGCGGATTTTCAGTTGCAGTTGCTGTTGCTGTTCCAGGCAGGCATCATTAATCAGCCCGGGTTCATCAGCGGCAACATGGTTCATTAGCTTTGGTTAGTTGCGCCTCATGTTGCAGTTGAAGCTGCTGTTGCCTCTGCTGCCGTGCCCGTATGGCGGCCTCCTGTCGACGATTCTAATCATAAGGCACAGCACCAGGACCGGGATCGGGAATGGGAATGGGTCTGGGTCGGGGTCTCTGCCGCTCCCTCAACACCGCCGCCGCCGCTAGCCAAGTTAATTGGCTAGTAGTTTTGCATAGACACAGTCTCAAACTCTGTCTCTGCCTCTGCTTTGGCTTAAACCACAACATCAGCTGCGGCTTTGGCGGCAAAATCTGAATCAGCGAGCAGCGTCGCGTCTGCTGCTGTCGTCGTTGTCTTATTTGGTAGCAACAAAGGCAGCAGCAGCAGCAGCAATAACTGCAACAACTGCAACAACAACTGCAGGCATATCAGCATCAGACCAGAGTCTCAGATCCCGCTGTTTGGGCTGTGTGCCTTATGCATACTCGGATTTGCATGTGGCAAGCGTTTTTGTCTCTCTCCTTTTCGGCGCAGGGCCGGAGCCAGAGCCAGAGCCAGGCCTAGAGTCAGAGCCAACCAGAGCTGTGGCTGTGGCAGTGATCTTGTCGGAGCGAGTCACGTCCGATAATGTTGACAGTTTCCAGCAGCTTTGGCAGCTACTGTTGAATGCTACTACTCTCCACTCCTCTCCACATGCAAGTGGAGTCGAGGCGGCTGTAAGCGTGGGAAACGGCTAGGCCAGGCTGCATGCCGCATGCCGAATGCCGCATGCTGGCAACATGCGGCTTCCAGATACGTTTACACTCACCCATCATCAAAGGGAGACAAGACAGCTGCCACAGCCATCTCATCTTCAAACAAAGTATGTTAGATGGTTAAGTTGGCTCCTGAGAAGGGTCTTCGATCATACATAAGTTGTAGTAGTGGAAGCCCCGTCCCCCTTCCCCCTTTCCCCCCTCCGATACTCGTTGACAAATCATGTTGGCAGCCAACAAGTCTATCAAAACCTGACAACATTTGCATCTGGCTGGAAAGCAATCCCGGTCCCCCATACAAACCACGGGATGGACAACGGGAGCCCCATACCCATACCCATACCCCACCTGAACATCTGCACTCGGCGGCTACTGTGTTCCGCGACGACAGGATGCATAAAATTTATGAAACAACGACGCCTTTGCGCACATAATTAAATCAGACAAAGCGCGGCCCATGTAAATCCAGTCCAGATCCATCCAGGGGAACAGGCCCGACCCGGTTCGGGCCCATCCCACAAAGACACTAGGCACATCACCGGATGCTGCCTGGGCGAAAAAGAAATGCAGCTTGACTATTTTTAATTACCGGGCAACATCTGCGGCTCCAGCTGCCTCCCAAAGAGGGGTTGCTTGGTTACCTTCCACTGCCTTCCACTGTACGAGTAATTGTTATAGTCATGGGGCTGCAGTTGGGGCCTGGCCTGGTCTGGTCTGGCCTGGCCTGGCTTGGCCTGGGATTGCGACCGGGTAGGCATGCGAATCAATTACATATTACAGCAGCGCCGTCGTCGTCGTCGTCGACGTCACCGCGATTAACTGCAGTGACTTTATAGAACTGTTCGCCACTAACACTAACCTGTTCGAACGTTGCCGCCGCCGCCGCCGCTTTCATTAAAGTGCAAATTATGACTTGCCAGTTCCGCCAGGTGTTGTGCCCGCCTGGCCTATTTGTCTTGAGTGGCTCTGCACGGACCCGATGCACGGGATGCGATGCTGCTGGATGGCCCCGCGGATAGAGGAGAGAGCCCACGGTGCTGGTGCTTCAGCTGGAGCTAGAGCGTTTAAGCCCCGCTGCCAAGTCGAGGCTGTGCCCTTTCATGTATGAAGTTATCATCAGGAGTGGCATCCACAGCAGCTCCGCTCCATATTATTTACCGCTCTTGCAGCACACTAATTGCCACCTGTGCGGATTTCGAGTTGTGTCGAGTAAATGGTTGACTTTTCATTTGGGGGAAGGCCAAAACACGGTGGGAAATCTTCATCGCCCGCCTTCGAGGGCGTATCCAGGACTTTTCGAATTTGTTTCCATAAATTATCGTTTCTCTTAAGCCGCGATGCCAGCGATTCGATACTAGAGCATTATATACCTCTCACTA
Source organism: Drosophila pseudoobscura (assembly GCF_009870125.1). Lineage (NCBI taxonomy): Eukaryota > Metazoa > Arthropoda > Insecta > Diptera > Drosophilidae > Drosophila > Drosophila pseudoobscura. Next base: position 64,649,338 of record NC_046683.1, on the reverse strand, counting down.
TCACTCAGCATGCACAATCATTCATTTTTTTCTGCATAGTGGATACCACATTCATAACATGTGACATAACATGTATCTTATCAGTAAACACTTCGTGCTGAAAGTATCAGTTGGATTAAAAGCAGATACAAAATATGGTTTGATTGTTGGGTTCTTCAAATCGTTGCTTTAACTAACATATAAAAGGGGACATTGTAGCTCTTCTGATAATACTAGTACATTGGCACAATGTAAGAGGTAGATTTGATATTTTTTCAATAATGCTTTTCAATAATTCGAAACCCTGTTTGGCTACCTAAGTGGATTATATAGGTCTTGGCTATATGTCTCTGAAACGTTCTGCATATACTCCGAGCACTTATCCACATGTTTGGATTGCATAATTGAGAGAGATCGCGGTCTGTTTTGGCTGTCCTACCAAAACATTTGCCGCGCCTCACATCGTTCCCGCTCGCTTCGCATATTTAATCTGTTTCCATTTGACCTATTTATTCCGCTTCAACTGTCTCTCTCTCTCTCTCTCTTTCACTTCTCACTCAAACATCAGTTTGCTATCTCGTACCCCTCCACCAGGAGGCACACACGGCACGAGAAAGAGTGTGTGTGCGAGAGAGAGCGGGAGAATGAGTGATATGTAAGATGGGTACAGATGGGTATACGCTACAATTTCATTTGTTCCTTCTGGCTATAATAATTATCCGATCTGATCCAAATTCGGCAGATACTGCTAGATACTGTGATTTTCTATGATTCTGCGTTTTCGGTTTTATACTATCTCTAAAATTGTGGATGGCACAAATTTTCGTCCTTTGTAGGAGCGGGCCGAATTTTGAAAAAATAATTTTATTTAATTTACGTTGCATATTTAAAAATATTTCTTTTCATACCCGATACTCAAAGAATTGAGGGCTATATTAGATTTTTGGTGACAGTGGATGGGTATAACACACAGAAGGTAGCATCTCCGACTCCATAAATTCTATACATTCTTGAGAATCAATAGCCGCGTCGATATAGCCATGTCTTTCTGTCAGTCCGTCCGTATGGTTTGACGCTTTGAATCCGCTATTTCTCATCCGATCTACTCGTGCCACGCCTCTTCGTACGCCCTCCCTATATATTGAAGTTTTCTTTCAAAGAAACTTGTCTTGTTCGAGATCTGTTAAGCCTCCTCTGAGGAAGCCAATGAGCATTCTTTAGCTTATTTTCAAAAATCTCTCAAAGATGTTCAAACGGAAGATTTTCATTAAATGAAATATCCTTTTAGCTCTACGGCCCTTCATGCATCGGTTTAAAAATTTCACATTTTATGACAAATGACGCAGCTAATCGTATCTGGAAGCTTCAACATATAGCTCTCAATCGCCATTAGCTGATGCTGGACACTTTCTTCGATGACTTTGTAGGCCATGTGCCATTCGCAAACGTTGTCGCGCTTCTTTTTGATGAGCCTGTATATAAAGAACAACGATAGATTATAGGGACGGAAACAGCCGACTGAGGGAGTAAGGGCGTACCTGCACAGATGCTTCATTATGTCATAAATCCGACCCATCTGTTTGCTTTGGGCCAATTCGGACAGCTTGCTATTTATCATAAGGATGTCTGTTGGGTTGGGATACTGTTCATTGCTGACCCAATCGGCCAGCATGGATTTGTAGTTACTGCCTAGAAGATGGTTTTGAAGCCCATTGAGCATCAGTGCCGCGGTTGTGGGCTTCACTGCACGCAGTAGTTCTAGGGGCCCATCTGCGTCTTTGGGTACTGGGAATGTCGAGCAATTGTTTTCCATCCGCGGCAGCGACGACGGCGGACACGGCATGGACGAGCGACGACCTCCTATTGGATTTTTACGCGTTCTGTCAGAATGCCCCGAGCTCCTGGCTATGAGATGTTCGTCCATATTTTCGAGCACCTCACGGCGAATATACTCCGGCAGCTGGGCGAAAACCTCCATATCAATCGTTGTATTACCTAATCGATCGGAGACATTGACCGGTGATTTATCAAGTGATTTATTGGCAGAATTCTTCCATCCTACTGTATCCCATACAGATGGCAAGTCTTGTGGTTTTTTAAACTCCAAATCATTCTCCTTCTCTTTGAATACAGTAGGCTCCGGCTCCTCATGTACTTCCACGGTGGGTTCACCTACGTATGGATAGAATATTATAATGCCTGCACTCCCATGATGTACCATATACAAATTTGCATTACCCTTTCGCTTCTCGGACATTTTCTCAAACATCTGCAATAGAACATTATCCTTTTTCACTTCGGTGGCCTCTGAAAGCTTACTCAGATGTATGCCTATTCCACGTAGCTCATGCGGAGGCAGGCCAGACTCTTTCATCAGCCTAAGGACATGTGATGTGATCACATTAACGTCGTCAGTGGCATGGGCTAGTATAAATGATTTGTTGATGGTGTCACAAACACCATGGCCCATAAACTTGGACGCCTCGATGGGAGCCTCGGCGGCTCGCACCATGACCTTCAAGCCGATCGATTTGGCTTTTCGTTTGATATCAGTTAGACGCGTGGTCACTTCGGCGCTGAGTTGGCGCAAAAATGTCTCGCACTCGCTGTTATTAGTGAACCGAATCCCATAGTTGACCTCAGCGGACACTGTCTTGCGTTTCTATTGAAGAAAGAATAATGCATCAGTATAAAGTCCGAATCAGTATTCGATTAAAAACCAACCTGTTCATAGACCAAAGGGCGTGTATCAATGCCACGACAGTTCTCGTACAATGTCAGAGCCAATTTTTTACCCACCACCGATTCAAGCGTCTGTAACGATGTCCTCTGCACATCAGCACAGTTCCGCAGACCTGCCTGCTCGAGTTTGTGGCGGAGGCTGGAGCCCACGCCCGGCAGTGTTTCCAGAGCTGTTGGGGCCATGTAGCCCAACACATCGGTGCCTGGACCCAGTAAGTACTGTCCGTCTGGCTTGGCCCTCTTGGTTGCCATGCGAGCAAGCAATCTGAAATAGACTGACTCATTAAAATGAAATACTCAAGTCATATGAATTCACTTGTTACTGACTTGTTAGTGCCCACTCCCGCAGAGCAGGGACATCCCGTTTTGTTGCGAACCTCCTCTCTGAGATGAGCTACAAAGGACATCACATCCACTTGGAGATCCTCAACCAGATCAGTGAGGTCCACAAACATCTCGTCACAGCTCACCGCCTCGATGTTCAAGGTGTATTGGGCCACCGTATCGTACAAGGCAAAGGCCACCTCCTTGTATCCCTCAAAGTCATAGGGGATTGTCTTTAGTTCGGGGCAGAGCTTCAGGGCCTGGCCCACGAACATGCCATTGCGGATGCCTTTGGCACGAGCCTCGTAGCTGCAGGATGCGATCTCTGAGAGGGACATTTTCTTGTCGAAGCCAGAACGAACTTTGTCCGCACGGATATTGTCGTGCAGTTGATGCTCGAAGCGCTCGGCGAAGAGCTTCAGCTCAGCCTGGCGATCGGCTTGCGGATGAACTGGTACGTCGGTGGCTGCATTGCCTCCCTTTGAATGTGTTACAGCAATTGGCAGGCCGCGCCACTCCGGATGAGATCTCAAACCGACGGACACAAAGAAACAATCCATGTCAATGTGCATGATATAGAGTACTGAGGCCGCGGACATATTCATGACCTGGTCGCAACTGAGGACGGATCTTAGTTCGTCCCGTTTGGGAAATGGCTTGCCGCCATTCGCCTGACGCAGCTCGCAGACATACTGCTTGAATCCCGCTCCAAGTGTGGCAATGTGATGCAGACGTGAGTTCTTGTAAAACTCGCTGAGAAAAGCTGGATCGACGGCAGTGCGGGCGCTGTTGTTGGATATCACAGACACTTCTACAGCAGCTTTAGCTGCTGTCTCATTCTTGGGAGAGGTGGCAACAACCTGCTGTAGGTTGTTCAGAATGTTGCTCAGGTCAGCCTCGACGGGCTCTACTAATGGCGGCTCGGCTGCAGTCTCAGACTTGGGCACTGCCATACTTTCATTGGTTCTACTCGTGTTTTTGCCTTTCCCGAAGTGAAGTCTCGGCTGAGTGGTTTTCTGATTAGTGTACAGCAGATATGGCTTGTAATCCAACACCCGCTTATTTTCCAAACAATCCACGATGTATTGGGCGCTTATTATTTTGCTTGTGTTCATATTGCGCACCTTGACGTCAGGCAGATTGGACGCTATGATGAACTTCGTATGCGGCCTTTCGTAGTGGTGGTATATCCCGCCATGGACCATCATAATTTGCTTCAGCTCGTTGGCTGATGGATTCGTCAATCCATTCACGAAAATTGAAATGCCTTGAAATAAATTTGACTTGCGAAATGGATCGCTGGCGGCCGCAAATTGTTCTTCGAGTTTTGACTTCTTGGCCTCGAAGTACCCGCCCTGAAAATCGTTGCCACATAGTAAATAAGTCTTAATTTGGTTTAAACGACTCACCCACTCGCCAAATCCATTGTCGTCTTCGTCAGCCATAGCAAAACTTTCAGAAATCTTGAAAGCCGGCTCATAAATATTTGTTCACCTGATTTTAAGTAACATGACCGATTTACAGCACTGTTGCAAAATGGTCTGGCAACTCCGCCGATGTCGCAGTGCTGTGAAAGGCCAGATTGTTGCCATTTGCAAATTGTTGTTTTATAGTTGATACTGCGGAAAATAATGTGGAAATACGGACAGAATCAGGGCAACCAGGGTCCTGCAGGCGGCGGTGGAGGAGCACCAAACATGATGCCCATGGGCGGATTCATGCAAGGCGGCGGTGGCATGCAAGGCGGCGGTGGCATGCAACACGGTAACATGCCGCAAATGCATATGACGCCGCAGCAGCAACAACAACAGCAGCAAATGAACATGATGGGAGGACCGGGCGGTATGCAAATGAACCCCAACGCCGTTGGTCCGACCGGGCTTATGCCAGGCATGTCTCCGCAGCACCAAATGCAGCAGCAGCAGCAGATGATGCAAGGCGTCCCCATGTCCATGCCTCCGCAACAGGCCATGCAACAGCAAATGATGGGCCCACAGCAAGGCTTGGGAATGGGCGGCAGCTCGGGTCCTCAACAACAGCAGCAGCTACAACAACAACAGCAGCAATCAAATCTTCAGCAACAACAACAACAACACAATGTTGGATCAGGTGGAGCCCCCGGCGCTGGAGGTGTCGGCAACAATATGCTAGCCATTTCGCAGCCAAATCCACACAAAGAGATCAACATAGTGCAACTATCACGGCTGGGCCAGGAGACAGTGCAGGACATTGCATCGCGCTTCCAGGAGGTGTTCTCAGCCCTCAAGAACATACAGCCCACCTCGCATCGAGACAATAACACGGAGAAGAAGGTGCAGGAATACTTCCGCACGATCCGTTTGCTCTTTAAGCGGGTGCGCATCATCTACGACAAGTGCAACGATGCCGTAATGGACTACATGAATGCCGAGAGTCTCATTCCATACAAGGACGAGCCGGAGCCAAGGATTGAGACTTCCCAGTGCGACGAATACCGCAAGGTACTGCAGGAGAATCACGAGTACATCGAGACTGTGAAACTGAAAAACCGACAGCTGCGCGAGATAATTGACAGAACCCGCATCATAATCTGGGAGATTAACACAATGCTGGCGATGCGCCGATCCTAGATTTTAGATATCCTAATTGTTTAATTCCATGCATTCTATTCTGAATAAAACTCAAATTCAGATGAAACCCGCCACAGATGTTTTCTGTACAATTCATGAAGTTTTCCAACACTTCCTCTAGCAGCAGAGAAGAAGAAGATTTTGTTGTGGGCGAGAGCGACTATTTTGTGCTGAAAATAATTACCTGTTAGCATTTAATTGCAATCAAATCAAACCGAAACAACAGCAATCATGGCGAAAATGGCATTTCAGCATCAGGCAGGCACTGCTATGGAGTGTTTAAGCGTAAGTTGTCCGTAGAATGAGATTATCAAATCACTCTTCCCGTATATGCGTATGTGTTTGTTGTGTATGTGCAGAGTTTGCGGTCGTGTGTATTGGTGAAATTAGGTCGCTGGAGAAAAAGCCAAACTTTCATATTTGATGAAGAGATTGTAATGTTATGCACTTCCCTTCCAGATTCCCATAACGCTGCACAAGGAGAAGGACTATGATCAGGAGGGGCGCGAGATACTCAAGTGCGGATTCAAAATCGGTGGTGGCATCGATCAGGACTATAAGAAGAGCCCACAGGGCTATACGGACTACGTGAGCTAGAAAACCAGGAAATGTACCTGTTCGAAAATATTCCAACTGTCTGTATTCACAGGGCATATACGTCACAGAGGTGCATGAGGGAAGTCCTGCGGCACGGGCAGGACTGCGCATCCACGACAAAATACTCCAGTGCAATGGCTACGACTTCACAATGGTTACACATAAAAAGGCCGTCAGCTACATTCGGAAAAACCCAATCCTTAACATGCTGGTGGCCCGCAAGGGCGTCACCTCCACATAAATGAAAACATGGAGCCGGGCCTCTAATGTAAGCAGCAGTATTTAAGCGGCATATAAACTATCTACTTCACTGCCACTCTGTGCTAAGGATCTCTACGCTCTTTGGAAACTATCCGAATACTTAGATATACACTAAATATATACTATCACCCTATCCACGTATGTATGTACATATGTATGTATACATACCCTATGCATATCGCACAAACATACATACATACTATGTATACCCAACCGTAATTGTAGCAAGTAGTAATGCTTCTTGGTAAATTCAATTTCTTTGCCTTGCCTTGGTTTATGTAGCCGCATGCCTGGGTTTTTATGTGATTTGTGCTGCTCATCAGTTGCTGATCGAATTGCCAATATATCCCAGTGTAAAGAACACATCGCCAAATACCGAATACAAACTAAACAGAAGCGTGAACATAAACATACTCTTAGACATGCCACCATCAGATTTGATATAAACAATTTTGTACTTTTATAAATGTGCGTAGCAACAGGCGCTATCGCTACCACAGCATCATTCCAAAAACTGAAACGAAACTCAAGCGCGAAACAAAGCAAATAACTAACGCAAAGTTGTTGAAACATACATACATAAATACATAGTACATACTTGTGATAAATGCCCGTTAACTGTGCAGAGATGTGTGTATACAAAATATACATACCATAACTTAAGTTTTACAATTGAGTTTTTTAATGTTAAATTGCATTTGAATAAATGTTTGCAAGGAATTGTCTAACTGATCGTCGATTATTTATGTAAATCTTGATGCTAGGAATCTTTGATCACCGCACTACACTTTGTCCTTGGGTTTGACCTTAATTATGTGATGGTGCCGTGTCAATGGGCAATTATCCGCCCCGGCTCTACTAATGATGCCAGCCAGCGCCAGCTATAAAAGCCGAGTGGAAAATTAGTGGAATATTACATGACGACGACGAGGAGCCTGCTTTAATTACAACGTACTTTGGATTTACATAACCAGACTACATACATACATCAGGTAGTAAGTATAAGGGCTACTGTTTAGACAAGTGGGTTTCACTTGAAATTTGGAAACGAAATATACAAAACTAGTTGCAAGGACATTTGCTACCTAAGTTAATACAATAAATCATGTTTTAGAATATGTATATATATGCGAGCGAGGGAGGAACTTGCACGGGTAGAACATAGGGAGAGGCACACGAACAGAGGCAAGATCAAACTAGTGTCCTGTCATTCCCATCGGAGCTATTTGTTGGCGTATCCATTCGGGTTTTGACTCTGCCAGCGCCACGTATCCTCGCACATCTTGTCGATGCCACGATATGCCTTCCACCCCAGCTTCTTCTCCGCCAGCGTGGCATCCGCATAGCATGTGGCCACATCCCCCGATCGACGGTCCACCAGGACGTAAGCAATTTTCTTGCCGGATGCCTTCTCGAAGCCATGCACCATGTCTAGCACGGAGTATCCTACGCCAGTGCCCAAATTGTATGCGAAGAATCCAGTCTCTGCAATGTTGCGCAGCTTGTCCAGGGCCTTCACATGACCCTCGGCCAGGTCCACAATGTGTATGTAGTCGCGCACTCCGGTGCCGTCCTTGGTGGGGAAGTCGCTGCCGTAGACATTCAGGCTGGCGCGTCGCCCCACGGCCACCTGGGCAATATAGGGCATCAGGTTATTGGGCTCGCCGTTGGGATCCTCGCCGATACGACCGCTGATGTGAGCGCCCACGGGATTGAAGTACCGCAAAGAGACTACGGCCCATCGCTGAAAAAGTAACAAAGTGAATAACGACTTAAGTCAAAGGAAAAAAGGTCATACCTTATCGGACTTGCACAGATCCTTAAGAATCTCCTCAGTAAAGTATTTGGTTTTTCCATAGGGCGATGTGCAATTGCCCGTGGGGTGTTCTTCCGTCACGGGCAGGAACTTCGGCTCCCCGTAGACAGTGGCACTGGAGCTGTACACGAACTTGAACACGTTGTTGTCGGCCATGGCTTCCAGCAGTACATTCGTCCCGGTCATGTTGTTGTGGTAGTACTGCAGCGGGATGCGGCAGGACTCGCCGACAGCCTTGAGTGCAGCAAAATGGCAAACCATGTCGATCTTGTGCTGCAATTCATCCAGAAGCAGAGAATATTTATTGGATTAGTCACACGAATCGATTTTTCCCGGGAACATATTCAGGTATTTTTCCGATTCCCGATTCTCTTAGTTTTGGTGTTGGAGTGCAGCTTGGCAGTGTACGTGGTCTCATGTTTATGTCGCTGTCGATGTGGATGCCAGCACACCAAGTTATGTCTGTTAGTGACCTCGTCGAGCATGGCTACACGTCAGGGTCGCGCAGTTCGTCGGAAGCGCACACCACTTGAGCAAACAAAACAAGAAAAGGCGGCGGCTGACTACATTGCTGATAGCGCGTACTCGTTCGGCTGGGTTGGCGGGCCAGCGCAATAACAACTCAGATAAGAATGATTGAAAGCAACTGGTATCCAGTTGGCACTTGAAGCACTCACTGGCACAATGCCACGATGCCAATTGCTGACGTGCACTCACCTCCTGGAAAATAGCTCGTACTTGGTCCCGATCCGTGATATCAGCTCGATAGAAGTGCACTTTCTTGCCGGTAATCTCCTGTACGCGACTCAATGCCTCCGGCAGCTTGGCGCCGCTGCTGTACGCATTGCAGAGATTGTCCACGCAGATGACGTTGTAGCCAGCGTTGAGCATCTCCAGGACTGTGTGGGAGCCAATGTAGCCAGCTCCGCCGGTTACCAGGACAGTAGGTGGTGCCATTCTGGAGGAGAAAAAGTGAAAATTAGGCCAACGCAAGCGAAATTCTTATTGACGTCACCAAAAGATACTATACGCGCCATCCCAAGAACCAAGCGGCTTGCGAAAACAATGCTCCGCTGCCAATAACTGGGCTAACGGTGCTTGCCGACGTGTGTCTGTGTGTTGGCACTCACCTGAACCTGACAGGTAAATATCTTCCACTGCTGCTGCTGAAGATGTCAAAGTTAAGTAGCTTCTGATGCTGCTCCGCCTCCTCTGAGTGACCGCTGGCCTTGAATCACCGAGTGAATCGTAAGTTATATTCACACACGCGTACGCACACGCGCACGCACTGCAGAAGATGCTGCTGTCTGCTGCTTATGGCCAAAAGATCGCTGACCGCTGTTTGTCCGAGAGAGCTTCTTCTTCTACTTTTGTGGTGTGTGTTAACCCGTTTCCTGCACTTGTCGTCTCGTCTCGTCGCTCCGCTCCGCTCGCTTTGCGTTCATTCATTCATATGCGTTTCCCACTTGCCGATTTGGTACGTCTGTTTTGCTGGGCGGCTGTCGCGTGAATGATTTCAGATGTTTCGCGAGTAGACGAGTATTTAGCTTGTTCTCTCAATTCTGCCCAGCGTAGCGTTGGAACTCCTCTTATCAGCCTCAATGTCGTCTGATTACCAATGTCAACTCGGCCGCACGTCAGAGCTGCAAGCTGTTTCTATGGACATGCATTTGGGGCGTTGTGGGTGCATCGTTATCGGGCTATTAGTGACCTTTTAAACCATTGACAATCATTTATGCAACATTTAAGCGCCAAAATTCCGGCAGCAATAATAGGGAGCAGCAGCTGTTCGTCCGTCCGACAACAATATAGCGTCTCGTATATGGATTAGAAATCGAACTTAGCCCACTTAACCCCCCTCTATTTAAACGGTTCAACCACTTCAGGTAAATGGCTGCATATATTACTGATTGTGACTTCTTCTTGTAGATACATGCCATATTTCCCCTGAACTTAAAAAAAAACACGTTATCTTTCACCTGAACGGCGCAAAAACTATTATATTTTCATTATTTTCGGTGGAATATTAAAAAAAACGCCTTGGCATACAATGGGTTAATTGGGATTGGAAACCATATTCCTCGATTTTGATATTCCGTTGGATAATGCTAATTAACTAGAACTCTCAGCTCTGCCCACATAATTTTATCCAATTAATGAATCTATTTCCTACTTGATTGGTTTATTTTAAATACTGGCATTTATTGGATTTTGTCTAAAAAAAAACGGTTTTAGCGAAAAAGATCGAACGAAAAACCTTTTAGAGTATTAGTTTCTATTGCTCAATTTTAATATTCCGTTCAATAATGTTGGCTAACTAAAACCTTTAGCCCTGCCCACATAGTTTTATCCTATTGATGAATACATTTTCTACAAGGTTAACTACTTTTTAGTATTCCCATATATTGTATTTTTAATAAAACAAGGCTTAAACAAATAAGTTCAACAAAAAAACAGTCGGAGTGTGTCAAGTCAATGTTGCTGGTATTTGAAGACTTGTGGCTTGTCAACCATTTGTATACGCTATTTTGTTTATTTTATATGAAGATACCTTGTCAAATACATCATCTAAATCCAAATCATCGTCATCGAATAGGGAGGATTTAAGTTTTTGTTTTGGTGGCTTTGGCTTGGACGAAAAGCAGCTTAGATAGTCATCTTCCAGATCATCATCAAAGAGAGACTTTTGCAAAGGTTTCGCAGGCTTTTTGGGAGGATTTTGACTCGGCTTGGCACTTAAAGACGACGGCCCGGCATTAAAGATGGGCCTAGACAGATCATTGGTCGCATCATTGAGCGGAGTCTGCGTTGGAATGGGAGTCAATGGTGGACTGTCATCAAGGAGATTAACAGTTTTGGGCTTGGGCTGACTTGATACATCTCTGATTGGCCGATATGCAAAGCTGTGGAGTAGTAGAAGGTGGAGTAGGATATTGTTAGTTTAAGAATTTGGGCAGATATCGTGTCTTTCCACTCACCTTGTGGATGAGACACTGAAAGTCTCCTGGCCGCTTGCAGCAGTCAGCATCAACGTGGACATGGTTACAGTTGGTGGTACCATCGCAGACCAGAGCCTTCCGTTGCCCTCGCCTGAATTTAAGCTCAACTGATGTGCAGATGTGGAAACAACAAGCACTTTCGCTTTCGGTGTCCACACGGCCCGGATGCCGGTGAACTGCGACAGACGCTGCAGCTTCGCGGAACAACGATCTCCGTTGAAAGTGATACGCTCGACTCCGGTCTTGTCGTCCAGCCAGTACACAAATCCCCCAAGGCGCCAATGTTGATCACATGCGAGATGTGCAAGGAAACAAGGGTTTTCCTGTGGAGAGGGAACAGGAGATTACACATGTGTCCAGAGGATACTCATATTAATTGCTTACTTGTTCTTTCCATTGATGTCTATCACATCGATTCGCTTGCTATGGCATAGTAGATCATATCGGACTGTTGGTCCAGGGCCAGCGTCGCGACTCCTTTCAGCCCGATTGATGGCCTGAGGGCAGTCGACATCTGTCCAGAAGAGCAGATGCCTTTATGGCATACGCGGCAATGTTGCGAGGCTTCTGCTAATTCGCCCATGAAGCTAAAAGAGGAACGGATATTCTTGCCGGACGGATAATTTGCCGGATTCGGCAAATTCTAATACAAAAGATTACTTTGTTTTGTTCCACAATTGGTGGTGGCAGTTTGTCAATATCGATAATGTATCGAAATTCAGAAAGAAAATTCAATGTCTATCGATAGCTTATCGGGGGGTCTTGACTTGGCTAATTCGCATCAGAGACACAAACCCAAAGATGGCCAACGGAATTTCAAAATTGACTGAAGATCGGTTAGTGGGTCAGCTTTTTGGCTCTGGGGCTGGAGGCAATTGTAGGCTGCCATTTCCACTTGTCGCATTGAGAAATCTTTTCCATGCGTGCGTGTTTGTTCGTTGTTGTTGTTGTTGTATTTGTTGTGGCTGTGGCTGTTGGTTGTTGCTTGTTTTGCCGGTGACCCAAATTCCTTTCAAATCTTTAGTGATAAGCGGAAGTGCATGTACTAAATACGAAAAATTAGAAACGTTTGTGCGTATGAATGAGTGCGTGTGCGAGTGCGAGTAGAAAAGGAAGAGCTATGTGTGGCTGCGACGTAATTAGAGCTTTTTATGTTTCATTTACAACCTAATTGAGAATGTATTTGCGCAGCAACCATAGCACAGCCACAACTACAGCCATATCGACTCTCTGAATGAAATGCTCCTGCCTCTGAATCTGAATGAAATAAATATATGAAATGTATGAATGGACGCTGCTTCTTTCCGAGATACAGACTGAGCCCGAGTCGCTGGCGGAGGAGGAGAAGGAGGAGGAGGAGGAGGAGGAGTCGGAGGCATACGAGCAGGGCAGGCCAAATATACTACAGATCCATACATATACTCGTATGTATACATATATACACTTACACTCGCCACATACAAAATCAAAATACATACACATAACCGGAAATGAGTTAGTTGAACTTTTTTTATGTGTGCGACAATAATTTGCACTGTCACAGAAAGACAGAAAAGTCTCTCAACGACGTCTCTGTGGCCGTCGTTGTCGTCGGACATGGACGTGTCCGCTTGTCATGCCTACAGTTATGTATGTATGTACATACATATGTACATACATATATGTAGACTCCGTTCTATATACAAGCATACACATTTATGCATGTATGCTCACAACCAAGTACATATGACATTATGGAGTGAACATTAAGGCATCGGGCATTATCAGTTTAACGAGAGAATCGGTGGAGGGGAATGGGAGATCTACACACATATAAGCTATGGCAATCGGGAATGGTATAGAATGAATTCTGTTCTTTTTTGGAACATTTCATAGTCGGAGTTCTAAGGGATATGGTCTTCAGGTCCTTCCGATCGCTGGGAGGATATATGCAAGGACAGCCATTAGATGTTATGCTTTTTAAAACTTATTGAGGAAATGGAGTTGGTTCCGTTCGAAGAAAAATTGAATGGAAACTTTCTGTTATCCATCTTAATAAAACCAATTTTCCACATTATTTTTGTTCGCTTGATAATCATCTCCGTTCTGTTCTATTCTGTTCATCTAATTTCGGCTGGCTCTGGCTCTGGCTCTGTGGGAAGAGGCAACCCCAATATGGACCCGGGCTCGGGCACAGAGACCCGTACCGGGGACCCCTAGATACGGCAGACGCGATAATGTCTAAGGCACTTCAATTTGATTTCCATGTGGAGTGGGGATCGACTGGGGAGGACTGGTGAAAGTGCTGCACTTTTCACATGGCCCTGATCCGACTACGACTCTGGCTCTGGCTCTGGCTGTGGCTCTGGCTCTGACTTCGACTCTGCGGAGTGGGCCACCATAAATGTTTATCACAAATTAAGCAATTTACATTTTGTGGACATTTTCGCTTGGCAGAACCCGCATCCCATGGCCTGATCGCCTCCGGCCTCCGGCCCCTGGGACCCTCTCCCTCTCGCGTGTCCAAAGCGGAATGTTTTTCTATTTTTCAATTTCTAAATTGAAGATATGGAAAAATGAATTTCATAACGCACATGCAGCACAACACACATACACATACATATGTACATTCAGTTGAATGTATGTATAATTAGCCAATTATCTAAAACGGTTCTATGCTCGATCCAACGCTGAAGTATGATAGATAAATTATACACCCATGAATGCCTGAACATATCGCTGTGAAGTATGGAGTACTAGTACTCCACTCCGAGGCAGAGAGTCAAAGTATGAATATGAATATGGGTATGGGTATGGGTAGGGGTATGGGTATTTTGAGTATGAGTAAGTGGAGTACAGCCGGCGCTTCCAGCAAGAGTTTCTCACCAACAGGAGACAGACCAACAGAGTAGAGATCGGGCAGCGGCAAGCGACAAAGACAAGCGACAACGACCACGAGACTGGCTGGCTTGGCCGAAGCTCTGAGCAAGCTCTCGACTTTCCAGTCCGTCCGCCGTACAGTGATCTCATTTCGTTTGGGCAAAAACTACCACAAAAGCTTAGACAAAGACCCAAGGAGGGAGTGGTGCCGTGCTGTGGTGTGGTCTGTTGGAGCGGTGCGGGGGGGTGGGGGGTACCCCGATCTTGGCCTGGCAACAGAGGCAGGCAGAATGATGAACACGTGTGCTGCTGCTTCTTCGTCGGACAGGAGTAGGTCAGAGGGGTGTGGCCGCGGCTGTGGCAGGCAGGGGCCAACCACCCTGAACGGAGAATGGAATCGGGATCTACATCGGGATCTTGGCACCCCATTTTCACACACATTTTACGAGCTATTGATGGCGGTGGAAATGTGCTTATGAATATGAATAGGAATACATAGATATTGCCCTGCCCTGCCCGGTCCTACCCGGCTCTGCTCGCTGTACTTCCTACCTGAACTGAGCTGAATCCTCTTTAATGGCAACTTAATAAGACTTCTTCAGAACAGGGTTAATGCGACAAAAGCGCATTCATACCATAGAAAATTTAATTAGTTGTCTGTGTTTGTTGCCTGCCCTCGGGCCTTGGGCATCGAGCATCGGGCCTCGGGGCTTGTTTATTGTTGCGAAAGTAAACGAAAGACAAGCCGTTCCCTGCCACAAATGCACGAGGAGGGTTGTTGTTGCATACCGAATATAATAGGACAAAGGACGAGGTCTGACTGGATACGATACATCTGCATACAAACTCTTGTTCTCATTCTTATTGTCTGAAGGGCGAAGAGAAACATGAACGAACATGATGCGAAATACACACACTTCAAGTATTGCTGTTCATCTGATCTGTAATTTATGCTTTCCTCGTTGTTGTTATCGTTTCAATTTTATCGGGGGAAAAGCAGTCGGAAAAAGTCCAAGAAAATCACATCAAGAAAGCTGTTCTGCAGAACTATTTATACGTTTTGATTGCTTTTAAAGAAACGTAGGACAATCCAATGATGTCCTTGTCCCAAAATCCTAGAATCGTTGGTAAACTACTTAATCAAATAGCCTTAACACCTACAGACTTGCTTTTGGTCTAATGTTTAATCGTTATTCCCAAGCTATTTCTTCCATTTGGGATTGGTCTTATAAACCTATCATCCTCTCCTCCCCCAGGTGCCGGGAACCTTTTCCAAACCCAACCATAACAAATCACTGATGCCATCTATGTAGGATATTGTAACCTCTACAAACTGCATTTAAAAAGAAAAAGAAAACCAGCTCTATAGGTGGATGTATCAAATGTATAAACAACGCCAAAAACTATGAGAGAAATGCATTTCTCAAGGCAATTTCCTCTGTGTTTCCGGAACAGTGCCAGGATCTGACTGAGCGAACGCGTTTCCTTTTCAGTGATATAATCGTCGTGGGAATTTCAAATGCCGCTTGCCACATACAAAAACGTGGCCAACTGAAGGCCAACTCCACCCAGCCCGAGCCCGAGCCCCAAGCCCCAAGCCACACCACACTGCAGCACCTGGCTGTGATTGGAGCTGGCTCTGAAACTGGGGCTGGGACTGAAGCTGGGACTGGGACTGGGACTATCCGTACAATGGAAAGTGCAGCGCCTCCGGAGATATTGTTGATTGTGTTTCTCTATTGGAACAATTGTTGCTGGAGCTGGAGCTGAAGCTGGTGGCTGGTGGCTCTTTTCTCTGGCTCCACAGATGTACATATGGACATACCTACACATGTATGTGTGTGTGTCCGTGTGCGAGTATCTGTGTGCTGTTTCTTTGGTGGAGTGCGTGAGTCTGCTGCTGAGCTGCATGGAGCTGAGGCCAAAGCTTTATGGCACCGGCCCCGGCCCCGGCCACTGCCACCAGCCGCATACCGATGCGTATCCGGGATTGTGAAATGTTTTCATTTCAAGAGACGAAGACGAAGACGGAGACACATTTACCGCCGCCGTCTATCGTCTGCAAGCTGTCTGTGGCTGCCTCTCTTTCCTCTTTCCCCTTTCACTTGGCAACTCGCCGCCGCCGCCCTGCCTTCCGATACGTGCCGCATTTTAAACAACACTCTACTCCACTCCACTCCACTCCACTCCACTGGCATCAATGCGATTCAGTACTCGCTCGCAAAAGGAATCGAGGAATGCGATGAGCTAAGCCCGGCTGAAGTTTCTCCCGGCCCGGCTATTTCTGTATCTTGGCCATTTACAACATTTGCCCGATTCTATTTATACGCATTTTATGTCCGCTATTGTGCTCCGAATGGAATAGTTTCGCTTTATTCATTGTTAATTATCAACAGATTTCTGTACATTTAAATATACGAATTAACTTTTACATTTTGCTTAAAATTAACTACTATTAAATAGTCTTATTGGGTAGATATCTATTACATTTGTATAACAATGATATGCTTAATAGGACAAACATTAAGGAGATGATAGGAGGCCACATTGTTTCGACCCATAGCAAGAAATCTTTCAAAATGTAATTGTTTTTGTTTTCTAGCATATTTCGTTTCATTATTGAACTTCAGGCCTCAGTGGAGTAAACCTGAGACTCCAAGACCCCGAGCCAATAAGGCATTCAAATTAAGTTACAAAATGCATTCTTTCGTCATTCAGAAATGTTTTTTCCCTGGCTTTGGAGTGGGTCATCGCTCGTCGCTCGTCGCTCCAGTTGGCAGTTGGAAAAATTCTTGGAACACGCAACAGCTGCAGCTGCCACGGGCCAGTGGCAGTGGCATTTAGAAAGTCACCCCAAATCCAAGCACCAAATTCCAAATACATAATACCGATCCCCATTCTCATTCTCATTCTCATTCCCATTCCAAATCGAAATCCAAATCCCACCGACAGTCAGTCACATCACAGTGTCCACATAAGTGTATATACATGCATACATATGTATGTATGTACATTTGTGTATGTATTTATGTATGGTGCGAGTGTGCATACGTACATATGTACATATGTATATGCTGATTAGCACCTTGGCGCGAGCTCTGCTCTCCAATGGCATGTGCTATGTGCAGGCCATTACTTATGTAAGTGTTTCTGTGACTCCCTATGTTCGTATGTTGGGAAAGTAATCAATTGGTAAATATGTTTATCACGACTTTTTCGGGCGCATAGCTTTCCTCTTGTGCTCCACTTTGTATGAGGACGGGGCCGGCGCAGGCCGTTTCATGAATGAAAATGTGAGCTCCAGGGAGCTCCGGGGTGCTCCGGGGTGCTCCGGGGTGCTCCAGGGGCCATTGCCACATGCCCGTTGACACCCGTTCAGCGGTGTTTCTGAAGTCGGTTGCATATCGCTTATCTGGCCGGTGATCTCTTATCATTCGTTTACGACTGGAAAGGGCTTTTGTAATGGACAAACAGAGCAGATAAATACCAACATCAAGTTGTTTGGCATGCCTGGAATGTTGTTTGCTTTACACAAGCGACCCCTACCCCTACCCCCGACTCCGACTTCGACTGCAGCTCCATCTACGACTCCAGTTCCAGTTCCAACTCCGATTCACCTTGGTATGTATGTATGACAGAAAAAAAACGAAAAGAAATGAAAGAGAGAGATTGCGCATGCGCAACCAACCTCTGCCTCTATCTATAAGCTTACTCTCTCCCTGACTGGCTGGCTCTCCCTCTCGCTCGCTCTCGCTGCAGCAGAGAACGGCGGTGGCATTCCAAGCTTGCTTTACTCACCTTCAACTCCAACTCCATCTCCACCTCCGACTCCGACTCGTCTTGGGGCCCCACTGTCGTCGGCAATAGTTCAAAGCTTTGTTACACGATATCGTTATTGCGTTGTGTAGGCACACAAAAAAAAAAAAAAACGAAAAAAACAACCATTGGAATGTGGAATGTGGTATTCATTGACAAAATCAGCTTTCAAAATGATCTCACTTGTATAAAAAACAGTCAAACCAAATCGAAAACCGGTTTCGTAGTCAAATCATATATTGGTGGAGTAGTCCCAAACATTTTTCGTTCGTTTTCCGTTTTTCCCCCATCGGGGTCTCTATATAATATGCTATACACATACATACATATTTCACAGTTTTCAAGCACGTGCCTGGGCTCTCTGGTTCACATTTAATAACTATAATTACCATGTATGTCAAGTCGACCGAAATTATATGCCGCCAGTTAACACTTTAAACGAGAAACAAAAACCGAGAAAAGAGACTAGGCACAAATTGAAAGATATGCTCGTGCAAGAGTGAGGGGAGAAAAAGGCTGAATAAAAATACCTTTCGTAGCCTAAATATTTTCACACGCGCGCCGCCGTCAACTAAAACCGAGCAGAGAAACACAAGAGAGGGAGAGGAAGAGGGAGAGGGAGAAGAAGAATGATCTTACAGAAATAGCACACAATTAGTGGCGCTGAGACTGAAGGAACTGTAAATATCTCAGACTTAAGACAGCTGCAGACATGGAGGGCTAAGGGTGATGCAAGCATAGGGCAGGGTGAGGATTATGATGAGGTGTGGGTAGGAGCACGAGTTTATCAAATGTACGTACATATACATACATATAGGAATGGGAGAGGAGGGAGTAGGAAGAGAACACACATCTTTAGGCACACTGCTTACCTTAACAGCTTTAAAAATAGTCACCATCGCTGCGCAGGCGCGCCCCAGCGTACTCTCTCTCTCTCTCTTTCTCTCTTTGCAACTGTATAAGTGTGGAATGCCTTGCGCCAACAGCAACAACACAATCTCCATTTAACAATCATTATTTAGACATCGTTCCAGCTGTTCGACCGCACCGCACCGCACCGTGCCGTGCCGTGCCGTGCGAAGGGAGCCCTGGCGCTGCTCCCGCGATGATCACGAGTGGAATGGAAGGGGAACGGGAATGGGGAAGCTGTGTGGGAAAGTATGCGCCTCTGCTGCCGTCTTCTCTTCTCTGCTGGCTTCGCTGTGAAATAAACAAGAGCAACGGGCCTGGCGATGCCTGGCCACTGCTCTGCCGCAGCATTAAATTGGGTCAACATTTTTTCATTCACTCTTTTTTGTTGTTATATTTCGACATACATATTTTGTGTGTTTAAGTTTTTTAGGTATTTTTCTCTCTGTTGTTCCTTCTCCTGCTTCTGGCTATGTCTTTCTCTGACTGTGTGTATGTGTGTGTGTGTGTATTTGTGCCTCCAATTTTTTATTAACACAAACTTTCTATTGAGCGGCCACCATACAGCGCCGACGACGGACGACGGACGACAGAGGAATAGTTTTTGTGTTGTTACTCTTTTTTTCCACCAGCCACACACGAACTTCAGCAGACCGTAGAATTAACCGTTAGTTTTTTATAGCACATTTTTATGGAATGAAATCGTCGTCTGCGGGGCAGGGCCTGCGGAACTTGATAATACAAATATCATTTTTAATTGACATTTATGATGTGGAATAAAACAAAAAAATAGACAAAAACGGTCAGCAACTTTTTGTTTCCCCCTTTCATGTATGCAAATTCCCCCTCCCTCAGAAAAGAAACGAAACTGAAGTCAAAGAGGAGATCGCATCGTCGCTGCCGCATCGACGGCTTATAACTGTCTGGCGGCGTGCGTGCGTGAGTCCACGGACGATAGACTCCAAGTTTCAGCGTTGCTGTCCTTTTCGCTGACATTACTCTTTACTGTACGAAGAGGGTGAAGGCAAGCTGGAAAACAAACGGGATCACTGTGCAACTGTATGTGTGCGCGCTGTCGGCGTACAAGCAAGTACACCAGTCCAAAAGAGTTTGTACTCTCCTTTGATATGTTACACTATTTTCATTCTGATTCCAATGGGTAACTCTCAAATTTCTACAAACGATATTCATAGCTTTGAAAAAAAAAAAACAAAAAATTTATCAGAGTACTACCTCTACTCTTTTTCCCTTCGAGTGTATTTGCTGCACTCCCTTTTACCCTTCTTTTCTTGGTCTTTGCTCGCCTGTTGCTTCGCCTTCCTCCTTCAAGCATGCTTGCCTTGCACTGCAAAACGGTTCTTCCACTGGTTTTTTCTTCTTCCCTCTCTGTTCTTTTTCTTGATTTTGCTGCTCTGGTTTTTTTTTGTTGTTGCGGCGGCTGTCTGGCAGCCGCATTCTATGCTGGTGGTTGACTCTTGTTGTTTTTGCCTCGCGTCTCCGTTTTATGCTGAGTGATGCAACTTTTTCAAGAGAGGCGCGCTCAATTTATGTGTGATATGACCGTACTGCGTTCCCATTTCCATGAAGGTTAGGATTCAAATTCGGATCCACCAAAAGAGCAGCAAAACTGGAATGCCGCTCAACCCACGCTCTCTCAGATTGAGCAAGAGATCGTTCATATGACTCACTCTTGAAAAATTTCAATTTGAATTTCTAAATAGACGCCACACACACACTGACACACGGGCAGAGACAGAGAAGCGCAGCATCCAATTTCAGCCAATAAATATTTTACTTCGCTGTGGCCTCGCTCCAAGCCGAAGATGGAGACGATTCCAAGTCGATCTTGTAACATCCTCTGCTTGTGCTTCTCTGTATCTCTCGCAGTGTGTGTATACGTACATATGTGTATGTGTATGATGGCAAATTCCAAAGAGCTTACCCATGTGGCCTAACCCTGGCTTAGAGGTTAGAATCAGCAGCAGCAGGGGCAGCGGCAGCGGCAGCGGCTCCTGGGATGTCAATGGAACCAACGACGACACAAAGTCTTTGGCTGAAAACCAGTTTTTGAGAAATTTTTCTTGCTGCTTTTTGCAAACGTGAGTTCTATTTGGCTTAATTCTTCGCACAGGAACGGAACCGCATTCCAGACTACACACTCATACAAACAAAAAAAAAAAAAAAAAAAAAAGCACACACACACATACGAGTACAGCTACAGGGACACGAGTCGAGTTTAACTTTAATTTTTCCACGATGCCGCCGCCGCAGCAGACTTTCCTCTTTGCCTGGCTCTCCGCTTCGCTTTGCTCCTCCTCAACATTTCGTTATTTGAACTTTCTGGAATGCGGTCGCACAAGTTTCGGTGTGGCGTAGCCAGCCCCGCTGTCTGTCTGTCTGGGGCCGCCGTGTCCAAGGGGAACCAGTCTCCAAGCTTCGAGGGACTCCATTGTTCTTCCTCTACCGTATACTTTGTTGCATTTTAATATTTACTTTTCACACTATCTCTCTATTTTATTTGTTTAATATTTTTAACATCCGTTCGAGAGTAGTTTCTTTTTTACTTTGCTGCAGGCTGCTCCGAAGCGTACAACGCGGAGCGAACACGACCATCGCGCTGCAGCTAAATTTACTGAATGAAAATTTGTCTTTTCTTTTACGCGATCTTTCGTTGCCTGCCTGCTTGCGTCTTTGGCAGCGGCCAAGGCAGAGCAGCGACAGCGGCTGCGGCTGCGGCAGAGGCAGCGGCTACGGCAGAGGCAGCGCAGCGGCAGCGCCTGCGCAGTTCGAAAAAGTTGTACGTCGGGTGTTAGTGTTCGTGTATGTGTGTGTGTGTGCTGTATCTGCATCTGTGGCTGTGTGTCGTATCGGTGTGCTAGAAAGTTTTTTTTATACTAAAACGAACCAAACTATGTACTCGTTGCTGCTCCATTCCATGATGTTTGACTCGCATGCATAAGAAACTTACAAAACGGCATTCCACAAACAAACTGACACTGGCCCCTGCCCCAGCCCCAGCCCATGCCGCAGACCCCCACCCCACCCCTCTCTCCATCTACATCTTTTGAACCGATCCAAGCCGGCAAGAAAAGTATCTGTATCTGTATCTGTAGCTGCTGTATCTCGGTGCTGTGAGCTACTTTTGCTGCGTGGAAGAGGATTTGATTGTCTACTACTATTCTACTAATATTCCGTTCTTCTGCTTTTTTGCCATATACCAATCCTCATTTTTCCTATATGTATGTATGTACTTCTGCGCCCACTTCTTACAATTCTTCTCATTCATCTCATTCTCCTGCTCATTCATACTATTCGCCTGCTCCTTCTACCCTGCCTTCTTCCACATTTTTTGTATTTTTTATGTTGTAATCTACGAACAATAAAATGTTTTTTGTGGCTTTCGTAAGTGTCTTTTTTGGAATGTGTTTGCGTGTGCGTGTAGCTAGTGGCGTTCTTTTTCGTAAACACACACACACACACACACACACACGAACACACATCGAACTCTACAAAAATTCGTCATTGAACGGTAAAAAAAACAAATTCCAACGTGTTTGACTTTGTCTCTCGTCCCATCTCTGTCCCTCCAGCTGCCCAGTCACTCGCTCTATCCCGCTCTAGTGTGTGGATTTTTTCAATTACAAGTTTGTAAATGGAATTTCTGAACTTTATGTGAACGAGGTCATTTACAGCGAAAACACACACAAAAAAGCAAAAACATAGCATTGTCGTAGTGGAGGGGTGTATGGTAGGTAAGGGGGGATGGTGACGGGGAAGGGGGAGGGGGGAGGGGGGGGTTAGCGGCCTAGGTTGGATAGGGAATTTTTGTTATATTCGTCATGAACTTATTTATAGGAAATTCCATAGGCCTTACATGTTATTTATATGGATGAGGATCGCTGGTGGTTGGGGGGGGCGGGTAGTGTGAGGAATAGGAGTGGCATGTCGTATGACATGCATATCAAATGCCACATGGGACCATGGGACAGACCCCAAAGCTAGCTGGAGATGGAATTGGAATTGGAACTGGAACTGGAATTAGCTGGCGGCGATCTTGGGCATAGAAAATGTCATATAAGTTTTATTACAGCTACCTGGAAATCGTCTAAAGTAGTTTGGAATTGATGGAATTCCCTTCAACTTTCTACAAAATCCAACAGAAGTGCTGTAGATAGAAGTGAATTGGCTAGGAGCTCCCCCAAAGGAGGTATGATATGAGGAGGATGCCTGGAAGTTAAGCATTCGATTTTGCTTCGATCAAGAGGCAGTGTCTGTGAGCTATCACTGAAGCCTGCGTCATCGATTTTGCACCTTTTTTTTTGATTGGCAATCGATTCCTTGAATTCAGCAGGCAGGCGCCAGGTGTAATTATGATCGCTTATAATCAATCCAATCAATCCATTGACAAGATCTCGACTCATCGCACCACCAGGGTCCCCCCAACCACCTACCCGAAGGTCTGCGATCCCAGTGGACGATCGTCTGAATGATAAGGCTTGCGGGGCGGCTACTTGACGCAAGAATTTCTGGAATTCCGAAAGTTTACACACAACACACACACCTGTCCCGCATCGAGGGACGCACAGGGGGCAAAGAGGTGGAGGAGAGGCCCAGGGCCTAGACAAAGCACGCGCTCAATCTACGGCTTATCAAAATGCCCACGATAGGCCCATTTAAAGGCCAAACTATAAACGACATGTGATGCCACCTCTGTACATGGGCCCGTCTTTGTGGTACGGCCGGGTGGATGGGTACATACATGTATGTGTGGTGGTGGTGGTGGCGGCGGCGGTACATATAATGTTCAATTTTTGAGTCACATGCTTAACACTTACCCAGCGCGAGAAAGAGAGTGGGGGCCAGAGCCCGAGCCAGGGCAGCCAGCGGCAAGCGGCAAGCGACAAGCGGAAATTGTAATTTCGGTTTCTTACTGAAAGAAAAAATAGAAAAACAGAAAGAAAATCAACAACAGAAAGATTTCCTAATCAAAAGCATTTGGACTTTCGACTGTTTGTAATATTTACAACATCAACAGCAACGTCAAGACCAAATAAATAATTAATACACCTTATCAGCGAGCGAGCGAGAGAGCTAGTCCACTCGAAGCCACCTATGACGTGGAGGCATCGGTATGCCGTTGCATGGTCAACGTACGGTATCGCAAACGCAAGAACGTAAGAACGTAAGAACCCAGAACCGGGCCTCGAGAATTCCCCAACCCACCTCTACCATCACTCGAAAGGTAATTACTTTTGGCGCTGCACATTGGAGCCAGACAATCGATGTTATGGCGAAAATTCGAAAAATCAAGACTTATCGCCGATTACGCTCACCCGTGACGTGATTATTTTATGGGTATTTATTCGTATATTTACTATATCTACTTAAATTTCGCTAATTTTTCTGAAAATATGAAAATAAAATAATGATTTTGTTTCCTTGAAATGTTCGAATTTATGAAAAAAAAAATATCGCCTGTCTGGCCCAATGTGCGCTGTCTCAGTCGAAAGCTGGCCCGAACCTAATGATAATACCTGCGATCTAATAAGGAGCACGTGATGCGCATACAACTGACTGACTAATCATTAAGAAACCAAAACCCCCAAGTGAAATGAAATGGAATGGGAGTGGAAATCGGTGGCAGTTGTAGCTCTGGCTCTGGCTCTGGCTCTAGACCCCTGGCTAGACAAATTGCACATAATTTCTAGTCGAGTTAGCGCGGTCAGCCGGCAAAAAGTGCACCGAACCTGCCCAAAAGAACGGGACAGAGTGATTGCACTACTGAAAGAGAGAGACGGCGATACGGAGGGAGAGCCGCATACATATGCACGTACCCGGGGGCCTACCACTTAGGTTAGTTAGACCCCGTTGACGACGTCGACTGCAAATGCAACTGCAACAGCGGCTGCGGCTGCGGCATCGGCATCGGCATCGGGAGGATCCCAGCCATTTCATGAAAAATTATGTCGTGTACAATTTTATGCATGAGAGACTTATACAGCAGAAAAAAACAAAAAAAAACTGGGCAGAAAAAAAATTAACAGTGTCTCGTCAGTTGCATTTGCAGTTGTCGAGCGGTGGCCGGTGCACGGTGCATGGCGCTGCACCGCCGCCAGGTTAGATAAGCCACTGACGCCGCCGCCATGCCGGCACCGTTGCAATGGGCACACGCACACTCGACAGCCATCTAGAAGACGGCGGCGAAATGCCAGCCACTGCAACTGCAACTCCAACTGAAACTTCAGTGCACCGCACAGTGGGGCGAAACGGACCACAGAAAGCTGAAGAACTCTCTCACTAACTGCCTTGGAGATCTTTGAGGGGTTGCGACTACCAACGACTCAATTTCGGCGCTTATTCCCTGAAACTCATCCCAAAAGCAGCTGTACACACATATGTATATAAAGAGGTATCATAGATCGGGGTCACCACTCTTATACCACAGTGCCACAGTAAGGCTGGCAACGCTGGCTGCCGCCTGCATTAGCATACAAGTGTTGGATAGCGTCAATTGAAAAAGAGCAACAATTGGCCCGCTAACGAACCGCCCGACGGACACAGACTCTCGACGCTGATGAGGAGGAATAGAGGGAGGAGTTGGTGGAAGAAAGCGCATTCAAGCGTCTTCCGCATCTTCCCTGGCTGCCACCGCCACCGCCACCCCACTCTAACCCGACCCACATACCAGTTGGATCCGTGGATCCATGGGTCTGTGTCTATTACCGACCGCCGACAGCTTCAAAAGCGCCGGGGTGCTGCCGCTGCCACTGCCACTGCCACTACTGCTACTGCTTCTCTGAAGATGTGGCGGGCGGACGTTTGTGCCGCATCCTGAGCCCACACATACTCGTAGGAGAAACCGAGAGGCTGCCATAATTATAGCACATTCCACATGCCACAGCAGCAACGGCAACAGCAACAAAACTGGCTACAATCGGATGTGGCCAAGTAGGAGTCGCCGGAGTAACCCGGTTGTCCAACGTAGGCAGTGCCCCCAAATGTGGGCGTCGCCTCTGCCACCAACACGGGCACCCCGTCCCCGTCCCCATCCCCGTCCCCATTCCACCCCCCTACACTCACCATTTGCACCCCTCCCCCCGCCCACTGTCAACGCATGATTTGCTTCCCGTTTCCATGTCCGGATCTGATGTATTAATGACATTTGCCCCAGTTTCGCCCTGTTCCCCCACTCTAAAATGCAATGTGGGGGCGACTGCGCCGTCGACGTCACTTGGAGCACTGCGGCGGCGGCGACGACGACGACGACGACGACGCCAACAAGCATCTGCTCATTCATATTCATAAATTTAACGTCTTTTTGCGTAAGCCTCGTGCAACGGAAGTTGTGCACTCTCTCTCCCTCTCCGCCTTCCTCTTTCCGTCTCCCACTCTCCCGCCCTTCGTCATTCTGAATCCCACTCTCCCAAGCCCAATATGCCCTAGTCCAAGGTATATTTGTATATAAGGTGAGGCAGTCCCGATCATTGGGCTGTTTCTGCATTCACTGCAACAAAATATGCACCTCACCTTATGCCAACACCCTTTGCCGCTGGCCTCTCCCTGCTCTTGCACGCCCTTTGCAATGCAGCCAGACAATGTGCCGCTCTATTTTTGATGCATTCTCAGGCAGAGGCGCAGGCAACGGCAGCAGACAACGAGTGCGAGAAAGAGTCCGAAGGGAATAAGAATGAAACAGAGACAGCGGAAAGCAAGCAACAGGCTGAGAGGAAGAGCGAAAGCCAGACAGGGAAAGAGAGCCAGAGAGAGAGAGAGCTAAAGTTCAAAGCACTATTGAACTCAACAACGAGCACAGTACCAAAACACTTTCGCCATAAATAGCGCAAAGTGTAAGGGAGACAGGAGACAGGAGAGAGCAGAAGACCAAAGGGAGACGCAGCGGCAGCGGCAGAAGCAGAGGCATGCGTTTTATCAACGGAAGCCAAAGTCTAGAGCAGCGGAGTACGAGCAAGGAGAGTCTAGGCGTGCGGGGGGTGGGTAGAGAGTGAAAACAAAAGTGACTAATGCACCAAGTGCGGAGCATTTCCGGTTACTTCCTGTGCGTGCGGTGGGCCCTACAAATGAGGAAGTCCGCGGCTGCATTTGGAGAGTGCCAGAGGAATCAGACATATACAAACCAACAAACAAGAAAGAAACAATAAAAGAAAAGGAAGGAAGGAAGGAAGACCAAGAAGAAGCAGCCCCAGACCGTAAAGAAGACCCAAAGCCCTTACGCTATAAATATAAATCCCCCCCCCCCACCCCCCACCGCCCAAAACCAAACAAATGTACGGCGAGGCCGGAAATAATGTGACCATATCCGAAACCAAAAACTCAACGTAAATGACTGTGACTGTGACTGTGTGTGCGTGTGCGTGCCAGTGTGGGTTTCATTCATTCATTCATAAAATACATCCAGTATATAGTGCCCCATAGACCCATACACATAAAAGAAGCAGTGTAGGGAGGATCGGGATCAGATCGGATCGTATCTCTCGTGTTATGTTCTGGCGATTGCGACAGTTTCAGTCCCGTCCCATCCCGTCCCCCATCCACCATCCCGAAGCTTAACGTATTGAATGGCTCTGACCCCATAACAAACAACGACAAACGATAGAGATACGTTGGATCCGTTCGGAACTTATCAGTTATAGTGCTGTCGGTGCTGCTGTTGTCGCTGTGGCTGTTGCTGTTGGGCTATGCTATGCGTGCTGAATGAAATTTCATTGAAATTTAGAACAAATCTATAAAATGCAACGAGGCAAGCAACCGTTCGGGTAAATGGAAGTGAAACCACAGTGCGGTGTCTGTAGGGATGGGGCTACCCACAGCTGTGGGGGAATAGGTGGAGTGGAGGCAGAACTGTGGAGGAAGAGCAGAAGCAGAAGCAGCAGCAGCAGCCACGGCAACGGCAACGGCAACAAAAACGCATTTGAGGCATAACTGTGGTTGTTGTTGTTGTTGTTTTTGGAGCGCTGACACGAGACGGACGAACCAGGCGGAGGTGGAAGCGCAGGCGGTGACGGTGCCAGAGGTAGAGGTGGAGGCGGTTGTTGCTGCTGCTGCTGCTGCATGATATTTATGAATGAATGAAAGTCTGTATATGTACATACATGTGTGTGTGGAGTGCCCCGCTCTTTAGTGTGTGTGCGTGTCGTCGCAATCGCAATACGTGCCTGTGTGTGTGTGTGTGTGTGTGTGTGTGTAGCATTTAATGAATGAAATCCGAGGCAACGACAAAAACATAATACACACACATGCCGACAACACATGCAGGCATGCACCCACACACACACATGGCCATACTACTATATACATACATATATATAGTCATAACGGAAGTAAACCAAACAGCAACAGCAACAGCAACAACGACAACGAGAAAGACAACAACAAGCACAAACAAGCACAAGCACGTTCATTCAAGTCGAACTACAACGAGTGTCTAAATAAGTCGCATGAATGCCCGCTTGATTTTCATCCACGGATTATATAGGATTTGATATACGAGTACTAGTACGACTACGAGTACGTGTAGCAGCAGATACATAGGGAGGGGGTGGGGAGGGGGAATCCAATACACAAAGAGATAGTGGAATACTTGAATGGGTCTTATTTGCGTGGATTGTCCTGCAGTAGCCACTCGTCGTACTCGATCCTTTCAAGGGTTTGCCCTACAGTGAGAGCAAAAGCTGTGAGGCCGTGAAGCTGGTAAAGATTCTTTGGAAATTTCTCATTACTTCCATGGAAAGACCCCTCGAATATCAGTTCAACTGGTTTTCTATATTAAGAGTTATCCATTTAGAACAATACAACTGATTTTCTCAGCTCACAAGAATTTAAACGGAATATGAGCAACTTGTGTTGATATTTATACATCCATTTCCACACGTTTTCAGAACTGTGGCGCTTTGATTGTTCCAGGAATGGGAAATTAGTATTTCACATTCTCAGATTGAGTCACAGCAAACAGAACGGCCTATGACCAGCTGTATATATGGAAATTTATCTGGAATATACGATTATACGACATACGGTACATATAAGGTCATGTGGCTTAGTCACTGGGACTCTTGATGTCGCTTTCTGGTGAAACTCAATGAGTGCATCTGAAGAGCAACGATCAACGATCAACGACCTCCCTCCGGCCGATGCTAGACCCAGAATGGATTCGTAATGCCTACTTTCAGATTAGTTGTATAGTATTCGCTGGACACAAATATGGAAACGCCGCAAAAATAACCCATCTGTAGTTCTATCCGAAAGGGTCGTTAGAAATGTGGAAATTTGCCTTTTAGAAACTTACAAGGGAAATGCCAACCATGACGCACGGACTTGGTAAATATCTATGAGTATTCGCGTAGATATTGGGGGTATAGTAGGGCCTGACTTTTACGAGTTGTGCACGGGAGATGCGGCGTCAGCGATAAAATTACAAAACAACAACAACTGGCCCCAAAGGGAAAGTGGCGAGAAAAGTGAACAACAACAGACCAAATGACGCACAAAATTTTACAAGGTTGTCTGTCTGTCTGCTGGGGCAGTGTAACCCGTGCACGGCACAGGGGCAGGAGAGGCCATTCTGTACGTCATCGAGTGCTGAATGAAGCTGAATGAAAACGAAATTGGCTCGGGCGCCGCTTACGTCAGAGCCAACAAGGAAAAGTAAACGATTTCCAGCAGATTTCCCTCACTCCCTCACTCCCCACTCCCCATTCCCCATTCTGTTCTTGTTGGTTCCTTCTGATCTTGTTAATAATCGTATCTGTACGTATCTCTCCCCGTATTTAGATTGCGATTATTTATGCTGTTCGATGACGTTGAGGCATGCCTCTGGAGGCAGCAGCACAATGCGTAAAAGATTGTAAAAGATTTTGGCCATCACTTTAATTGCGCCAACAGAGCGCCTAATTATGGCAGACACTGCGGCAGATAGGAGGAATCGCTAGAGAGACACAGCCAAAGATCGCGGCTAGAGATTTATAAATAAATTGTTGTCTTTACGAAAATAACTAAACGGATCATTATCGTCGGACATGTGCGACTGAGTCTGGTCAATTAAAAGCCATCAAATGTCATAAAGCATCTCACATAACAACAGGGTGGGGTGTCTTTACTGAAGAAACCATGATTAAGGGTACAGTTTAAGGATCTTCATTGATCTTCGGAGGACTTACAGCGTGAAGGATCAACTACAATATCTCCAGACAGTTTGATTCGTTCTAAAAGTTACCCATGTGGCATTTTAAGAATGTTAATTGGCTAATTCAAGGACTATATATATGTATATCCCCAAAATATGATTGCAAGCGATAGGATTAGTATTAAATCTATCCATCAGACATGAATATGGAGCACGTGTTTAGGTCTTTAACATAATTTTACACTAAATCAAAATTATTTTAATTCTTAGCTCGTGTTTTTTTAATCTCCAGCAAGAGATCTTTTGTTCGTGAATTTGGGTTATACGATTCCGATCGGATTCGGACAAACGGATGATAAATGCGTAACATTCAAACTGGTTCAATTTGGTGGATACTTTGATGTTGTTGTTGTTGCCTTGCCACGGGCTGTGCCAATCTTAATTGCGCATTTAAATATAATAGAAAGACAGAAACTACAAAACTACGAAAACTACAATAAAAGCAAGAACAACAACAACAACAAACCAGACCCACACACACACTCACACACACACACAGACACGCACTCAGATGCCTTTAGGGAGTCCGTCGGGGAGGGGAAATTCCAGCATATTGCAAACTTGAGGCGCCTGCCTCCCCAGCCAGGCAGCCAAACCAAACCCTCTGCGAAATAAAGCCCAAACTATTCTCTCGTGTCGGTCCGGTGCGGTGCGGTGCGGTGCCGTGGCGTGCCCATCTGTGCGGTGCGGGTATCTGTCGGCGGCTCTGTATTGAAGCTGCGCATATTGCGCCTTTGTTATTTATTATTGTGTGCTTGTACTCTACCGTGTAGCTGTGGAGGGAGGGAATGGAAGGCGTAAACGACAATGAAAACTCTTTTTGCGCACTAGTTTTTCCCGCGCGCTCGCTGTGTAACTACAAATGTACCGCGCGGAGGGATGGCAGCCCTAATCGTAAT
The DNA here is from genome assembly GCF_009870125.1 of Drosophila pseudoobscura. Lineage (NCBI taxonomy): Eukaryota > Metazoa > Arthropoda > Insecta > Diptera > Drosophilidae > Drosophila > Drosophila pseudoobscura. Next base: position 64,618,328 of record NC_046683.1, on the reverse strand, counting down.
CGGTTTCAAATTACGAAAAAAAAATCATTGCCACCAAACGAAAAAAAAAGCCTTGATTAATTATCGAAATTAATATCATTCATCAAATAACAGTAAATGCGGCTGGGCGACGCAACAGTCTGGCAACGCCGCAGAGCAGAGCAAGGGCTAACGGCGCCTAGCTTTGAGAGAGTATATGTATGTACGTACGCGACTGTGTGCTGTGTGTGTGTGTGTGTGTGGGAGAGAGACAAAGCGGCAACAACAACTTGTTGCGCGTGTGGGTGAGCTTGTATGAGTGAGAGCAAGTCAAACAGAGAGAGAGCGAGAGCAAGAGAGTGCCACCAAAGATCTGTGTGTGTGTGTGTGAGAGAGAGAGCCCCGTCTGGCCTTGTCTGGGCTCCCTCCCTCTGCGACCCTCTCTCTCTCTCTCTCTCTCACATTCTCTTGTCATGACCATCGTTCGCCAATGTCTGCTTGGCGTATACTTGATATTTTTTGGTGCGCAAAAAGGTCCCCAAAGCAATAGCTTTAAAGGACGTATGGCTGCTACTGTTGCTGCCGCCTCTTTCGCAGCTGTTGATACTGCTCTCTGCCCCTCTGTCTCTGTTGCTAGCTGTCTCTCATTCTTTTGTTTCGTTTTGTTCCGTTTTTTTTCTCCTCGTGTAGGACTCTCGGTCCCTTGGGCATAACTGCACTCGAACAGCTGTTTTCTGTTGTGCTGGCGAACGAACAGCTGTTTGGTGGCTTGCATTTACATACACATACGCATACACACGATACTGATGCAGCCGAACAACAGTTAGTTTGTAACAAGTCGAAGCTCGTTGAAAGTTATAATAAAATAAAATTTAAGCAAATTGCATTCAATACTTACAAAAAACAAAGCCATTAGACGATTATATAAGCACACATGCCGACGGGCCCTGACTGTGCCTCAGTGTGTGCTGTGTGTTGAGTGTTGGTGAATGTCGGTGAGTGTTGCTGAGTGCTGTTTGGGTGTGCGTGTGTGCCAGTTTAGTTAAATGCTGAGCACACGCACTGAATAATACTACAACAACGACTACAACATTAGCAGGGGCTGATAGGCAAGTTTGCCTTTTGCTCGTTGTTGTAATTGTTGTTGGAGTTGTTGTAGTTTACTTTGTTAGCCTCTGCTCTCTTTTTACCCGCTCTGCCTCCGACACTCGTCTCTCTCTCTCTCTCTCTCTCGCAGCAACATTTGTGTCGTATCTAAAACATTTGCGCTTTAAATAAATATACAGAGAGGTACGAGTATTATACAAAAAAAAACAAAAAAAAAAATACAAACCTACCAAGAAAACCAGTCAACAACAACAGCAACAATAAGAAGAACAACGAACAAATTAGTTCAATGCACGCCGCCAAAGTGGAGAGGGCTTATCAGTAGACCAACAACGGCTTTTCCCACCTTTCTATCTGCCTTTGTTTGGACTCCAGAACAGTTTCTTTTTTCTATTTATCTTTTGCAATTATGCCTCTTGATTGGCTGAAACTTTATGGAGATCATTTATCCATCAGGCATGGACATTGAGACATCGGACAAGAGCAACTCCTTTAAATCAGTTTTGATCATTCTTCGGCGATCAATTTATGATAGCTTTCTCAAAGTGATGGATCAATCGATAGCTTTACATCAATTTCAGGATGATGATCTTTCATCGATAGCACGCTGTGATCATTCATTCATTCATTCATTAGTTTCTCTGGGATCTTGCATCAGTTTCTTGATGATACATCAATCTGCTGCTATTCAAGATCACAACAGCTACTTCATCATTATCTTTCTCTACATCATCAACATCATTATCATGATTGTCACTGGTACAAAGTTCATTTGTTGTTCTTGTAGTCCAGTTTTTGTTGTTGTTGCTGTTGTTCTTATACTACACATACAAATAAATGAAATGAAATTTTTGATTGTATAAGTTCACCGTTTCTTTGTGCGCCATTTTTTTTTCCTTCCTCTAAATACCTATACATATGCACATGTCTGTGCTGTGCATGCCTTAAACGTTTCGGGTTCTTTATTTGAAATTTATTTAGTTTTTTTTTTTTTTTTTTTTTGCTTGTTGCTGTTGTACGAGTATTTACTTTTCCGCTTCTAATTTTAATTATTCAGTTGCTGCGAGGCTCAAAAGTCGCCCAGCGTCAAAGTTTGTTTTTTTAATTCTTCTTTTTTTTTTAAGTTGTTGTTGTTGCTCCTATTTTTTGTTGCTGTTGCTGTTATTGCTGCGTGGTTCCCTACATTTTTCAAAAAATTTTTTTTGTTTGTTAAATACGTCGTTTAAGTTTTTCTTTCCCCAACTGCGTCGCAAAATTAGCGTATAATTTTTCTCTTTTTTGTTTGTCACTTTGGTTGCAAGTTTTTTTTGTTTTCTTTTTTTTTGGCTGATACTACGATGGCGGGTGGGAGTGAGGGTGGTCCGGTGCAACTAATTAATAATTATTTACACGCACACACACCACACACTCAGACGGGGACAGCAGCACCACAAAAAAAACACACAGACAGTGGGACTTGGAAAAAAAAAATGCTCTCAATTGAAATTCACTTCACTTTGATGTCTGGGGCCCTTCTGAGCGCCATGCCGTCCGTGCCGCCTCGGAGGAGCGCACTAAAAGTGAGATGACGAAACAGTGTGGCCAGAGTCCGTCCAGAGTCGGGTCCAAGTACTGTTGCTCCCGCTGCTGCGGCTGCGGCTGCTGCTGCTGCTGCTGCTGGTTCACCGCCTCCTCCTTCTGGTGGCGTACGCTGTCGGTGACGTACTGAAACAAATGCCTCACAAAAGTTTAGTTTGCGGCGGACGACGAGAATGAAGCACAACAGCAGCAGCACAGCACACGAATACACCAACACACAACACACAACACACAAGAGCAACAAGTATGAATGAATGTGCTGCGATGCTGCTGTTGTTGCTGTTGTTGTTGCTGCTGCTGCTGGCTCTCTGTCGTCGCCGCCACTACACCGCTGCTGCCGCTGCTGCTGCTGCCGACACTGTGAGTGTGAGTTTGCATGTAATGGTTAACGCCATCCCATCGTGGAATACACCGAAGAGCAATAACAACAACTGCACGAATCGTAAGCAGTAGGCGAGCGAGAATGTGGGAGTGGGAGGGGAGCAGAAGGGGAAGGAGTCCACGGCAGACAGTAGTCGAAGGATGACGGTAGAGGGAGAGAGAGAGGGAGCAGGGACAAAATCTACGGAAACAACAGCAATGGTAGTAGTAATAGTAGTGTAGTAGTAGTAGAAAAAGAAGAAGAAGGAGTAACCATTAGCAGAATGTGAAAAATCTAAAAATTTTATATGTACATTCTGTGTCTGCCTTTGTTGCTCCCGCTCCCTCTCCCTCTCCCGCTTCCGCTCCCTCCACCAGTGTGGTGTCGACGCTCGTGGCACTGCACATTGGGCCAGACGGCCGATATTTTGGCATAATTTCGAAAATTTGATAGAAACAAACTCTCATTTGAATGCTGCATTTCCATAAAGCACACCCTGGCTGGAAAAAACGCATAGTAGATTTTTGATTTTACTGCAGGACTGAAATTTTCATGTCTCCAACATCATCGGCTGTCAGGCCCATTGTGCACTGTTCCGAAAACAATAGCAAACAAACTCACACACACACACGAGCACACGAACACGAACTGGTCTCTCTCTCTCCCTCACACCATCGCTCGCTCCCTCTCTCTCTGTCGCATTCGGACAAGCGAAAAGCTTAGGCTGCAGCGCGTATGTATGAGTGGGTGAGCAGGGCGACTGTCTACTAAGCACAGCGAGAAATTTCATGAACGAAAACGATCGAAAGCAAAATGGCGGATTTGGCGAGCGCCAAACTAACGGGTTTTTGCTAGGTCTTTGGAAATGCGTTGAATTTTGGGATAAAATCTAGAGATTAATAGTAATTTTGGAGGGTAGCACGATAATTACGGAATAGTACTAGATGTGGGAGATAATGATGGTGTTGCTGATATGCTTAGAAATAGGGGCTAATGCTAGGAAAAGCTGAACCTTGGAAAATGGAAACTAATTTTGCATTGGTTTTATAATAATTACAGAGAATTTGAGCATGGCTATGATGCTGAAACTGATCTGAAACTGTCTACGAATATCATAGTGACTTGGAAATACTAATTAATTGGCTTGCAACTGACTTAGAAGAGTAGAACTGAAGTTTAATCGCATGGGAATTGAAACAGATCTATAATTATATCAGGTAGCTCTAAAATATTCCAAGAAAATCTATGTTTGGGCTTTAACAAACTGGTTCTGGCGAGTCTAGGAGTATTACAATAACTTGATCTTAGATAACTGAAAGTGTTTTGATATAATTTCAATTGTGTAGAGCTCTTCGAATGGCAAACCTTTCAACTATTTGCTTACATTTTGCATTATTTGTGAAAACAAGGAAGTAATCTATCGTCTATACATGATTCCTTACAGAAAAAACTGCCAAACTTGGTTGCAGTAGGCATCACATTAACAACCGACAGGAAACTTCAAATTGAGGTTTAAATCTAGAGGGACTTTGGATTAAATTGATGAGTATATTGCTAATAAATGAGTAGTTGAGTGACTCTACCATAAATATTTATTGTTCCAGTCTCGGCTGACAAAGTTTGATGTCAAAATCAGTTACATCGGAGTGATCGAAAGGAAATGAAGTTCTTTCTGTTCCTCTGGACAAGCCCGACTTACGGCCGAAGCTCGCCCAGCGGTAATACACCTATTTTGTGCACAGTGTAAAGACCGACACACACGCATACGATCAAAAGCAGCCCAAAAAATAACAACAAAAAATCTGAAAAAAAGAGGAAGAAGCACAAATTCCTGTGGCAGGGGCGAGTATGGGGCAAGGTAAGAGGGGACTAGCATACACATACAAAGAAAGGAGAATGAGGAATGGGGAATGGTTGAATGGGGAAAGGGGCAAGGGGAGGGGAATGGGGCATGGGGTATGGGGAGCTAGTTACGCATACAGGGAAACGCACAGCCGAAACAGAACGACCAGAACCAGTCAGTGTGCCATATGAAATATGTAACATCCAAGCCCATATCACAACCGACGACGGCTCACCGACACAGAGATACAGATACGGATACTAGGAGTGTGTGTGTGTGTGTGAGAGGGCTCTCATGTGGTGTGAATGCCTGTGTGTTTGTGTGTGTGTGTGTGTGTGCTGAGTGGCATGGGGGCAAAATTTTCTCCGAGTAGGCATGAAATTGAAAATGAATTTCAAATCAAACCAAAAAGTACTTGCAATTAAAATAAATATTAATTAATTTTTCAATTGACAAATTTGATCAGACCTAAGGAAATGTATCCGAAAATAACCATATTGAATGGAAAAATCACCAGTCAGGGCTGTGAAGCGGGGAGGAAAGAAAAGAAAGCAGCTCTATAAGAACCCGTTACTTTTAGGGGTTTCCGAGGGAATCCCATTCGAGTTCTTTCGATCCAATTATGAATTTGATCCTAAATGTTTCGAGTTAATTAAACGCTTTAATAATAGTCCACGTGCTATTGCTGACGTAAGGGTCGGTCGACAACGACAACGACAACGACAACGACAACGGCCGCGACAGCGACAGCGACAGCAGCGACGCATAGGGGCGTGCACAACATCCCAATACCAATCCACATGCCCCCGCACACAGATACAATATGGTTTTTAGTGGTATTTAACTTATTTTTTCGGAGCATTTCTCACACACCGCACAAATACACGCTCGGAAAGCAACCCAAGACTCTCTGACAAAAATTTTGCGAAATTTCTTCTCAATTTTTCAAGAAATTTTATAACTAAATCGGTATAAACCCCATATTTTTACCACAAATAGATCCCAAAAAGATTTCCCTAAAGCACATCCTGCGGAAGGAATTCTCCTGCTTTCGATCTACGTTCCTTTCGGATTCTTTGAAAATTTAACTTTTGGAGAGCGCATCACGTGGTCAGCTCTCCACAAGGCCTCACGTTACCCCCCTCCCCCACCAACCCCTCCACGCCACGCCAAAAACCCCACTCTCCCACACACACACACTAGCACACTCGACAGAGAGAGAGAGAGAGAGCACCCGAAATTAGCAATAATCGGCAGCCGAAAGCAAAAATTAACAACAAATAAAACAACAGCGGAAAAAAAAGCGCAAAGGCAAATACAAAATGGCCGCCAGGTGTAGAAATTCATTGACGTGTTCCATTCCAGCCATCTTTTCGCCCACTCCAGGGCCCTGAAATCGCATCTTTCGAATCGAATCCAAAACCATTCATGATCATCCATCGTTCATAGACATGGCGCCATGCTGGCGATAGTAAACGCATACAAAATGGCGTCTATGTGAGCTTCTAGAGCCGATAGTTTCCATTTTCATATTTCCAAGAGTTTCCCCCCTCCATTTTTCCAAGCGACACTTGAGCTCTTTGAAACTTGAATCAATTGGATAGCCATCATAGTAATGATGGTCTCTTTAATTCAATAATTTATATAGATATATCGAATAAATTATACATATGTATATGTATTCCTCTAAAAACTATCAATTGGATGGCACTAAGAGTTTAACGAATTAGTTTATTCTTATTGTCGGAAATTGTTCGAAAAGACAATCAGACATCCCTTCGTAAGGCTCCCTCTCATCATCGGTGAGCTCTAAAGGAAGTAGATTAGGCAGATTCCTTCTTCCAAATGATTTCTATTACACATATTTCTCATTTAATTAACGCATAATCAAATAATGTGAAATTTCCTGAATGAATGAACCCTTAAAAGGATATGAAAGGTTTCTTATATAAATCTTAAGAAATTCAATTTGGGAAAATGCATGATCTTGTTACCATTTCCCCATGGAGCAATCAATCAAAACTCTTTGGCTTTGCTCTTCAGAGTTGCAATTTCAACTACTCTGTACTTCTGTATTCTTCTAATTCCAGAAAGTAGATACATCTCTCGACTTTCAATATTTTATAACATCAATCAGATTATTTCTGGTCTTGCAGAGTTACAGGTTATTGTCGTAAAAATGTGACAAATTCGAGTCATATTCATAACCATGAAACAATTATAATTAGTAAAAATCTGTTGTGGCAACGAGGGCAAATTAAATTGGATTGCAAGTGTCGAAAGAGTGAGGCATAGTTGGCCGCATAGTTACATCGATTAGGCATTTAATCAATTTTGACCTCAATTATTGGCATTCTGCATGCAACTGCTGCGGCTGCCCCCCCTCTGTCATGTGCAACACACTGCATTTGCATCCGAAAGATACAAACATCAAACATCAACCATGGACCGACCAGCGACCGGCAACCGGCGACAACCTCCATTAAAATGCCCCACTAACTGCATTCCAAGAATTTATAAGTCAAAGATCGAATGTGCTCCGCTCAAACGATAGTGTCCCTGCCCTGCCCCTGCCCCTGCCCCAGCCCCGGCCACTTGCATCATCATCATCATCATCATCAGCCAGATGCATTGTGTCTATAGTTGAGGCTGAAGCAGAGGCTGGGACTACGAATGGGACTGGCACTGGGACTGGGACTGGGACTGGAGCTGTGTGTCCAGGGCCACCGCCAGCGATCAACAGCAGACAACAAAGACTCAAATTGAATAAATAAAGCGCAAGATTTATGCATACAAAATTAATAAATTGAAATATATGTACAATAAGTATTAGGCGCCAACAATAAGTCGTTCCAAAGGGGAGGCGATTGCAAGTGCATCGAGCATTTAATTTTTATGCGCCCTCTGCCCAACTTTGGTTCTGGTTCTGTGGTTGTGGGGGACTTTGACTCCGACTCCGACTACGGCTACGACTACGACTACGGCTATGGAGTGCAGTGCTTGAGTTTATCAGTGGCCTAGGGCCCAAACCAACAAAGGGGGGAGATTAACACAAACACAGATACACACCCCGGGCCGATGCAGATGCAGAGATACACACGGAGAAACCAAAGAATTACAGTGCGAGAAACCAGATATGAATTATGTGCGATAAGAGCAAAGTGCATTGGTGTCAAAAAGGAAAAAAAAACACAAGAATGGAATGGAGTGGAGTGGACGCAGCCACGTAGCCACGAAGCCACGATGCAGCAACGAACTCCACATACTCTCGATGATCTATGGTACTAGTATGGCAGGTGACGAGAGATTTACGATGGCTTGAAGGGAGCCACAAGAGCAGATAACCCGGGCATAAAGGCATCCCCTAGAGGATCCCCTGGGATCCCAAGGAATATGTTGACCTTTGTAGGCCTTTGCAGTTTCTGAGATAATGCCACACGATTCTAGAAGGTGCGATTCCCCTTGGAGTCCGACGTGGTACCATTTGAAGCATAGGAAACTTCTTTTATCTGCTAAGGATAGAAGGTTCTGAATAAAACATGCCTAAGCCATAATAAAGATTCACCATTAGTTCGCCATTGGATGTTCCTAAAGGATTCATTAATTTCATTCCTATTATTACATATCCCAAGGATATGCCGATGTACCCTTTTGAACGTTAGGGTATTCCAAATAAGAATGGAGAGCGTGTCTGTGTGGGGAAAAGGTATCTGTATCTGTGTCTGTGTGTTGTGTTGTGGCTTTTGGAGTGGCGGAGTGATGAAATGTGCAGTGCCAGACCAACAGCAGCAGCAGCAGAGACACCAGCAGCAGCAGTAACCGCAGCAGAGGCAAGTTTTATGAATGAATGAATGCAACTGCAACGGCGACGACGACGGCGACGGCGACGGCGACGGACGGGGCCTGGGATCTGCTGCCGAGCTGCAGAGTGGCTTGTGAATGGCAACGGTCGACAGTCGGCGGCAGAGATCGAACTATTGTAATTACTACGAGATTATGCAAAATGCATATGCAATTAGTTGCAACTCTCTGTGCCCCAGCCGCAGACTGCACCTCCCCCCCCCGCAGTGCCACAGCCTCCCCCGTCAGAGGCACAGCCAGACGCCCTCCTTCCTCCCGCTCCGTGTCGCTGCATCTGCATCTGTCTGAGTCATGGGGCAACTGGTTTGACTTGACTTGCGGCCTGAGAACAAGTACAAGTCTGAGTGCGAGTGTGAGTACGAGTGTGAGTACGAGTGCGAGTCTGAGTGCAACTATGAGTACTTGCTGCAGATATGAACTCATTCGATTGGAATGTCCATGTCGCCCCGATGATGACGAACTCTCCATAGTGTCTGAGGATTGTGCAATTGCCCCAACCTGTTTGCCACTTGGATATATGTACACACATACTCGTACGTATCTTTCAGATGCGATTGCAGAGTGCAAACGAGCATCTTGTAAATTTGCAGATTGCAGATTGCAGATTGAAAAGATGTATCTTCTAGATTTCAATTGAAAAGAAGTCTTCTAGAAGTAGATTGAGAAGGAAATCATTTTGGAACCATTTCGATGTGCAAATTGAAAATAGCTTCCTTTAAGATGAAGATGAAGGATGAAGGATGAATAATAGTATCTTTCGGATGCACATGAACTACTCGTATCTTTCAGATGCAGATGGAACCCCTCCTGGACCACTTCTGGAACCTCAATCAAACTCAAATTTGATGGTCCCATGGTCGGTCTTCCCCTCGTTTGTCCGACATAAACATGAACATTCCATTCGATTCCATTCGATTCCATTCAATTCCTTTTGTCCGAGAGTAAGGAGGCAGGGAAATCGAGATCAATGCCGGTCAATAATGAAACGACCGAGACGCCGAATGCCATCAATATGGAAAAGAATAAAATTTCTGTCCTATCAGTCCCCCTCCACGCCACTCACGGGAGGGGGAGAGGTAGAGGGAGAACTGATAATAATGTCGCCTGCGAGAAATTCCTTTAGCGGCATTTAAGGCCACTTAATTATGCCCCCATCCCCCCTTCCCCACCACCCATAAGAAAATAAAAAGAACCCAATCCGAAATTCCAGGAATTTCGTTCGACTTTGACTCTTGTTAAATATCCAAACTGCTGTATTTGTACATGTCGTCAGTCAGTCCTCGCACCGCACCGCACCACACCTTCTTCGTTGCCGTTCCCCCCTGCCACTGCATCTGTGGCAACTGCATCATCCACTCCTCGTTGCTGTAGTTTTTTATGGCCCTGGCCTATGATGGGGATGGGATGGGATGGGCTCTACCAATTGCCAATTCCCGAGCGGAAGGGAGACGAGACTCTTCGCCGGACATCATAATCCCATGCCCAGAGAGATTGCAGTCGAGATCCAAGCTTCTTCCAGCGTTCGATGAACCAATTAGATCAAACAACTTGCACCAAAGCAGCAGCAATACACACAGATACCCACACACACACACACAGCGAGATACTGGGTGCAACAATACAACAACAAGGGAGATGAAAGGAGGTTCGCTTCAGGGATCGAAGCTTTAGATACTCTTGCAGATCATTAACTCGTATGGAAGATCGCATATGGAATCGTTTGTTCAAAGATCTGTTTGTTTTCGATCCGATCCTATCTTCTAAAAGTACCGTCTTGGTAGGGCCGATCAGGTACATAAGCTTATGTGCCTATATACCACAGATCTGTTACGAATCGTATATACCCACTGCAAAGGGTATGCAAACAAAGAGGAGGGAGAAGAATTCTTTACGTACCTCGCTCCGGTGCACGGTGGACGGTCATCAAGTCAGCTCGTTCAACATTCAAGAGGCATCGATGATAATATTCATTCATTTGATCAAACCGCCGACGATGTTGTCGACGACCAAGACGACTTTCATTATGCCCTCTTCTCCTCGGTATCCACCTCAGCCTCCTTCTCTTACTCCTCCTCCTCCTGCTGTTGCTGTTGCTTCTTCTTGGCCCTGGCTCTAAAGCCATTGGGCCAGGCCTGGGCGGCCGCCCAAAACTAAATTCAGCACTGAGGCTGAGGGGAAATAAGAAAACATATTGCCAAAGTAGCAGCTACAGCAAAACCAGCAAGTCCAATATCAACAACAACATAAAAAGAATCTCAACAGCAGCAAGATGGGTCTCAGAGTCTCAGAGAAGATTCAATTGGATGCATATATGGATTGGATATATATGGATTGACTTCAAGACATATTGGATGAGCCAAACGGAGCCTTTTTTCGCTATCTTTTCTTCTTTGATCCTTGAACCTCCCAAAACTGATCTATCAGATGATATATATACCGAAGATCCACAGCTAGATCCTTTATTTTTCTTAACTAGTGAAATTGAACACCAAAATGGATGAAAAAAATATGATTAAAGCTATCAAAAAAGATATTCCCAGCATAGAAGGATACTTGGGCAGCAAGGAAGCATCCTGTGAGAGGAAGATTATACCAGCCTCCATTTCCTTTCAAATTGGGAGATTCCAGTGTCGTATCCTTCCTTTGGGTTACATCCCACAGACCCCCCTTCCCACCATTGATCCACCAAAAACATACCACCATTTCCTATATAGATTTTCTCTCAGTGCACACAATCGACACATTCACTTATAGGTCTCTCAAAATCGATGAGAAAAAGGAATATGTTGAACGGGTGGCGGTGGCAGCGGCGGCGGCGTTCGGTTGTAGCACGGCTCAAAACTGCTGTCCGCTTGTCCGCCCATGCCACAGCACACACACACACACACACACGCACACACACATGGACACATTGAGAGAGTGCATATGTATGCAGACGAAGCAAAGACCTCTTTTTAATGTATTGCAATTCCAAGAATTTAGGAAGAGGAACGTGAGAAACTTTGTTTTTGTTATTTTCTTTTCTTTGCATTTCATTTCAAGATACGATGCCGATCTCCGTGTCTCGCCCCCGTCTCTTTCCCCCCTTCCCTCTCACCATTTCTCTATCACTCTCTCGCTCTCGCTCTCGCTCTTTCTGTCTGTTTACCTCGCCAGAGTCCAGGTTTTTCGGAGGCGTCGGCAGTCGGCAGCCGGCAGGCAGGGCCTGGAATGAGGTTATGCGGAGTGGTTCGGTTCGGTTCGGAGCGAAGCCCGAAAGTCAACGACGCGTCGTCGTCTCCTACATCAGGTTTTTGGCCACGGACGAGACGAGGACCGAGGAACGTCTTGGCCTCAGACTCTGCTGCCGCTGCCGCAGTCGCAGTCGCTGCCGTTGCAGTTTCAGTTGCAGCATGCCCCAGACCCAGACATTCATATTGTATACACTTAAAATTCTTTGTGGAATTTCGGTGCAGACGTCTCTCGCGGGTGGTGCACTGCACTCACCGGGTGGGGGTGGTGCGGTGCTGCTCTTGAGCCTGGTGAGTGGAGAGTGGGCCAGGCGCATGTGTGCCTGTGTCGGTGCTTGTATCTGTATCTGTATCTGCATCCGAGGCGAGTGCGAATGCAGACTTGGCTAATAAAGCCGGCGACAAGAGAAAGCCAAATTCCAAGAGAACAACATTGTAGCACTTGGGTGGTGCAGCAGGCAAACAGCACCAGCAACCAGGTGGGGGCGGGGGGGAAGCGGAGCCGAGGCAGAAGCCGAAGCAGAAGCAGAGGATCTCCTCCATTGGGCCTCGCATTTAGTTATTCTGTTTGCTTGCCAATCGCTGCCACTGCCACTGCCACTGCCGCTGCTGCTCCTTTTGCCCCACCTTCGGCTGGACCTGGACCTGGACCTGGACTCCATTCCATGCCCATGCCCATGCCCATGCCCCCTTGCAACCCGTGACTTTTGCATTTGCTGCGATTTGTGTGTGCGTGTGCGTGTGCGTGTGCGGGGCACATTTCTTTTTGGGATGCCGCTGCTCGCCGCCGTAGATGTGAATCGGATCGGAGCGGGGACCATGTGGATGGGGATGTGGCTGCGACTGTGGATGCCTCTGGAATGTGCATAATTTTTGTTGTTGTTTTTTTTTATTTTGTTTGTGGTTCCTGCTGGATGGCAGATACCCATTGATGGTCGAAGGAAAGGATGAACATCAACCCGAACCTGACCTAGGGGACAGAAGGAATGCCAGAAGGATATGTGTGCCATATTTTTGCACCCCATTTCAAATGTGGCTTAACTGATGTATTCTATATGATTATATTCTGAAGATGATCAACTCTGATCAGATGGTCTGTTAAGCCCCCATCTTCCCATGGTCCTACTTCCTGAAGGTCCTCGAAAAACTCTTGAGAGAATCCTTTTCACCATACAAACCATTTCTTTATTCCTTTCTTGAATCATTCTTAGAATATACATATGTACATATTATGTATTTATAATAAAATTCTTATAGCAGAAAGTAGGAATATGTATATCCTTTCAATGCATCAATCCAATAAGTTTATCATATTTTATACATCATAGGATACGCTTATAATTTACCAAGGATCTGCAGGGACTCCCAGCTAACCCGCTTTATCTGCCTTCAGCTGAGGCACCTTCATACACAGCTATAGGGTAGCCCCTGGCCCATTCTTGGCAGTCTCCCCAGGAGCATTCTTGGCTCTTTCGTTTTGTTTTCTTTGAGCTTTTTCTTTTCATTCCTTTTTTGTTGTTGTTGTTGTTGTTGTTGTTGCTGGTTTGTTTTCTTTCTACCTTTTACTGTGTGGCAGCAGCGACAAAATAGCAGAATCCTGTTGCCTGATCGTTAACAAGATGCCAAGACAACGGTCGGCGGGCGGCGAGCGGCGGGCAGGAGGGGGAGGAGGCGGCAGGAGGCGGAAGGCGGCTGGCGGCTGGCGGCAGGCGGGGGGCAGATGGAGATTGGTGGACGAATCTGGAAGGAATCTGTGGGAGCTTCGAAAATGTTGGCGGCAGCCAAATTAAATAGGCGCAAGCGCTTTGAGTTAGCCACGAGTTGGAGTTGGAGTTGGAGTTTTCTGAATCCAGAATGGGATTTCCAGCAGTAGTGGCCTGTGGCTGTTGTTGTTGTTGTTCCCGTGGTTGTTCCTTGGTTGTTGGCCGAGAGTTGTTTGCGAGTTGATTGTCCTCTCACCTCAAGTTTTTGGCCTGGGCTGCCTGCCGCTTGGAATGCTGCCTCACGGGTAGAGAGAGAGAAAATCTTCTCACCTCAACGAAGATGATGATGATGATGATGATGATGATGATGCTACGGTACGGTGTGGTGTGGTGTGGAGTGGCAGGAAGAGGAAGAGGACCAGGATTGAGCGGGTTCGTTCTTGTTTTTCTTTTGAATTCGGTTCTTGTGTGTGTTGTTGTTTTTTTTTTGGCGGTGTCTGTAGACGAGATCTCTGTGGTGTGTGTGTGTGTCTGCTGTTCATTATGATTATTCTGTTGGACTGTGCAAAAATCCGCACATAATCCGGCAGAACCAGTAGAACAACAACAAGTAAGGCAAGGACTTGGACCCGTGGACGCAGGCGCAGACGCGGACGCAGACGCGGACGCGGACGCTGATCGGCTCATTTAGAATGGGGAAGGCGCAAAAATCCCTTTCCTCACTTACATACCATACCTCCTGCGCCTCGCCACGCCACTCCACTCTCATTCCCCTTTTGTCTGTCTGCCTTCTTTTCTTTCTTATTTTTTTTGGGTTTCTGCCTTTTGTCCTGCTCAACGCATTCGAATTTTCCCAGAAATGTTAATTATAATACACACAAACCTACATAATTACTCGCCTTGCCTTGCCTTGCCCTGCCTTGCCTTGCCTCGTGGTGTACGTATAGTTCCCATCTCCCTCCCATATCCTGTTTATAGGGAACCACACTCTCTGGACCCTGGACCCTGGACCCTGGATCGGCGATCGGTGATCGGTGATCCCTCGTCTGTCGTCTCATCCATTCCATTCCCGTTTTCGCACTGCGTTTGTTAATGCGCCAAATAAATTTGCATGCTATGCACAATTCCTTCTGTTGTTCTTCATTAATGCCTCTCCTCTGGTTTATTTATTGCGAATATTTTTCTGCAATTTTTCCCTTTTTTTTCCTCTCATTTTTGGAGTGGTTTCGGCAGAGATATGAGGGGATGGGGGGATGTGGTCGGTCTGTTTCTGGTTTGGTTATTGTAAAAGGGTTTCTGGATATTTGTGCGTGTGAATATTAATGGAGTGACAAGAATAAGTGCCCGTTTACTTAGAAAAAGTTTCAATTAAAACTCTACAACCTCAGTACGTGAGGACTGATGGCCGGTCTTTATGATCTTTAAGCTTTTTATGGACTAGATCAGAGGCTATCCTTAGATCTATGCTGGCCATCTTGCACTTCTTTAAATGTATATTTCACGGGAGGCTCCTTAAATACTCGTAGATGTCCATGGAATGGGTATGGGTAATCATAAGTACAGAGGTCGATCATTTACTTAAGATTTAATTGAAATAAAAGGGATTTTGATCTGTTATACCATGGATTATGGATTTTTTAGATCTTGTCGGGTTTTCACTGTTTATTGCCCCCAAATTTTCGTTTAAACTAAAGCAAAAATAGTCCATAATGTTGAAAAATGATTTGAAATTTTGGAAAATTTAACAAAAATAAAGTAAATATTTTTACCACCATTAAATAGCAATTTTGTAATTAAGTGCAATATTAATTAGTTTAAATATGAATGTTCTGAAATTGAATTAATTTCAGGAAAATGAAAACCACACAAAATTTTGTAAATTAGTGACAAATATTTACGAAATTTTAGGAAATGGACGTACTCTATTACATAATTAAAAAAAAAACAATAAATGAAGAATTTTCGATGAATCGACATAAAATTTTCTAATCAATATTCCAAATAAAAAATTTCATTTTCAATAATTAATTGCTTAATTGAGTCGAAAATTGGGAGAACGACAGTCGGAAAAACAAAAACGACTGCAAGGCAAAGGCAATAAAAGTTTAAACAATTTGTTACAACGCAGTTTTTAGGTTTCTTCTATAAAAATTTATAAAATCAGCCGCCATTATGTTTTTTTTTTTTGCCTCCCCTTCCCTGCGCGCCGCCGACAAGCTCCGCTCTCGCTCAACGGGCGAGAGCGAAACCCTCCCACTTTCCGAGTGTGTGTGCGCCCCAAAAAAAAAAAAAAAACAAAAACAAAACCGAGCGCCAGCTAGCGGCGGAAGGGAGCGGAGCGCGAGGCAAGAATGTCAAAAGCTAACAAAAAGCCTAACGATGTCTCTCACTCTTACAAAAGCACACACACACACATAGATAAAGGCACAAACACACACACACACACAGACACACGAAATATGCCAATTGATCGCTCACTCACTCGGTCGCTCGCACACTCTTGCGCCAATTTATCACCTACTCACTGACACACGATGCCGCTGCCGCTGCTGCTGCTGCTGCTGCTGGCGTCGCCGTCGCCACCGATGCCTAGCTGCTGCCAATGCTCTCTTTCAGCACACATACGTGTCCGTATACGTATGTATACCAATGCAAATACTAATCGCTGCGAAGAGACAAAAACAACAAGCGACGAAGGAGGGGGCCGAAGCTTTTGATACCCTTGGCAGATCTACAGTTCCTTCGGAGCAAAGTTTCAGGCAACGACCTTCTTTGATTCACAAACATCTCATCGGAATCAAAGCACTCGCGCAAAGGGTATACTATATAGTCATGAAAACAAGAGAAAGAGCGAAGGCAGCGACGCTGACGCCGACGTCGACGTCGACGATCATGTATTGCGGAGATACGTGAGCGTGAGATTCGAATTTTGTTGGTGGAGTATGTGGATGGAGGGGGAGGGTGGCTTGACGGGGGAAGGCAGGCAGATCGAAGAGCAAGAAGCAAGCTATATAGGAAGACTGTCGGCGAGGGAGTTGGGGGCCAACGAGGGGGGCCACCTAACGCCACCCTTGCCAGAAAAGCGATAATGACGAGGCAGCGACTGTAGTGGTGAGGGGGGAGCGACAGCGTGAAGGGAGCTCAGAGCAGAAAGCGACAGAGAGCGACAGAGAGAGAGAGAGAGAGAGCGGGTTGGAAACCAGTTGTGGTGGCACGTCGCAATACCACATTCCGAACGAAAGAGGTTAGACCTCCGCGTCATTTCATTCACAATTTTCCAACGTTGTTCTTTTTGTTGTATCTGCAGCAGTGGCAGTGGCAGTGGCAGAGAGGCAGCGAGGCAGCGACAGCGTGTGTGGGGGCTCTCGTCTGCACATTTTGGAGTTGGCGCTTGGCATGCGACACACTGAAAGAGGGGGGGTGGGGGGTGTTGGGGGACCAAAGAGAGTGGGACCTGGCGCTTGTCCTTCTTCCTTCTGGAAAGTAGACGTTACATTTCCTTCAGCTTCCAGCCTTATGGCGCAGCTTCCAGCCACTCTTTTAACCGGGCTAAGCGGCAGGTCGATCAATCGCTGCCATGTAGCGTTTATCATTCTTAGCGCGCATTCCAATTCATTCCATTTCCATGTTGCCACAAAAAGATAAGAAAGGTGCTGCCCCCTCCCCGCCACGCCCCGCCTCGCCCCTCACCCATTCCAGCACTCTCCATGGCCTCTTCGATAAGGCCAATCCTTGACAGAGTTCTCGTTCTCCTCTGCTTGGGTTTTTAGTGCGGCATTTCAAATATTTATAACCTGTTTGCCTTAATTTCTTACTCAAATGGCCAGCGAATTACAATAAATTCCTTAACCAGGCTTGTAATCGCGTTATCATCATTATTTACAATTATAACAGCACACACACACAAAGAGAGAGAGCGGGACAGAGATAGAGATAGAGATAGACAGTCACTCACGCACCTACATGAATTGGAATGGAATGGAAGTGGAAGTGGAAGAAGAGACAAGGACAGAGAGCACACACTGAGAGAAATGTAACAATGTTGCTGAACAATTTTGAAGTCTAGATTTGGCCTAGGATGTAGAAGAACCAATCATTCATTGAACATGAGCTGGACATCACTCCATCACTGGGGAAGACGATTGGAGAAGCTGGGATGCTAGTCTTCTATACATGCCTTGCAGTTGGTTTTCTGTCAGTGTTTTGGGCATAGGTGGTGATATGCATGCGTATCTCTTAGATACTTTTGCTGTTTGTGGCTGCCTGCCCCATGGCATACCGTACCGTTTGAAAGCTGCCAGTGAGAGGCGCAAGGGCCAGAGACAGGGACAGGGAAAGGGCCAGGGACAGGGGCAGTGGCAGACACAGAGGAGAACAAACGTGTGTGTACATACCTTCACATACCTCAATGTTACCTAATTAAAGTTTACATCAAGTTGAAGTAGTGGCTGTCGCTGTCGCAGTTGCCGCCAGTTAAAACGCGGCAGAAGCAGAACCAGCAGCAGCAGCAGCGGCAGCAGCAGCAAGCAACATCTATGGATACTCGTACAAAACAGCATGATTCATTGGAATGCCAAGAATTTTTATATGTTTCTATCTACATTCATGCTGCCTGTTGCCGTTGCTGTTGCTGTTGCCTTTTACAATTTCAATATGTGTGTGCGATGAATGATTTTGTAACACAACAGATACAACAGCAGCAGAAGCAGCAACAGCAACAGCAACAGCAACAGATACAACACCATTCCAGCAGCAACACCAATGGAAACACCCTAAAAAACATCAAGGCAAACACTGTGCATATGGAATGCAGTAATGGGCCAACCATAACAAAACAACCTACGAGTATGGGTCGTAAAGAGGAGCGGAGCCAAGGGGAAGGCAGTGGCAGTGGCAGTGGCAGTGGCAGTGTCAGTGTGGCAGAGACCAGGGACCACAGACCAGAGACCAGAGACCAGAGGCCCTAGCCGGACACAACAGAGAGACGAGACAGACAGTTAGTCAAATAGACAAGCAGGCAGACAGACAAACAATCCAATAGATAGACAAATAAGCTTGGCACTATTCGTATCTCTCAGATACCCCCCCATACCCATGCCCCTACCCATACCATGCCACACACATATCAAGCAAATTATAAACGAACCTAATGAAACAAAAAACGAAAACGTAATAGATGTGGGGTGGGCACGGGGACAGGGGACAGGGGTGGGGTGGGGTTGGGTTGGGTTGGGGTTGGGTTGGGGGATATCTATCTTCCAATCGAGCGGCACTCTCTAAGCAGATCAGATTAGGGATCCATCAATGGACCAGAAACTATTAGGCGGATAAGATTCGTGGTGTGGAAATGATCCCCCCCAGATGCAGATCGTAGAGCATACGTATGTATGTGTGTGTATATGTATGTATTTGTTACCAAAAAACTTCATTGGAGATTGTGCTCCATAAATTTGATGTCTCGTTTTAAAAGAAAGTTTTTGAAGAAGTCTATGGATATCGGTATCCGATTTATGAAAGAGTTAAATAAGTGTGGGATAGCGAATGGATCTTATTATGGAATAGAGATGGGTATTAAATGATTGGAGCTTAACTGTTGCGATTCAAAGTATCATTCCTTTCGAATCAAAATAGATTCAAGATCTACATATATGGAGATTAAGAATAGTTAGCTAAGGCCTATAAAACCGTCTAGTAATTTCTAGAACTATATATTGTAAGAGCTAGAAGAGCACTTATCAATTAATGAACATGGTATTTCCCAAATTCCAGAATGAAAGCAATATTTTCTTCATTTCCCAGACCCATTTCCATCCTTGAGCCTGGGAAAGGCCCGAATCAGTCGCCCAACAAATTAGTTCCAAAGGATAAGAAAATATTATGACGATCATGAATGGCATTTACAGCCTCGTCGATTCCCAAATCCCCTGACGCTTCTTGTGAGAAACAAGAAAATATCTCACGCTGCACACACACACAGAGAGAGAGGGAGAGAGAGAGGGAACCCTGGAGAGTATCGATAAAAATTGATTGCATATTTACAGTAATCCCGAAAAGGTCTCTGGGCCAATTCCGAGAAGCATCTTTGATGCCGCACCGAAGCCGAAGTCGGACCGGACCGAACCGGACCCAAGTCCGAAGAGTCCCAAGATATCAGCCAGGTCGGACAGTTTCAGATCAATGTGTCGTCAGTGTACTTGTTTGCAATCAACACATCACTTCCCACACTTGAGAGGACGAGCCCCGGGACTGATCGGTTTGGATCGGTTCGGATCGGATCGGGTAGGACACACTGTCATCGGAGGGCGGCGGCAAGCGATGAGATCCTTTGATATATGTACATATATCGGCACACCCACACGTACACACAGGGCATACAGGGCATACAGGGCACACAGAGATTGACATTCATAACCCATAACTCCCCTAATCACTTCACATTTGTATTCATTCTGTAATCTGTGGCACAGCACCAGCCACAAGCACAGGAAGTTATTGTCAGCGAAAATGATTACATGCTGACAAAACCAGAAGTGTCCGTGGTGGTCCCTGGTCGGCTGTCTGGTCTGTGCCGCAGCTTCTTGGAAAACAGCCGATGGCGGGCCGAAAAGAAAACAGAACAGAACAGAACAGAACAGCAAACATTCAATGCAAGTGACCAACTATGTAGGTTCTCGGGAAGCCTGCCGGAGTCCGATCCTATTTCAAATGGCTCATTTCAATGACTTCCACGAATTTTGCAAGCTATCGATGCGGCACCCACACCCGCACCCGCTCCCGCACCCGCAACCTATGGGATGCAATGGGCTGCCGGACAGTGCCTGGCACCACTTGGGTGTCACACGCAGCGATCACAGCGGGCTGGCCAGACTTCTCAATCTCAATCCGAGCCCAGATAGATCCGTAGTCGCCCAGAAATATGCCCAATTTGTTTGTTGTCTCATCTCCCACACACCACCACTCAGCCACCCTGTCCCTGCCCATAGATACAATACTCGTAGTATCGTATGCACTATTTGAATTCCGCCGCCTACAATGCAATCTTATTATTATCCCCGGACACTTGAGAGCAGTTTTGATCTGGTCGGGTCTGGGATTGGGACTGGGATTGGGATGGGATGTCGTCGATCGTCGATTGTCTGTCTGGCGAGTGTCTATCTTTATCTATATGGCTCTTTGTGTGTGGGTTGTTGCCCGGGTTGCCGGGTTGTGTGTGGGAATGGGATTGCGGGGAGTTCCCACTATTCGAAAGTTCGAGTTATAATTGGAAAATTAGTGTAACCAAAGAAGATTCGAAGACCGTGAAGTTTGGATTCACATAAATAAGAAAATTTGAACTTATAGCACAGAAGACTTGACCTTAAATCTGCTGCTTTGTTATTCTATGTGTATCCAAAGGATTTCTTCCTAAACAAATCTAGAGAATCGCCCAACGTCCCATGCCATCCAATCGCATCCCGTATGCACAGTCTGTACTGTTTCAGGTAGATGCTAGATTCTCAATGAGTTCTCGGAGTGTGATGAGGTAAATTTCCAATAATCTCCAATCAAGAGTCTTGCCACACCCCTCCCACCAACCAACCGGCTGTAAATTGGTTTCGCACCCACAGCCAGCGCCAGGCTTGGGGGCCGAGGGCCCAGGGGCCCAGGGCCAGGCCTGGAAGCGTCGCCAGGTCCAACTTTGTTGTCCAACTCTTTCTCACATTCTCGACTTGGTCTGGGGTCTCTCGTCTCCTTCTATCTCCAAACCTCCCCCCACAACCCCCCACCCCCCATGTTTGCTCAGCTTTTGAAGTTGCAGCGACAACATCATCACCATCAACAGCACCACTACCGGCGTCCGGCGTCCGTTGTCCGTTGTCCATTTGTCCGGTGGAGCATTGTGCATTGTTGTTATGTTAAGTGCGGCTCAAAGCCATGGATGGACCCTGGTCTGAGGTCTGAGGTCTGGGGCTGAGGCTGAGGCTGTGTTTGAGTCTGGGTCTGGGGTCTGCATTTGAATATGAAAAACCGCCGTCGTTGTTGCTGCTGTCGTCGCTCATCGCCGTGTGGAATGTCTGGAATGCAGTTGGTCCGTCCGTCCGTCCGTCCGTCTGCCCTTCTGTCCCCACCCTTCATGCCCTTTGTTATCAGCTGCGTTGCCCCTCATGTGTCTAGGTCTAATGCCGATGCCGATGCCGCTGTCGATGCAGTGTTTTGGCCCTGCATTAGGGAGTGCCAGTCGCTGGTCCCAGAGTGTGGCCAATCTGCAGCATCTGCATACAATGAGGCAGACAAAGGCATTGCTAATTTTTGCCAAATACGGCTGCAATACCACTGCAACCATCATCAGCTGCCGCTGTCCCTGCCACCGTGCCTCACTCAGCCCCCTTGCAACAGGCCAAGATCCAATCCAAGAGCCAGCAGAGTCCAAGTCCAACGGTCATTTTCATGCAAGAACGCGGAAGAATGACTCAAGAACTGTGCAATAATTCGAAAATAAATGCATAGGAAAGCAAAAAAAGGTAAGAATGGTTGAGTATCGAATGGAACGATACCCTATTTGGCAGGAAAATGTAATACCAAAGAAGTGTGGTTGAAATGTATCTAAAGAACAGGTGGAGAAATGTCATCGGAGGATTTAGGATATGATATAGAAAGTTATGATAGCCACACACAAAGGTTGGTGGATTGGAAAACCAGGAACACTGAACAGCTTCACCCATAAGCATATATACCCCCGATGAAGCGAGGGCATGGACATCGCTTAACGTTTGCATCTCTGCACATGCAATGCCAACTTAAACGGATGTGGTGGATATATACGTTCGAGTACGAATACGAGTACGAGTACATTTCTGTTGCCATATCGTTGTTTCATTGGTCTAGACCTGTTCTACCACTCTGGAAGGTTGTCTGCCACCGGCGCTGGTGCTGGCGCTGGTGCTGGTGTTGTTGCTGCTTCTGCTGCTGTTGCCAGGAGCCACCGCCAGTGTCGCCGCCACCTTGGACCAGCTGAGGCAGAGAGACGACTATCAATCAAAACATCAACAGCAGCATATCAGAGGCGGAGGCATATTCATGGCAGGGGATGGCACAGGGGGGGACTCTGCCCCTGCCACTGCCCCCTGCCTTGATGTATCTACAGACGGGACGCACACACACACACACACTCGGACAACACACATCTGTGATCTAACTGTCTGTGACAAATTTTATTTCTGTAGCGGATCTGTCTGTGTTCCTCCCTCCACCCCCCACCCCCCCAGCGCGGTGCGGTCCCCGCCTTCGGCATCCATCCACCCCACAAAAATCTAATGTCACTTCGCAGCATATTTAAAAGCACATAAAGATGTTTTAGACGAAAATAAAAATCGAAACTTCTCTGTCGCTGTCGCTGTCTCTGTCTCTGTCTCTGTTTGCGTCTGTCTACGTCTCTGTCTCTGTCGCTGACCGACGCGACATCTCTTCGCTTCTTCTGGGTTTCCTTCAGACCAAAACATGCTCGAAAATAGCCCAGAGACAGAGACTGGCCAGACGACGACAGCGACAGCAACAGCGACGCATCCCATAGATATGCTGTGTCGCAATGGTGGCGCTACGACACCCAGGGCTGCACACGCGAACGCCTTGATCCTTGCGCACATTTCCGTTGCCTACTTGCAGGCGTTGGCAGTGGCCTGCGAGACGAACATGCCAGGCATTCCATTCGACTGCCAGGGCCGCCGGTTTCCTGCAACCCTGTGACGCAGTGACAGTCTGGCCAGTCTGGCCATCTCTCTTGCACCAACACTCACACACCAATTAAACACTGTCTGGCCGTCTCTTTTGCACCAACACTCGCACACACAAATTAGAGAAGCGTCACAACGCTCTCTCGTTTCTTTCTTTGAGTAACGGACAGACCTGAAGCACCACAAGGCTTGATCCAAATCAAATTAAATCAAAATCAAATCACTAAATACCCTTGAAGATCCAGTTTTGAAGGATGGTTCGCAGATCATTCCTTTGATATGGGAATCCGATCCGATATATAACTACTATATATCCCATGGCGATCCAATCTTTACGCTTTCGGGCAGATATTTCTTCCATAATATGTGATCTTTTGCCAAAATCATAATACCCTCAACCACAAAGGGTACACAAACGTATGCGATTGAGTTGAGAGGAAAGAGAGTACGACAGAGAGAGAGAGAGAGGCTGAGGAGGTGGAGGTGGGCGACAGTGTAGCGCCTCGTACCCTACCGCACTGCGACGGGACATGGCTTGGTGCTGGGCGCTGGGTGCTGGGTGCTGGGTGCTCGGTGGGCCAGAGCCAGAGCAGTCGTATTTATATATACAAGAATACAACACACACTAATGTATGTACATAACAGATCATTCCTAAATTCAAATTCGGATTCACTTGCCACAAAATTAGAAATTTAAAGCAACGCAACGCAACAACAGCAAAAGCAACAGCAACAATACAAAATAGCAACATTTTTTCAGCATCTAAAAGTAGCGAAAAAAACCCAACGAAAAAGCAAAGGCAAAAAAGCAAAACGAAAAGAAAAGAAAGCAAAAGAAATGAAAAGCAGAGACCAAGCAGAGCAGCGGAGAATCAAAGGAGAATCCTACAAAGCAAACAAATGTTCGGCCTCTCTCCAACCTCCCCAACCCCCCCATCCCCCATCACCTTCCCTCTTTCTGTTTCTCTAGCGAAAAAAGTTTTATTTAAAGTTCTACAGGGGGCGCTTTGTCCATACTCCCCCCTGCCACAAAATGCAACTACCACCCCCCTCCCCCCCCCCCCCTCCACACACACAGCCCCCGTGGTGCTTTCTTTTTCGTCTGGGAATGCCTAATGCCCGACGCTGCTTGGCCCCAGGAATGCAACGAAGTTTGTGGCACACACAAACACAAACACAGACAGAGACAGAGACAAACATTCTGTTGTGGCGCATATGCATTCCATACCCATCCATTCCCATATAGGGCGGAAGAACCATACCATACCATACCATACCATACCATACCCATGTATTGTATGCCTATGGATGCCGCCCCCCCCTCCCAAACATTACAACTCAATCATCGTTCGAAAATAGCAAATCTCTCTTAAGATTTTCCATCCATTTCCGTTATTTTTGGAAACCATTGAGGAACAGCAGCATCAGCAGAAGCAACAGCAGCACGAAGAGTGCGAGGGCGGGGGGTGGATATGGATGTGGATGTGGATCTTCGATCCCCAACGATGCCAGAGATCTGAATGATTTAGGAACAGACAAGAGGTGAAAATCAAGCTGGAATTTTCTATTTAAAGCATACCGGAACTGAAATATCTCCCCTACAACACTTCCCATTGGGGTTCCTCCACCATAAAACATTCTTCTTTAGTGTTGTAACCTACTTTCCTATCCATGAATAAGCTACACAAATCTGATGGAATGGGAAATGATCAAACACTCGGGAGTCTCAATAAAGTTTGGCGTCTTTAAAAGGGTTTCCTAATTGAATTCAGAGCATGTTATAATATATTCTCTTCAGTGGATATGTGCCATATATTGATCTTCACGTGAAGAGAGTGTGAGATGGCTATGTAAGCCAAATGCATTGCTCTAAATAAACCTTATGTCCTTAGTTAATCAGCTTGATCAAGGGTGATGGTGACGTATGACTGCTAGCCCTAAACTGAATCCAGGGATCCTCTGCATGAACCGTTTAAGGAACAGATAAGTAGATAAAACTATGGATTAAACCTCCCTCTATTACATTATATCTACAGCCCATTCTCTTCTCCTTCTAATATACCTTTCTCGTACAAAACATATTTACTGGATGTACACGAGCAGTGCGGCTATACGCGTCGCGCGTCATGCGGCAGCGCACCTCGGTAACAGGCTTCGGCTTGGAGTTGCATTTGTGGCCACTTGATGGTGCATTGCATTGCCAAAGGGTGCTCCACAATCTGATCTCGAACGAGATTGAGATGTATTTCCCATTAGGAATACAAAAGATGTAAGCTAAGCAATGATAGAAGCCCTGGTGAATAATACTGGAAGCTAAAGCCAAACTTTGTTAGGCATTCCAATAAGGTATCATATTTCGCAGCGAATCTCAGTTCAGTTCTCATCAGAGTCAAATGAGATTGAGGGAGGCGGGATGGCAGGGGCTGGTTGTTTCCCCGTTGATCTTTACCGATTTGGCTGCCGATCAGAATCACGCTGTTTCGGGGCTGGCTACACACGTAATTGGGTGTCCTGCTAAAAAAGTCATAATCACCTGTCCATCCCATATCATCCCAAACCCGTACAGACACCTTGGGAACGGACACACGAAATTCGAAAAGCCGTAAAGCGATTTTTATGCACCAATGACATCGACAGCGTCTCTGCCGAGTGCATCGGATCGGTCTCAAGGCAGAGAAACAGACAGAAAGAGAGAGAGAGAGAGAGAGAGCAGACAGCAGAGAGAAAAAACAGAACTGAAAGACCAAAGACAAATTCCTGCGTTTTTCCAGGAATTCACTCAATAAACTCAAACAAAACCCAAACATTTAACAAACGAGCAGAGCCGCAGCCACAACCACAGCCTCAGCCACAGGCAGAGCCACGAAGAAGACGAAGAACGACGACAACGAAGACGAAGATGCTGACCTGACCAAGACGGAAGATGGAGATGGAGTTGGAGTTGGATATGGAGGCGAAGCTGAAGATGGGGCACAAATTGAATGGAACGGGATGGGGGGGGGGGGGGAGAGTAATAAGAGGAAGAGACGACGATGCGAAGCGCTGAGCAAAACACAAAATAAACCAAAAAGCAGGCAAGGAATTTCAAACAAGAACCCCATAAAGTTGTTGCTCTTGTTGCACTCTCTGAAGATGGAATGGAGCTGTGAATGTGAAGTGGAAGTGGTCATGCCCCAGAGTGGCAGAATGCAGGCAGGAGGCGAGTGGCGAGAGGCACAAGGCAAGCAGGCGGAGAAATGCGCTTTTTTTTAAGTTCAATTCAGGGTTGTACACCACCTACTAGGCGAGCAGATTAAAGATTCCAAGATGTCCCCAATTAGAAACCTATTCGAATATTTCTAAGCCTCCTCTGCGTCGCTCATACTTGGCATACATATTTGGTATATATTTGAGAGCCAATGATACTTCAAACTCCCCTTTCCAGATCCCCCAAAACTCCATTAAAACTCTGAAATACTTAGTTCTCGACTGGCAGTAGCCTTGATCACTGGTTGTGGTGTCATTTGGCAGGGTACTCGCATTATCAGCAGCGCCAAAAGGAGACACCGAGGCCACAGGTAGAGCAGCGACTGGGATGGAGATGGAGCTGGAGCTGGAGATGGAGGAGTGGGCGAGCAGTCGGGAATGGGAGATGGGAGACGACAGCGGTGGCTGTCTGGCTGCATTCCAAGTCACACAGAAACCAAACAGAACCGAACCGGGATGCTTTGGAGGACAGGGCAGCAGAAGAAGGAAAAGTAGAAGTAGAAGCAGCCAAACCTAATCCGACTCCAAATGGGCTGCGATGCGATGTGTCGTGCCACGAACCAGCATCAGCAGGCAGCAAGCAGCTCCTCCGATGGCGCTGGCGCTGCTGCTGCTGCTGCTGCTGCTGGTGGTGCGGTACTTTTGCTGCGACTGCCCCTGCCGCTTCGGTCGACTCCTCTAAAAACTCCTCTAAAAATTATTTATTAACATGGTAGAAATTCGCAAACAGGTTAAAACGACCAATCAAAGCAACAACAACAACAACAGCAGCAGCCGCCGCAGCAGCAGCAGCAACAACAACAAAAGCGGCGGCGGCAGCCAAAGACCCAAAGTGCAGATAATATTAAAAGGCAGTCAGGCAGTGAGGCGGCAGCCAGCCCCAAGTTGCATGGACTGTGCGGAGGCCGAGAGAAACTGCGGCGGAGGAGGGGTGGGTGGAGGCGATGGCGGGGAGCTTGGGCCCCGACTGCCAGACACATTTCGAAAAGGGCCAACACGAAATTCCATGGGAGTCGTTGACTCGCTTTTGGCTGGTTACTTTTCTTGGGAAAGTTTTTGTTGAAAGTTGGATACGGGACGGGACTGTTGGACAGTAACTGAATTTTGCCTGCCTGCCTGCCTGCCTGCCTGCCTGGTCGATAAGGTGGCAGTGGCGGTGGCGGTGGCGCTGTGCAGAGCACACCAGCACATAAACCAGGTAGGTGGCAAGTGATTAGTAATTAATGGATAAGGTCGGTCCTACTTACATATGCATCAGTGCACATAAACACAGCGGAGAGACGATGGACACTGGAGTGTCCTTCAAGATTAAGTACTTGCACAGAAACCCAAATACTTCGTCAGATAGGATCGTTGATTCGAAGGAATTCCCGTTCACGTTCCACTCCCACTCCCACTACATCCTGCACTTTGAAAAGTGGCAGAATAATGACACCCTCTCTTTCATTTGTCCTGCAGTCCCAAGAGATACAATCAGCTCGGAATTATTTTATACATGTATTTAATGGCATTATCAATTTCTGAGAGTGGAATTTTTTAGAAATTCCTTTTCCTGGTAGCGGCAGTTATTCCATATAAATAAAATGCACCATTCCCGCACTGCCCAAAGTCAGCCAAAATGACCAGCAAAAAAAAAAACAAAAATAAAAACAAAAACAAAGCCCCTAACCGCAACCTCGAGACAACGAGTCGAACTTGACAACCGGAATGTGCGAGGAATTTCTGGACCCGACCCTCGCCCTTCCATAGAAACCCGAACATAAGCAGACTTTGTGGCCAAGAAGCAAATTGGTGATTTATTTATAGCGACATCGAATCGAATTGGCAAATGCCAATGCAGACGGGGTGCAGCCAATTCTTAGGATAGTGTCGGAATCCCTTTTCGGAGGAGATAAGATTAAAAGGTTGGGCTGGCGCCAAGGGATTGTCTTCTCGGACAACCATTTGAAATAATATCCATTGGAGTCATCACAAATATATTCCGCTAATCGGCTCAAGCTTACCATTTAAATCAAACTGCCCGCCATGTTTCGATTTCAATAACGATTAGATTTCGATAGCAATCGAATAATAGCGCCCTCTTTCAGAAAAAAATGACAACTGACTTAGTAAAATTAAAGCTCTACAGATGGCGCTGTTGGGCTTGCACCGTTGCGTAAAATTCAATTATTACGTTTTCCGTTAAATAACGTAATGACTAGATTGCTGAACGTAATGCTACAAGGAATATAAAAGCCGCTTAAATAAATTCTATTTATGATAATTGCTTCGATCGCACTTTTTTTGCATCCCATTCTCCATTCAAGTATTCATTGCCATCAATGAACTCACGCCGGGCACTAAATATATTTACACGTTAGAACAGCAGCCAACGACTTATATTGATAGGCAAATTACGAGTCTGTACTATCTATTATAATGATGTTTGCACAGCGAGTAATCAGTGCAGATTGCCAGTCAATAATAATATGACACCAACGACACCCAAGATAAGCACATCATCCCTGTGGGGCCACGAAATGAACGAACCCCACTGCCATTAATCTGCGCACACAAACACATGCTCGCTGCGAACACAGGGGCATTATTTCAAACGTTTCGCAGCTGCTTTGCTGCTACTAGCCTAGCTGATAAGAGCCACTCCGACAACTGGAAGCGGGCGGCGGAACGGATCGTATCGGATCGGCTTTCAGTCATTGAAAGTGTATATACAAAACAATAACAGCCAGCAGCTCACGTAGTACGCCGGCAGTTTTCATTCGCGAACAAACGTCCAACAGACCAAGAGCGTCCAAAAGCCAAGTCGATATTCTGTTGAGGACAGTCCACAGACCGGAGATGCGCAGCTTAAACCGCTTTCGTCTCATCACCTTCGACGTGACTAACACGTTGTTGCAGTTTCGCACTAGTCCGGGCAAGCAGTATGGCGAGATCGGAGCTCTGTTTGGAGCGCGCTGTGATAACAACGAGCTCGCCAAGAACTTCAAGGCCAACTGGTGAGTTTTCCTCCTCCTGTCTGAGGGAGCATCCTCCTAAGTAATGGAAAATCCTTCTTTTCAGGTACAAAATGAATCGGGATTATCCAAACTTTGGTCGGGACACAAAGCCACCGCTGGAGTGGCAGCAGTGGTGGCGTCAGCTGATAGCAGGTTCGTGTGTGTCTGTGTCGAGTGCTCAGCTCTGTGATAAACAGAAAAACCTTGTTCCAAAGTGCAAACTCTCGATGGTCGCACTCTACTAATACATGATTATAATACATTAGGTACCTTCTCGGAGAGTGGAGCTGCCATCCCAACGGAGAAGCTGACCAACTTCTCAAACCATCTGCTGGAGCTGTACAAGACATCCATTTGCTGGCAGCCCTGCAATGGCAGCGTTGAGCTATTGCAGCATCTGCGCAAGGAGCTGAAGCCGAACAAATGCAAGCTGGGGGTCATAGCAAACTTTGATCCCCGTCTGCCGGCCCTACTGCAGAACACCAAGCTGGACCAGTACTTGGACTTTGCGCTCACCTCGTACGAGGCGCAGGCAGAGAAGCCGGACCCATTGATATTCCAGCGGGCTATGGAGGAGTCGGGCCTAAAGCACCTGAAACCGGAGGAGTGTCTGCATGTGGGCGATGGTCCCACCACAGACTATCTGGCCGCCAAAGAGCTGGGTTGGCATGCAGCGCTGGTGCACGAGAAGAGCTACTCGTACTTGATGAAGAAGTACGGCGAAGATATCGACCGGGACCACGTCTTTCCCAGCCTGTACGACTTTCACAAAAAGATCTCAGATGGTGCTGTGGTCTGGTGACCACAGTCATTGTATTTCTTATGCCAAGCCTATTTCAACGTTTCTTCCTTTTGCTGCTCTTCGACTGGGGGAGGGACCTGGGCCATGAACAAATCGCCATAGGGATTGTGCGGCTTTTGGCTCTCGCGATCGTACTTGGGGCCGATGGCCCACAGCGACTCCAGATCATACTCCTCCCTGGCCCTTGGTGAAAATATATGCAATGCAATGTTGCCTGAAAATTATACTCAAATCGTTAACTTGGGGATAGCTTGGGAATATTCGGGATTCAGAGACTTACCCAAATCCATGGCCATCCAGTCGCGACTCTTATCGCCCTCGATGCGGGGCAGAATGTCACCTTTGGTGCGCTTGATCTTGAACATGCGACGCACAAACTCCGCCGTGGATATCATGTGTCGGTAGCTGCGTCCACTGCACACCACCAGGTGATCCACATACTTGAGATCCTCGGGTACGTAGCATACGAAAATATCGTCCACATTCTCCTTGCGCAGCAGTTCCACCAAGTCCTCGATATCAAACACTCCACGAATGCCCCCTGTGAGAGGAAATTTTTGTTTAATTTGGATTATTTATGAATGCAACAACTTACTCTTCAGGTTCAAGCCATAGTACTGATCTAGAGCTGCGTCCGACTCATCTGGCAGATGTTGTTCCTGGTGGCGTGCCTCTTCCACATCGAAAATCTCGGGGGCCTCATCATCGCGGAAAACTTTGTATTTGTTCTGCACGCCGCCGACCAGAGTCTGGAAGGGATTCCCTTGTGACTTCTTGGTTTTCGACGGCTCCGTTGGTGGCGTGGAGAACTCGTGGTGGAAACACCTCAAAACGGGTACGCTGAGGCGTTTATCATGAATTAAACGAAACACGCGAGAGATCAACATATTTTAATTATTAAATAACACGCGTTAGTGGTGGGTGATGTTATTTATCGGTCAAATATACTGTCTGACCCATCGAAATATACCGAAACATACCATCTCTTTTTAAAACTATACCGTAAATGATGTTTTATTATTATAATATTATTAAATAAACATAAATAAATCTAAGTGAGTATAAATTATGTGCGTGACAACTTTGCGAGAATAAAAAATTATATTACATGTATTTATTATAGGTAAAATATAGTCTAAAGAGTAAAAATATAATTTAACTGATACGTTTCTAGATTCAACACGTTATATTCTGCTAGTACACTTTTATCTGGTGGCAAAATTGTCCTGAAATAAGATAAGGAATAAAAAATAAGCCCCATAGAGGATTGTAGCTCTTGAATACTCAAGAGTACTTGAGTAGCTCTTAGAAAAGTAGTTGAATGTTTCTATTACGTTGGCTTTGGATTTCTTCGTTGCCCTGGCATATCGTATCAAGATTGAGACAGTTTTTTTAAAAAACTATGTATATCCTTTTAAATTGTTTTATCGTTCTTGAATCAGCTGAGAAAATCAGCTGAGAATTTGTAGTTTTATTGAGCTAATGCAAAATGTAGAAGGTCACACTGGTTGTAAAACGTCCACACTGCTCGGAATTTGTAACTGTGAGTGAAATACATTTCGAGGGCTTTTTGCACTTTATATAAGCTGATCTAGATGCACGGGGTAAAAACAAAAAAAAATTTGATTTAAAATAAGCTAAATAGCGATTAATAAAAGAAAAGTAAAGCGAGAAGTAAAGTACTGCTCTCTCCTGCGACGAAAAAATGAGTCGTAATTTTGAATGGGCTATAAAAAGGGGTATGGAAGACAGGCAAAAACATCCAAAGCAAATTGCAAGTTCGTACGAACCCTCACCTAGCGTTTGAGCACAACATACCTTGTAGACTAAATCGGCAAGGTAAATTAAGCAAGTAGGGTGGGTTTTACCTTTCATGCGTTGCATTTTTGGGCCGAGTTGCCCGTTGTCCACACCCTCTTTTTCCGTCCGTTATGTAGCATGTAGCAAATGTGTAGTAGTTATTTATAAAAATTTAGCGTGCGTAAAATTCAAGCGTGACACGGTCGGTCACAACGCCGCCTGACTCCAAATTATAAGTTAAATTTGCGACAAAACGAAGGAAACAAAACAGTGCACAATGAGTGAGCAGAAAACAAGTGGGTCGCCGTCCCCAACGACCACAAAGGATAACGCGGCCGCCAGGCAGAAAATCGAAACGGAATATAACAATAAAAAGACTGGATCGGGCTGGCATCGCTTCTACAAGGTAAAAACAACAACAACACCAATGACGGGCTACTGCTGTTGCTGTTGCAGTGAGAAGGGAGAATAATTGCACCACTTTCAAGAACAGTGGAGAAAAAGCAATGGTTTGGCGACTCCAGGAAGGAGGATGCACGTAGCAGCAGCGACAGCCTGGCAGGAGTCACAAACGTGTACACAAAAATTTGTATTGTATTCCTTTTCGATTCGATTTCCACGAAAATGTGATGAGTGCGCAAAAGGCTTCTGCAGATGCCTCCACCACCAACACACATGCATATCTAAATGGGAGAATGTGTGTGTGTGTAGGCACGCCGCCTCTGGCCCCACTGTTGTCATGTGAGCGTGAATGTGTGTGTGCCAGTTTGGTTGTGTTGGTGGCTGTTGCTCCGTCTTTGGTTATAAGTGGTCCCCAGCCTGGCTCAAACAGCATTTGACCAAAAAAAAAAAACAGAATAAAGTGTACAAACAGATTCTCACACACATGCATAGACCTATGCACGTTCATACACAGCTACAGCTACAGTGACAGCTCTGCTCACCTGCTGCACTCTGCTTTGAATTTGGCTGCAGCTCAAACAACAGTACTTGCGTGGTGTGCGTGTGTGTGTTTTAGAGAGTGTGTGTTTGCATATTTATGCTGTTTCTGGTGTTTCTCTCTTTTTGAGAGATGCTGTTCCCAGCGTTCCCCCATTCTTTACACCTCTGCTTCCCCCCTTTTGAAACTTTTATGATTAGCCGACTTCCCGTCTCTTTTTATTTTCTTTTTCTAATAATTATTGATAGGCCTCTGCCCCCTAGTATATTGGGTTTTGGTTCCGCGAATTTTGGGGCCCATAACTGAAAGGCGGGTTTTTCCAGGAAACAATTTTTGCATTTTGCTTTGTTTTGATTGCTGGACGTTTGTTGATATAGGAGTTAAGTGATTGGGAGGAAGGGAGGGAGGACACTTTGACAAGCTTATTTTTATCGCAACGCATGAATTGTGCGAGGACTGTTAGGGGGAGGGGGGGTTAGACTAGCTTTTTTCCACTTGGGAACTATTCCAATACACACACACACACACACACACACAAACATATGTATGGACACTCTATCCAGTTACACACACACTCGCACGCATCTCTCGCCAAGGGGCACAAAGGGCATGCGTCTGGTTTTGAGTCTTTCTTTGGGTTTCTTCTTGTTGCTGTGGCTGTTCCTGCTCCTCACTGCTCTTTCTTCTGGTTCATTGCTGGCAGTTTCTGCTTTATAGCCAGTTCCGGCGAAATGTGTCTTCAGCTGCTGCCGCTGCTTGGAAGAGCTCTGCCATGGCCAGGCAGGCACTCACTTGAATTGGGATTTCACGGAATTCAGCTTCGCAGTTAGGAAGAGGATGCCTCTATCTGTGTGCATGCGTGTCTGTTAGCTTGTGTGTGTGTGTGTCTGTGTGTGTGTATCTTCCTTTATGGCCTCGCAATGGCATCCTTTTGTGCCCAGCGGAGGATAATCTAATTTTCCAACTAACTGAAAGGAGTCGTCCCTGCACCACAACACGACAACAAACAACACAAATTATGTGTCGCAAAACAAATTGTTTTTTTCGGTGGAACATCGCATCCCCGTGGATGATATTTCTATTGAAATCTTCCGTAAAATACAAAAACAAAAAAAAATGACGCATTCAAGTTTTTGTTATGCTTTTTGCGCACTTGGCGTATAATCATTTCCATTGAACGCACTCCACTCCCGTTATGCTTCCCGCTCTCTCTCTCTCTCTCTCTCTCTCTCTGTCTTTTTGGAATGGATCCGCATCCAGTCTATCATCTTACACCTTGCCAGCCGCATTCACTCATCCATCCATTCCATCCATTCCCTCCTTCCACTGTTCCATCCATCCTTCCATTATGACAACCGCCGTGAAGTGTGACGTTGTGTCGAGGAGGGGGGGCGCTGGTGGTCGGGGGCGTGTTGCAATTATGCTCTGCATGCATGCAACGCTTTTTGTTTTGTTTTGTTTTGCTTGGCTTTTCTTTCGAGAAATACAATTCTTTGCACGCTTTGAAAATTCAAGACGGACCCCATCTACTCCTCTCTCCCCCCCCTCTCTGGTATTTCTCAATTCTCCTTCTCGTGTGTTTGTTTGCCTGTGTGTTGGTGCGTGCTTATAGCTTTAAACGGTAGAAGGGTCACCTGGATAATCAAGAAGCATAAAATAACTGTTGCTGCTTCGGCCACAAGTTGGTTAGGAAAGAACCAGTCGATCTCTAATAGATCTATTAAGTACGAAATATTGAATAATGGATCAGTAGGTGATTTCCAATGGGTGTACCCGTGTATAGGATATAGAAGAGATTCCTTAGATTCTTAGCTAGTCTCTCAGTTGAAAAGGTATCACAGTCGTAGCTCGATTCACTGTGTGGAAAATGCATTCATTTTTAAAGACAATATGAAAACAAAACGTTCATAATATAGCTATTTTGAATGAGATATAATTGTCATGGGAATGAACAGTCCAGTCCTACCATAAGCTTCCATCAACCAAAGCCCAGCTTCGAGTCATTTTTTCTGCGTTCGATATCATGATCTTTGCATTTCCGAGACTTTTTCTCACATATTCTCACGTGACATGTGATAACTCATCATAACCATACTCGTACATCTCTCTTTTTATAACAAGTGGTTCAAAATAATATGAATCATTTGCAAATGATGTTGCACACTTTTGTCCTTTCCCCAAGGGATTATCAATTATTGTGATAATCGGAAATCCCTCTTGGGCATTTTTTTGTGCCTGTAATAAACATTTCACTTGAATGTTCTGCTTATCGGACATTGCTCCGCTGATTGCGTAAGAGGGTCCAAAATGTATTTCATAAGAGGAAAAGTACATGCAATCAATGGATCCCAGGGCTCTCTCGGCTGATTCACACACACACACACACACACACACACACACTACCCCTACACTACCCCACACAATGAAAAATGGACAATTAACAACTGCTTTTTGGCGAACTGTAATCATCGAGAACGTCACTCGGCAAAGTTACTCATACCGAAAGCGCAGCATATTTGATGGAGTATGTGCCGTCTGATTACGAGCAGCTGGGTATGGTATCTGGGATGGCAACCAACCACACACCCATCAGCATATGCTCCACTCGTACATGCCATAAGCGGGGCTTGAGATGCACTTGTCACCGTGTGGATTGGCGCCATTGACCCTGTTTGCTGTTCTATTTGATGGTGCTGCTGAATGGTTCGATTCGTTTACAGCTGTGCCATCAATTGTATATTCAGAAACACACATTCGGCTGATAGAGCCGGCCGCAAGCAGCCAAAGCGGCCAAAGATAATGCCATTAACGACAGAACAGGCAGGGCAGCAGTCATCGTTGCCTGGCTAATTAGTCATGGCCGGTTTGTCAGCTGGGTGGGTGCCTCTGCCCCTGTCTCTGCCTCTGCCTCCGTGCCGTGCCGTGCCTCTATCTATTTAACTGGTAGGATGGGTGATGGTGCCATTGGTGATGGGTTAGGCCCACCGCTTAAAGAGAAATGCGACCAACTTCTGTTCATATATGTATGTATGCATGTACATATGTGGGATGAGTCAGTGGCCGGGGGCAGCCCTCCACACATGATAAAAGATATTGGATTTCTGTTGAATTACAAGAAAAATCCATGCGCTTTGAAACACTATACATGGAATATTGTGGTATATTTGAAATAAGCTCAAAGAATGTGATGAGTCGAGTATACATATATAGTAATTTGAATATCAGTTCACATGATTTTAATTAACTTATATTTTTGCCCCCCATTCGGTGCTGTCAATTCCTTCAACTATCCGTTATATGCCAGAGTCTGCTGTGGCCAATCTCTATCTCCTTTATTGTTGTTATTGTTTCCGGCAAAAGCACACGTATTAGCACATAAAGTCTAATCGGTCCAATTTGAATTTTTTCTAGGAAATCTCTGAGAAATGTGATCGCGGGGCAAAAGAGCAACAGTTTAGTACGCTGGAATCGGAGCGGTCACAGAACCGAGGCTTGAATCGATATAGGGATGTGAATCCTTATGATCACTCGCGGATTGTTCTAAAGCGCGGCAGTGTGGACTACATCAATGCCAATCTGGTGAAGGTAAGCGCAGTCATTTGCCTTCTTTTCAATCAGAGGTCTAAGGATGATTTCTACATCCATTCGTTTAGCTTGAGCGTGCCGATCGCCAGTACATACTGACCCAGGGACCCTTGGAAGATACTGTGGGGCACTTCTGGCTGATGGTCTGGGAGCAAAAGTCCAGCGCCATTCTCATGCTCAATAAGCTTATGGAGAAGAAGCAGATCAAATGCCACCTGTACTGGCCGAATCAGCTCGGACCGGAGAAGGCCCTCAAGCTGCCCAACGTTCAGCTCACCGTGGAGCTTGTGCGCTGCGAGACGTATCAGAACTTTGTACGGCGGTGGTTCAAGTGAGTGGCTAAGTGGCTGGCCCCTAAAGGAGGAAAAACTAATTTGATAAAAACCTTCCCCGCCACCCACAGATTAACCGATCTCGAAACGCAGAAGAGCCGCGAGGTGATGCAGTTCCACTACATCACATGGCCAGATTTTGGCATTCCCAGTTCGCCAGATGCATTCCTGAAATTCTTGCAGCAAGTACGTGACTCTGGCTGCCTCAGCAACGACGTCGGTCCGGCCGTGGTGCACTGCAGTGCCGGCATTGGTCGCTCGGGCACTTTCTGCCTGGTTGACTGTTGCCTCGTGCTCGTGGACAAGCACGGGGAGTGCAATGTGTCGCAGGTTCTGTGCGAGCTGCGCAGCTACCGCATGGGACTGATACAGACATCCGACCAGCTGGACTTTTCCTATCAGGCCATCATCGAGGGCATCAAGAAACTGAACGATCCCGTATGTATGCGCTCGCAGCGGCCGGCGTGCGGGAGCTGGACTTGGTGTTGGATGCTGGCTGGGCGTCAGTCCGCTGCCAAGCGCCGCCGTTTACAGTGGAGATTCTTCTCTGTGCTTAGGCGTTAGACTAATCCGAAATTCTCTCTTCTCTCTCTCTCTTTTCTCGCTTTTGCAGAGCTTTCTCGACGCTAAGGAACCAATCATTGGCAATGAGACAGATACACATGCACAGGATGAGCTGCCGCCACCGCTGCCGCCTCGGACACATTCACTGAATTTACCGCTGGCCCCCAACGCGGGCGGAGTTCTCTCGCTAAACATGCGAGCCGCCCAATCCAATGGCGAGGAGGTGGCTGCCGAAAACATTGGCGACAAGCCCTCGGTGCTGAGCAGCAAGGATGCACTGAACAATTTTATCAATCAGCACGAGATCATCAACGCTGAGGTGGCCGACAGTCTGCGTCCCTTGCCGCCGTTGCCGTCTAGACCTTTAAGGTCGTTGCAGGAGTCAGATAGCGATGAGGATTACGACCTGGATGAGGAAGACGATGACGATGATGATGACGAAGAGGACGACGATGTTGACGAGGAGTACGAGACCATTAATGAGCTTGATGTGGAGCCCGTCAATGGAAATGTATCGACGACGACACCCCAAGCCGATGATGTGAATGCCAACAGCGAGAAGCCAGCAGCACCTGCCGAACAGCACAAGGCCAATGGTATTGACACAGCGGGCCAGACTCCAGCGAGGTAATACAAATGATGATGGAAACCACTCTGGGATTCTGTCCTAACCTTTTCGTTTTATTTTCAGTCCTGAGAACGAGCTAAAGCGACGAAAACGCACCGAACAGCAGGCCCATCTGCAGAAGCAAATCAACAACATGAAAAGGAAGCTGCGGGAGAGCGAGGACAACCAGAAGGCGTCAAAAAAAGGAAGGTCATTACTCACATATATTGCGGCTGGTGTTGTGGTGGGCGTGATTTGCGCATACGCATACACGAAGCTAGGTTAAGTGCCCACCCCCCATCCCCAGTCCCACCTACCCACTAAGTAGATGTAGACCTAGCCATTGAGTAGGCATTAGTAGCAATAGCAGTATGACGCCCGTTGCCGCGGGACACCGATCCTCGGCAGCTCGCCACGAGCGTCACGAACGTCACGCGTCGGGTCGCATTGTGAGTCTCTCATCGAGCCTCGGGCTAACATCTAATGTCAGCACGGATCGGATTGGATCGCCTCGCAACGCAATCATCCCGACGATTGGGTTGAAAGAACGATACGATACACATAATGCATATATATTAGGGAATTTTTTTACGAGTATATGAAATACAAAACAAACGAAGAAAGAAGCAAGAGCAAAAGTAAAAACTAAGCGAAAATCGGGTAGAAATCACGTAACAAGTAGATTTTGCGCAATAGACTGACATTTTAGATCAAATTTATTTTTTTCATTTTAATAATGGAAATACTTAAATAACAAAACCCCGAAGAGAACCCCGGAAACCCAGACTTCCTGCACATATTATAGTTTTCGACACCCCGCACATACCCCTACACCAACACCAACACCCAAATCCAAATCCGAAATCCACCCAAATCACATCCTTCGCTCGCTATGCAATAAAAATTGATTCAATTCACGAATCCTATATCTATTATATTTACGAGCCACGATCCAGACAGACACACACGCCCACGCGCTTCACTTGTTGTTGTACAGCAATTTCTTATCGCATACGACTTACATATGTATGTACAATTATTTATGAAGATTTACGTGAAGATCAAACACTTGTTGTAGTAGTACCATGGCAAACAAACGAAATGCAGCAATGTGCCAAAAAAGGAAAGCAAAAAGAGAAAACGAACATAAGAACAATGTGAAAAGCCCCTTCATGACTTTAAATTATACTTTGCTCCGGATCCCTTCCTTTCCCACATTTTAATTGTTGTTTTTAACGATTTATCATACAATGCACCCTACAAAAACGAAAGGAAGAAAGAACGAACGAAGAAATGCAGCGCCATTGAAGCAATAATAAAAAGTAATGCAAAATAGCACAAAAAACTACGAGTAAAACACTATGATTATGATATATCTACATATATACATATATATACGATACGTGTAGGTTTTGCTATAGCAAAATC
This sequence comes from Drosophila pseudoobscura, assembly GCF_009870125.1. Lineage (NCBI taxonomy): Eukaryota > Metazoa > Arthropoda > Insecta > Diptera > Drosophilidae > Drosophila > Drosophila pseudoobscura. The sequence goes on along the minus strand of NC_046683.1, from coordinate 64,578,677 downwards.
ATTTATATATTTTTTTTTTTTTGTATTCTACTATAAACGAAACGAAAAATTATAAGGAATCAGAATCAGAATGAGAACCGGGAGAACTATACAATGGTTTTCCCCCCATAGATTAAGTGTGTATGTCCCGTAGAACTAGAACCGCAGAATAGAAAGAGAACGAATGCGTGCAAGAATACCTACCATAAGAGTTATTTTTTATATATGTGTAATCCACAATTTATCGAAGAATTCAACTAACCAGATGCTGCAGAGAAACTACATTAAACAGAGACGGACATTAAATAAACGAAAGAAAGTGCAATGACACGCAATGGCTGAATAAAAAGTGGAATGGAATCGGATGATCAGTGGAGCGAAGTTGAGAGAGAGGGATAACTTTTATAAACTTAAACTAATAAACGAAAAATACATATTTATATAAAGTATATTTAACGAGTAACAACATGAACAATACCTATAGTAATGCCTAGTTAACTGAACAATTGGTTAAGTACACACACAAACATACGAAATCCCCCCACTCCCACAACACAACACACCACACCACACCACACAACGAACCACACACGCAATACAACAATATAAGCCTATATGAGAGATGAACGAACAGAGAGAAGTGAGAGAAAGTATTCAAATAAAGCTATATATGTATAAGACACCAAGAATTGAGCCTCTTCTATGCTATGCCGAGTACTTTTTTATTTATTTATTACGATTCATAACTCCTCGTTTTCATCTGTTTGATTTCAGACGCGATAACAACAGAAACAGAAGTCACAAAATGTGCAAGAAATCGTAACTGCCCATCTCATGCACAGACCATCAAGACCAGCACCAACACAAAGAATCAAAATTAACATATCACTTGACATAATATAATTGTAGATTTTATTGCAGAAATAAACATAATTATAAATTCTAGATTCGTAAATCATTTTAAGTGCAACGGCTTTTGCCGATAGTTCCACACATCGATTGGTCTTGTCTGCAAGTGTGCGACCACTAACCATAACATATATCGATGTGTTGAGTTGAATCACTAACCATACAGTATATACACTATATATATATATAGTATATACACTATACTGTATGGTTGGTTAGTGGTTGAATGTATATTTCATAAATGTCACCAATCTATTAAATTGCATTGTTTAATGTATAGTAAAGAACCTCGGGTATAAAAACATCCATATACAGGTTTTTGAATTTTTGTTTATTTCACTGGATCCCATCCATATCCTTGTCACTCATTCACTTTCAAACAGGCGCAATTCCAGCGATTATCTAGTCGATAGTATCGATAGCATCGTCCCGTAACATTGGAACGGAATGAAGAAAGGATATTTTATAGTTGAGGAATTGTTTGTTATCCAAGGCTAGCTTTTAAAGCTATCTCAACTAAATTTTCCTTTTTTTAGTTTTCTTACAGAGACCAAGAGCCCATGGGCAGAGAACGATTAGCCCATTGTCGACCAGCGAGTATTAAAATAAAATCAACGAAAATTATGAACAATTAAGAATTCTAGCGCAGCTCTGGTGAAAAATATCGTGGTCTTTTTTTAAGTGAAGATAAATTATTTGTATTGTCTGTTTAACTGAAGTTGTTCTCCTGTTTTAATAATGGGGGCTTAAGTGGCCCAACAATCCAGTAATAGTATCCTGTATGGGTTAGTGGTGTGATGTGACCATCGATATACTGAACTGTCAGAAACCGATTAGTACTCGATACTTCAATACATCAAAAAGTACTCAGTTCTGCACTTTTGTTTTTGTTCAGCAAATTTCGTATAAATTCTCAACTTTGGGCCAGGTGTAGCGGGCAATTTGTCTCACAATCTCATTTTAGAATAATGCCTGCTGTCGAGGAAGCGAAAATAATCAAATTTCTATCCAAGGTATGTCACGCAGATGAGTCATTGTCGAGGGGCATCTCCCCACTTTGTGACTCTCGGGAAACTTGTTTGTCTAATTTCGCATGCAACGCAATTAACGACGTGTGTCCTTTTTTTTGCTTGCAGTATAAATATGTCGACGTCACTAAGAAAGATGTGATAGATGTTGTCACAACGTACCGAAGTCTGACCTACGACCTGCAAAAGTTTGGTAAGTCTATACCGCCTGATAGCAGCATCCAATTAACAATTTTCCCCGTCTACCCTTCGCCAGTGTTCAATGATGGAAGCTATAAAGATCTGTTTACCCTGCAGGGCACCATACCGGTTGTCTACAAAAGTAATTTTTGCACTTAGTCCAATTCGAGGCTCTGATTATGATGGAAATTATATTTGTATATTCAATAGATAACACCTACTACATTCCCATATGTATATGGCTGATGGACACTCATCCGCAGAACGCGCCTATGTGCTTTGTGAAGCCCACACCTAACATGCACATAAAGGTGTCCATGTATGTGGATCACAATGGAAAAGTATATCTGCCGTACTTGCACGACTGGCAGCCGAACTCTTCGGATCTGCTATCCCTTATACAGGTCATGATTGTGACATTCGGCGACCATCCGCCAGTGTACTCGAATCCCAAGGAACAGCAAATGGCTATGCCATATCCACCAAATGGTGAGTGGGTGTTTAAGTTATACCGAAAATCTCACATCTAATTGGATTCCGTTCTGCCATCTAGCTTACATGCAACAATCGGGAGGTGCTGGGGCCAGCAACTCCTTTCTGCCTTATCCTACAGCCAGTGGTGCGAGCGGTGGCAACTTTCCGCCCTATCCGACAGGTGCTAATTTCGGACCCTATCCACCAGGCGGATCGGGGGGCAATGCCGCCGGCTATCCGCCCTACATGAATTTCCCACAACAGCCTGGCAGTTACCCACCTGCTGGGGGCTACGTAAGAATCTTATTTGAAATGGAAAATGTATTTCAGTTTCAATGATTGTGTGACTTTTTTAGAACCCATCGGCGATTCCCAACTCTACGGGCACCATTACCGAGGAGCACATCAAGGCTTCACTCATCAGCGCTGTCGAGGATAAGCTTCGTCGTCGCATACAGGAGAAGGTTAATCAGTATCAAGCCGAAATCGAAACGCTGAATCGCACCAAACAGGAATTGGTCGAGGGCAGCACGAAGATTGATTCCATCATATCGCGCCTCGAGCGCGAGCAGGTGGACCTGCAGAAGAACATTAACGTATTACGCGACAAGGAGCAGGAGTTGGAGAAGAGTCTGGAGACGCTCGAGAATGCAGAAGCCATTGATCCGGACGAGGCCGTGACCACAACGGCACCACTTTACAGACAGTGAGTCCAATCTAGTTGCATTCCAAGTTATCCTTGTTTGTAATTTGTTTGTGCTCTATTTCAGATTACTCAATGCCTATGCCGACGAGGCTGCCACAGAGGATGCCATTTATTATCTGGGCGAGGGTTTGCGCGGCGGGGTCATCGATCTGGAGACCTTCCTCAAACACGTCCGCACACTCTCGCGCAAACAGTTCATTTTGCGAGCCACAATGCAAAAGTGTAGACAAAAGGCTGGACTCGCCGGCTAGTTTCCGGATACGACGTCAATAATAGCTTCTTTTTTTTTCAATAAGCCGCAGTTATTATAATTTTTCGATTGATTGCAACTCTGGGGTGCATCAATACACATGATTGATATGTTAACATAATATATTCGATATTGTTTCAAGCGCAAATTAAATCTTTGAAATTACAATAAAAGGCCACACGTACGTTCACGCCCACGACAGGTCTTCTAGTTTATTTCTATAATGGAATGGTTATTGCCTTATTTTCATACGTAAATACCGACGGTGAGTAGAAGGAACACAATGCCAAAGCCGAGAAATATCGAGGCACACAAGCTAATCAGCAGTTCCTTAATCAGAGTCTTTTCCTTGGTGGTCTTCCGGGATACGACAAAGATGAAGAACCAGGCCGTGAAGAATGTTCCGATGGTGAGAAGCACGGTCGCGAGGTGGGGAAATACCGCTGGATTGATGGGCGAAACGTAGCGCTTCATGTTTTCAAACGAGACGGTGTCCATGCTGCAATAATCAAAATGTGCTTTAGTTTGACAGCCAACCCTTACTCTCTGGTTACTTCAATTTACTTTGTTATTTAAATCTTTATTTGTTAAAATCGACGCAAATCGTACGTGGCCGGCAGCTAGTGTTGTATTCAGTGTGACCGTGGACTTATCGATAAAGTATACGGTCTGACCCTCAGAAATATACCGTAAGTATACTGATCAAAAAGACAGCAAATTTCATACAATCCAATAAAAAGGTGTCCTAAAATTTGAAAATCTTTTAGAAAGCTGATTCATCAACCGGGTAGAACTATGTTTTTAGGGCTGAGGGTCCAAGTTAGCTAGTAATATTAAAACGAGGAATACAATATGATTTCCGATCATGGACAGAGAACAAACTTCACGAGAATTATGAAAATTGAAGAATTTTAACGCAGTTCAGGTGAAAGGATTATTTTTTTTCGCGATTTAGCTCAGGCTGGTCACCGGTTTGAAGATGGTTAACTGGGTTAAACTGTTAATTGGTTTTTTTAATTGGTATATTTTAAAAATGAGACAATATATTTCGGTATATTTTTGAGGGTCGGACGGTATATTTTATCGGTACCTCCGATACAATCACAAACGTGCTCTTCTCTCTTCTTATTATCAATGCGCAAGAATTGTAAAAAACAGAAAAAGAAAACAAAGACGCACGATGAGCGATGTATGTATCAATTTGTTGGAAAATAACATCGTTAATATATATATTCCCTACAACCCATTGTAGCTTGAGGACATGGACAGCGAGCGATTGAATGAGCTGGAGTCCATTCTCTACGCATCCATCCATTACAGCGATCATGGATCTGGCGAAACTGGTGCTGGTGAAATCTCACCTTCTGTGGCCGATCAGCAGCGAGCCGTGGATGCCCAATACATGCCGCCCCCGCCACAACAGCAGCAGAAACAGCCTCAGGCCCAGCGCATTGTCAGCAACAAACGTGTAATCAACAATGCAGTCGCAAAGCCACGCTACTGGGCGGAGGAAAAGGACGGTGCAGGCAGCATAGAAACTCAAAATGTATCCACAGGTGAGTAACTACTGAATGTTTTTCATCAAGATGGCCATAGAAATAGAGTCCCGTCCGGTTCGAAAATATATCCCCCAACTTTGGATTGCCTTCGAAATTCCACTTACGAATTCTCTGCTTTCGGCCATGAAGTATCTGCGTTCGTTGCTGGCTCTGGGGAGCACAACTCTGCGTATCCTCTTTGAGTGGTTGGGCCTGTTGAACCCCGTCACCCTGGTACTGGCCACGCTCAATCTGCTCTGCTTAGTAGTGTGGCTGGACTACCATTTCCGGCAATATGGCTGCGATCTACTCTTCTGGCAGAAGGAGCTGAGCCAGTTCCCCCACGAGTACATTCTCACGGGCATCTTGATGACGGCCGCGACCTATGTGCTGGTCTCAGTCGTGGACGTCGTTGTCTTTACGGCCCTGCTGCGTCGTAACTTGCGCGAGTTCAACAAGCCGCTCCTCCACTACGAGGAACGCTACCGACGATTCGTGTTGATACGCCTGGTGCGGCAGCTGGAGCACGCCCTTGTGATGCAGACACTCTCGGCCAATGCGAGCCATGTGGCGGTCAAGAACATGTGCGAGGCACAAAGGATGATCAAAGAGGCGATCAACATGTTTCGCACCTCGGTCAAGGTCCTACTGTGGCCGAACAGATCCGATCTGCATGAGGATCCGTTCATCCTCTACCACATAAACGAGGGCCAGCTGGAAGAGCTCAATGCACACGGCTATTGTTTGGGCGATGTGGATTCACTGGATCTGGGCAATCAGTATTTGAAATATTTGCTTAACCCTTTTTGGTATTGAAATTCTTGTTACTCTGACAATAAATTAAAAGTGGGTTTATTTTGATTTTGACTCATTCTAAGTAAACGTCACTTTTATATTTCAAGCTACTGATGTCACCTCGTCGTCAACGCCTAAGGAGGCAGAAAAGCCAAGTGGTCAGCATCAATCACTACAAAACAAAAAGGAAACATTAAACTCCCCAAAAACCCCCCAGCAGAAGCAACAAAATCAGCAAAGGGACAAGGCGAAGCTTTCCTCGAAGCAACTACCGAAGCCAGAACGGAAGGAAAAGGAGAATCCTTCACCAAAGCCACAGCCAAAAGCAGAACAGAGGAATAACAAGTGGAAGAGCTCTCCAAAGCCACAATTGAAAACAGAACAGAAGCCACAATCAGCACAGAAGCCCCAACCAGCACAGAAACCAAAAAGTCAACCCCGGCCACAACACGCCGATGATGAACCCGAGCGCTTTGACCAGAAACTACTAGTTGCCATACCTTCGAACTGGACGCCCAAAAAGCCAAAGGGAAAACAGCAGGTTAAACCCGAACCGGGACCCTTCACCAAGGCCAATCGCAAGCTGGTGCAAATGGAACGCCTCGCAGCCAAAAAGCAAAAGTCCAAACAGGCGCTGGCCAACAAGAAACAGCGCAAGCCATCAGAACCCGTGGAATTTGTTGATTTGGGCGAAACTTCCAATGATGATGACGATGATGATGTGATACTCGTGCCACTGCCACCTGTACCGGTGATCGATCTGGACACCAGCGACACGGAGCAGAACAGTCCAGCGGATCAATATCACGAGGAGAATGCCATGGACGCTGCCGATGTGGAAATGAGTATCTCGTGCATTACCCAGCCGGAGGCAGGAGCAGCCCCTTTAACGCCCCCACTGCACTCGCCGTGCAATTCGGTCTTGTCCAGCGATGATTTCATTGTCCAGAAGGACACGAGTCGCCTGCTGGAGGACAGGGCGCGAGCCACAGACGAGGATCTCCTGGTGCTGACGGAGAATGCCATCAGAGAGGCTGCCGGCCAGCAGGATATGGATATGGAGCAGCAGAAGCCAGAGGTTGAAGTAGACGAAAACGTAGATGCACCTGTAGGGGCTGACCAAGCGGCCGAAACCTCCTCCGAGTACGAGTTTGTGCCGCCCTCGCGGCTGGAGGAAATCAAGTTGAATTATCGCGTCGATGATCACCAACAGTTCCGGGCCCTGGATGTCTACGAAAGCGAATCAGATCTCACCGAGAGCGGCATCTACTCCAAGGCCAAGGCAAAGGCCACGCCCACTATCATACGCAGCGTGGAGTCGCCCTCGGACAGCTCCGATATCGAGGAGGTCGTGGATCCGAACGTGAACAAGATGAAGCGCCTGCGCAAGCGTCGCTCGTCAAGCACAAACCAAAGCCAGTCCGAGCCCAACAACGACGATGACGAGGACGACACCGACAGCGAGGATGACGTGCAGCCCACAGGAGTGCCGGGCCTTGCCCGTGGCATGGCAGTGGAGCGTTGCAAGCGCAAGATTCGCCGCATCAGCGCTCGCCGTAACTCAGAGGATATTCAAAGGGGAGCGGCATATCCACGGATTGCAAATCTTAAGGCAATACACGAGTCTAGCTCCAATTCGGGTTCGGAGGATGATCTGCCCAGTGCTCGGGCCATTGCAGAGCGTCTTCTGCAGCAGGAGCAGGGAAAGGAAAGGGGACAGCAACAACAAGAGGTACAAAAGCTCCGCGAAGCACAACGCGATGATCGGATGGAAATTCTTTCAATTGGCACCGATGCAGACTCCGAAAATGAGGCAGAGTTCAACAATGCCGTCTCCGATCGCCTATTGGCGATCTTCGAGCGCATTGATGCCGACCACACATGCAAGTCACCTGAAGCGGAAGTTTCCGCTGACATTGGTCTTTCGGATAACGAGGAGCCTTTCCAATATGCCGCAGACACTACAATGCCAACGGAGGACTATCTTCCAGAGGAGGAGGAGGAGCAGATTGAAGCAGAGCCATCGATCAAAGTGGAACACAATCTCGCAAAGCTGACAGACGAGCCTCCGCTTACGGGAGGGCAACTTGTTGGCTGGAATGAGGAGATGTGCTGCTTCTACAACGACAGCTGGCACGGCGAGAACTTCAATGTCCAGAAAATCCAAAGATCCATGAATGGTAAGCATTTGGTGAGGACACAAACACTAAAGAACAGTCAGACCTCATATTTCTTTCATTAAAGCGCGCCTGCAGTGGAGAATCCTTAATGAGGACCGATATCCGGTCGTTCGTCCTCGCTCACGCGCCAAATGCACCAACTGCGCCGAGATGGGTCACATGAGATCCAAGTGCCCGCGTCCACGCAAGCCGCTCGTCTGTCACATGTGCGGCCAGGCGGGGCATGCCGAACCACGCTGCCCCAATGCCATCTGTTTGGGTGTAAGACACGGAAATCACTTGTGCGTTAAGATCACAAATTCAATCGAGTTTCCTTGGCTTTCTTTACAGTGCGGCGCCAAACAGGCCACCTATGTGCAGCAGTGCAACAAGTGCTCATTCCACAGTCGACTCATCTGCCAGCTGTGCAGGATGCGGGGCCATGGTGTGGACCTTTGCCCGGACAAGTGGCGTCGCTATCATTCAACGGTAAGCGGAGAAACCCAACTAAACGATCCCTCGATTAAAGCATTCCTTCTCTTCCATTAGATCCGCTCAAATGTGGCACTGCAGAGCAATGTCCAGTGGAACTCGAAGCAGTGCAGCTTCTGCGCCGGACGGGGCCATCTCTTCGAGAACTGCCGCCAGCGCATTGGGGATTTTCGCAGCCAAACGTATGTCTCTCATATTGTGTCGCATCAGAAGAGCTACAAGGATCGCAGCGGAAATCTAGGCTATTTGGGGGACCTCCCGGCGTTCTATGCCAACAATACCCCCTTTAGCTTCGTGTGGAGCGATCCGAACATCCCCAAGAACAGCTACTATGCCAGATTCCTCACTCGGGCAAACCTCGTCCAGCCACTGAGCACAAGCCGAAAGGCCACACCCCTTACACCCCTGGAAATGATCCCTTCTAAAGGTTATACCCACGACTATGTGCCGAATGCCCAGGCGAAGGCTGCTCGAGGGCAAGTCGTAGCCGCAGAGGAAACAGCAGTCAAAAAGAACACGCCTGTAGCATATAAGATACCAGCGCCAGCCCCTGAATCAGAGCCGGCCCCAGAACCAGAGCAGGCCCCAGAACCAGAGCAGGCCCCAGAAACAAAGGAGGTCCCAGAACCAGAGGAGGTCCTAGAACCAGATAAGGCCCCGGAACCAGAGGAGGTCGCAAAATCAGAGGAAGCCCCAGAACCGGAGCAGAGTAATGAAGTCGAGGAGACCATCCAAGAAGACTCACAAGTCCCGATACAGCGTGAGGAGATCTCCACCAGTTTCGAGGCGCAGCCAGAGGAACCTTTCAAACTGATTGCCAGCACCAGCAGACCATCTGTGGGCGTCCATGAGCTGGACTCGGACTCGAATTACAGCTTCTCCGAGCACTTTGAGATGCCCACGTCGACGACAAGCGAGGAGACGAACATACCAATGGTGGAAACTCGCAAGAATAGCCTTCCCATGGGTCCCATGCCCGATGTTATACCTTTGTCCAACGACAATGACGATGATTTCCACATCTCCTCCAACAGCCAAGGCATCTCGATGTGCGTCAACAGCAGGCAGATGGAGAGGATGGATGACAGTGCGAACGAAGAGATGCCGGATGTATCCTGCGAGGGAAAGATCATCATGGCCCGCGACCTGTCCGAGTACTTGTTCAGTCCGGAGGGATGGAAGTTTCTTGTCGAGACGTCTAAGCAATGCCAAGTGACTGTGCGCATGGACTTGAAGGAGTATGGCTATGTTCTGGTGATCTACGGACGGCGAATTCATCAGGAAGAGCTGCAACTAAAACTGCTGCACCGTCATCAGGATGTCAAGCGCAAGAGTGCCGAGTTCCAGAGCCAAAAGCCACCGAAACGCGTTGATGTCCTAATCCGCTTCCTAAGGGACGGCATTAACAGCCTCAACAGTAAACTGGGCAATGCCAAGGCCCTTTATAGGACCATCAAGCAGCGGGAGAGCTTAAACACTAAGAATGGTTTCAAAATGGCGGAGAAGAAGCGGCGCCTGCTTAACATGATCCTCGTGGGGCAAGCAGGTCTAGAGAACGGCGACTTGCACTTGGATCAACTGCTGGTGCTTTTGCAGAACCTAATTACCGATTTCTCGCCCGATGACAATGCCTCGCCGGCGATGCGCACCGAAATCGAAGACCACTGGCGCATGATTTTCACCGCCTATCCCCATCCCAAGTATGATAAACTTTTGGAGGCCTATGAAAGCTTAGATCTGAAGAATCGCCTGCCTTCGCTGAACATAGATCCAGCTCTCTTAGGACTGCCGCCGCTTCAAATGGGAAGGGGCCAGCCGACGCCTCAGCCAACCAACAAGCGGGACGTATCCCCCATCCCGCCGCCACCAACCTGGCAGCACATGGCACCGCCACCACCGCCCAAGCAGAACGCGAAGGAACAGCGTCCATTCGGAGCAGGACAACCCCAAAGGCAGCAACGCCCAGCCGCAGGACAGCCCCAACAGCAGCATCGTCCTGGAAACGGACAACCCCAACAGCAACAGCGTTCAGGAATGGGACAGCCCCAACAGAAACAACGACAAGGAGCAGGAAAACCTCAACAGCAGCAACGTCCAGGAGCAGGACAACAGCAGCAACGTCCAGGAGGGGCAGGACAGCCCCAAAAGCAACAACGTACTGCAGCAGCAGGACATTTGCAACAGCAGCAACGTCCAGGAGCTGGACAACTACCACAGCACCAGCAGCAGCAACGTCCAGGAGCAGGACAACTACCACAGCACCAGCGTCCAGGAGCAGGACAACTACCACAGCACCAGCAGCAGCAACGTCCAGGAGCAGGACAACTACCACAGTACCAGCAGTACCAGCGTCCAGGAGCTGGAACACCACAACAGCAGCAGCGTCCAGGAGCCGGACAACAGCAGCAGCGTCTAGGAGCGGGACAACAGCAGCAGCGTTTTGGAGCGGGACAACAGCAGCAGCGTCCAGGATCGGGACAACAGCATCAGCAGCAACCGAAACGAGGCCAGTTCATACAGATGCCCTTCAACAATCCCCAGCAACGAGCTCGGGCCGATCTTCAGCTCCGCAGCGGCGCCAATCCAGACCATCAGTTCGCCCGACTCCTGGGCGAAGTGAAACCGAATGCGCGTGGCTTGGATGCCAACAAGCCGTCGGTTTTCTGGTCGCGCGAGTCGATGCAGTACATCGACGATCTGTTCAAGATTACATCTCGGCCGGATATGCGGGTGCGACTGAATCGTGTGCTCCAACGAGCCCAGCATGGCGCACTGTCGCACAACGACTACCGCGCTGTGATCGATCTACACTTGCTACTGTCGAATCAATGAGTGCTACTCAAAGGGGGGAATCTCTTATAAGGGGAATGGGAATGACGATGATTAAAATTGTTTAACAAAATCCACCAATTTAAAGAATGGGTATCTGAAAGATATTACCCAGAGCAGAATAACCGAATGAATGAATAAATAACTGACTAATTTCACTCGTATTCGTTTCTCTGTGCCATAACTCTCTATTTAATTGATTCACGGATCAATAACATAATAAGTCCAATGTGGATCTACAAATCATAAGGTAAATTCATTCTTCGGCTTTGCCTCTATCCTAAATTGGTTGTTATAGTTTCCATAAGCAATTGTATTACACGTTCAGGTGGGTCGGGCGCTCGATGATTGTTCTATGCCGCTGAGGTCTGCTGCGTCTGTTCCTGCGTTGTCGTGGACTGGGCCGAGGAAGCCTCGCCGGACTTCTCATTGACACCCAGCCAGGGGCAGCGTTTTTGGAGCTCCATGCGGTATCTGGGATGACTGATGGCATACACAAACGGATCTATGCAGGCCACCAGCTTGCAGGTACAGGCCGGAATCATTGTGGCTCCTGGCGTCAATAGACTTTTGTCGCCAAAGGCTCCGATTAGGGACATCACGCCATAGGGGGTCCAGGACACGAAGAACAGAAAGCAAATGGTGATGGCCGCCTTGGCAATTCGTATCTCGGCCGTCTCCTTGCTCTTATCCACGTTGGAGCGCAGCGATTCAACGTTCATTTTCTTGGCCTGTTCTCGCAAGGCCTTCTCGTGGTTGAAGACGTGTCCCACTATCTGGCTGTAGTAGTACAGGATCATCAGCGTGGGGCAGACGAAACTGAAGAAAAAGATGGTGCCCACAAAGAGGCGGGTGTCAAAGTTATCCGAAAGATAGTCGAACGAGCAGGATGTGAGATATCCCTCTGCAACGAAAGAAAGGTAAAACGAAATTTAATTTGCGCGCCCAACAGCAACTTACAGAAAAGAGTGGGAGATCTTATGTGCATAGGAAAGTGCGCTGCCGCTCACCTACACGTGTGTAATAGAGATCTGCACTGTAGCTGTAACAATTTTTGTTCCTCTACTGCAAGATATGATAATGTGTGCGAGCCGACCGCTGTTTTAAAGTAACAATCACACTCCGTTATAATATGCAATTTTCAAAATAAGACCCCGATAAGTTTCGTTTACATAAAAATACCGATATTAGCCAAAATATATCAATATATACTAGCATCGTTGCAACTGGACCGCCTACGGTATATTGTATACTTTTCGGTATATTTTGATGTCAAAATTGAGATTAAAGTATATTAAGGGTATTGCAATAGCATGGTATATTTAATCCATTCTTTTCATAGTATTTTCCTGTATTTTGTAAGACGCATTATGGACCCTCTTGTCCAATTCATCAATGTAGAAACAGTGTAGAAATGCCATTTAGACCCCCTAGGCCACATCGAATTCCTGATCGTTTTCCATCAAAATCTCAATATTTCAAAAATTTCGCAAAAAAGTCATGTCGAAAAGTAGATAACGGCCCATATGAAAAAAAAAAACGGCCAAGCTTATCAACACACGCACATATTTCTCCCTTAGGTGTCGCTTTTAATAATTACGTACAAATATATTTCATATGTATCGAATTTGTAGTTAGCGTGTAGTTACTATGTAAAAACACTTTCTGTGGAAATTGTAGTTGATCTTTTTGTTTAAACCTTAAGCAATAAAGATGAAAACTTAAATTTACCAAGTCTTGTATGAAATTAATTGAATAATTAGATACCTAGTAGTATTCCACGGAATATTAAAGTCGAGGAATATGGTTTCCAATCCTTGACAGAGAATGATTAGCCCATTGTGAGCCAAGCGCGATTTTTTGATATCCCACCGAAAATAATGAAAATGTAATAATTTCACGCAGTTCAGGTGACAGATATCGTGATTTTTTTAAGTTCAGAGGTAGATGGCATGGATCTACAAGAAGAATTTACAATCAGTAACATTTGCCGCCATTTACCTCAAGTCGCTGAACTGTTTAAATAGAGGGGGGTTATGTTGGCTAAGGTCGATTTCTTATCCATATACGAGACGCTATATTGTTGTTGAGGAACCAAAATTAAGGCAAAAACAGTCAACGTCAAGTATTTAAAATAAGCCAGTCAAGTAGAAAATTGATTCATTAATCGGATTAAATTATGTGGGCAGGGCTTAGAGAACTATCTAGTTGGTAATATTCGACGGAATATCAAAAACGAGAAATGTGTATAATAGAACTTGAATTCGTTAGTATATTTACGGTATATTTGTATAATGAGAAGGTATATTTTGGTATATTTGTGAGGGTCGGACGGTATATTTTATCGATAAGTCCCCGACGCGGACTTAGCAAAATAGGTAAAAAAAAAAACAGAATGGAATTCTTGCCGTTCAGTTTTCTAACTGAATAAATAATATGCAAACGAAAAAACCCAGTTGATATATACATAAATAGTGCCTAAAAGGACTAAAATTCCTTTCGAGCAAGTGCGAGTGCAATAAAGAAAAAGGTGAGGCGGGTAGGTGGAACGCAAATAGTGAAAATAAAAAAAATTCATCTCGCTGCTGTGTGTAAATGCAAATGATATGATATTTTCATGCAACAACAAAAAGAACAACAAAAAACCAGCACAAACACAACAGTAGCAGCAGCAGCAGCCAGCAGCAGTAGCAACAGCAAAAGCAACAAAAGCGAACTTGTATTCAATGGATGTGTGCGCGAGAGGCGAATAAAAGAAAATTAGATAAAAAAGCCAAATGAAATTAGCGCACGCCTGAAATTCGAGTTTGGCGCAAGGTGAACCAAAAGGCGAAAAGCAATCAAAACAGTTTCCATTTGCTGTCGGTGTGCGTGCCGTTTTTCCTGCGAAAGAAAAACCACCTGCATTGATTTATAGTTAAAGAAAAAAGAGACGTATCCGAACGGGATGGGTCAGTGCATTGCTGCCATAAAGGCTGACTGATAAAAAAAACCCCAGCCACTCACATACACACACACACACGCACGCCAACACCAGCGCACCCGCACCAATACAGTGGCAGCCTGCTATGTAAGTTTACATTTACAATTATGTATTTTGTACTTGTTTATGCTGCAGTGAAGTTTAATGATATTGCCGTTGATATTGCTCTTGCTCTTACTGTTAATGTTGTTAATGGCGGCTTAAGCATTTCGCTCTGCTCTGCAACTTACGTTTTCTATTTTTTTTTATATATTTTATTTTGCAACTCATTGAAAAAGAAGCACAGCACACAACAGTTAATTATATTCATGGCTGTGGCTTTTGTGGCAGTAATTACCATTTTACCCCCAGAGTTGAGGCTCTGCCCTGGAGACTTTGAGGAGAGTCTTCATATGGATATATTTCATACGGTACATGGCGTAAACGAACTGTTAATTATGTGTGTGTTCGTTCGCGATTCAGTGCGCGTCTCTATGTGTGTGCGAGTGACGTCTGTGCTTATGCTGGCTTGGTCGCTTCCACCACACCGCTGCTCCCCCCTCCTGCAACCATTCTATTCATTTCCATTTGATGCATTACGTTACGCGCTTTTCATTGCGTGTCGTAAAGCATATGCATCGTTTATGCGGGACCACATTTATGAAATGACAATTTGCACTGCAATTTCCGCCTGTTGTTAATTTTCACATCTCCCAGGTTGACGGTTGCTCTAAAATGATAGTCGTTTGGTTTTGCATTGGCTGTTTCTGTTTCTCTTCTGTTTAACTTCAAGGAATTTCATCAAGCTAAAGCGTTTATCTATTCTAATCGTAATTTAGTCATCGTATAAACGTAGAAATAGCTCATGCCACAATATCCATACACATTCATGTGGGTGACCATTGTTATGGACGACGCCACACCCATACCATTCTCCCTCCCTCTTTCGTGCCCGCCCACAATCGGTGGGTTTTGGGTCGTCGTCCCTAATGGCCGTCCATCAGCGTCAGGGCTCCCTGATAAGACCCTACACACATGCGAGTATTTTACGTCGTTCCACACGTGCCACTGTACCACCGTGCCGTTCCGCCCAGAAGTATTTATTTGGGCCTTCGACGTGACGCTGACCTCGGCTGCGGCTGCGGCTTCGACTTCGACTTCGACTTTAACTTCGTTCGATACGTTTCCAGTTAAATAATTGCTTAAATGCAATTCCTATGGCTCGCATTTTATCTGTTCTTTTTGGTAATGCCAACAAATTGGGGGATCTGCGGCAAGGTGAAGGTCAAGGCATGATTAATTGTTTACTCTGGGCCGTGGAGGTTCCTCCAAGTTGAACTACTCACAAAATCGAAGTGCGACACATTACTCATTCAATTCGATTTAATTTATTTTGCAGTGACGCAGCGGCAGCGGAAGGAGACGGAGACGGAGAGCACAAAACGCACAAAAAATTGTTCCCGGACGAACCGGAACGGACTGGCACTCCGCACAGGACTCCACGTCCACGGAAGAGAGAGATTTAGAAAAAACTATAGAGATATTCGTTTCGCGGAGAGAAAAATTCCAATGTCAAATAAAATCAACCCGAAACGCCGTGAACCGACAGCAGCCGCAGCAGCAGCAGGAGCACCCACGGCAGTGGCCACCAACACGAGCAGCTCGACCGGCTCCAGTGCCGGCAACACCTCCTCGGCCAACACATCCTCATCGTCCAGCTCCTCGCTGTCTTCCGCCGGTGGCGGTGATGCGGGCATGTCCGCCGACCTAACATCGCTATTCGAATGCCCCGTTTGCTTTGACTATGTGCTGCCCCCGATCCTGCAATGCTCAAGCGGGCACTTGGTGTGCGTCTCGTGCCGCTCCAAGCTCACCTGCTGCCCCACATGCCGCGGTCCGCTGGCCAATATCCGTAACCTGGCCATGGAGAAGGTTGCCTCGAACGTAAAGTTTCCGTGCAAGCATTCGGGCTACGGGTGCACTGCCTCGCTTGTGTACACAGAGAAGACCGAACACGAGGAGACCTGCGAGTGTCGGCCCTACCTGTGCCCTTGCCCGGGGGCCTCCTGCAAATGGCAGGGACCGCTCGACCTAGTCATGCAGCACCTGATGATGTCCCACAAGAGCATCACAACGCTGCAGGGCGAAGACATTGTGTTTCTGGCCACCGACATTAATCTGCCCGGCGCCGTCGATTGGGTGATGATGCAGTCCTGCTTCGGCCACCACTTCATGCTCGTCCTCGAGAAGCAGGAGAAGTACGACGGACACCAGCAGTTCTTCGCTATTGTCCAGCTGATCGGCTCGCGCAAGGAGGCCGAAAACTTTGTGTACCGCCTCGAGCTGAACGGAAACCGCCGCCGCCTCACCTGGGAGGCAATGCCGCGTTCCATACACGAGGGCGTTGCCTCCGCCATACACAATTCGGATTGCCTGGTGTTCGACACATCGATTGCGCAGCTCTTCGCCGACAATGGGAATCTGGGTATCAATGTGACCATCTCTCTGGTCTAGGCAGCCGCGACTCGCCTCGCGTCCGTAAATCGCCCAATTAAAAATTTTTTTTTTATTTCTGTTTATTTACATATTTGTCGTATATATATAAAATACCATATAGTTTAGCCCTTTGTTCGCATCATACGTCTAATTCGTAGGTTCTTCAAAGTTTGAATTGTAGAAAGAAACGAAAGAAAGAGGAAAAGAAGGAAGCAAGGGTGGATAGTAGAGAGATAAGCGGCGGCAAAAGCAGCATTAGAATCGTTTTAAAAACGATTCTTCGTTCTATATGCACACCCTCATAATACACCACACACCCCATACATACAAATATAATTGCATATAAATCTATATAGATATTTTTTTTGAACGTAAGTTTCGAAGTGGAAGGCAGAAAGAAGCCCAGCAAAAGGCAGAAAGTAGTGCTCCTCCCACTCGATCGGTACTAGCTCTAAGATTAAATTGTTCATATATTCCACACATACACACACACACACACACACACACAACACACACACAAACTATTTGAATGTTTTCAGAGTTTGATCATTTGGTTTTAATTTGTCGTGGTGTTATTTCTGCTTTTAGTTTAATTTTAGTTGATAAGCCGTCTCCGTCTGCCTCTGCAGCGGGCCACACCTGGAGCGGAGCTGCCTACGCGTGCCGATTGTGCCCACCAGATCCAAAAACCGCAACCACAACCACACCACCACCTACCTAACTACTATATCTACTACCACTGTAATCCACTCAACACTCAACACACAACACACAACAAACACTCTGCAAAGTCTAGTTTAGTTAATGTAAATTATTTTATACATACAATAATTGTAAATGGTAATAATTAAATCAGTTTAAACAAAATTAACCACAGCAAAGAAATCGCATAGATGATAATAACTCGAGAGTTGTTTGAGAAACTATACACTCCCCGACACTTGAGTACGACACACTAAAATATACACTTCGTCAGGCACCAATATTTCCGGCACAAAACCATTTGTGAAGAAGGGAAATTTGAGTTATTTCAATTCAATTGTTTTCCTTAATCTACTTTAATGAATATTGCAATTTTTTGTGTTAAATTTATGGTAAACTTAATAGAGATTTGATGAAAATTCAAATTCACCGTTTTCTTTGGCTTGTGCCGGAAATATTGGTGCCTGAAGTGTACATTTTTAGTGTGTCGTATTCAGATGTCGGGGAGTGTATAGAGAGAGAGAGAGAGAGTCGAACAGATTTTTTTTTTGTCAATGCCAAAATCCCCACTAACTAATCAAAGGAAATGTAACATATTGTTTTCAATGCTAAAAGACAGTCCCTACCCTACCTCCCCTCCCCACAGTTACAATCCCTAACATTTCTGCCAGATCCCACAGAGATAGAGAAGTACCACCCCTAGTTTAGACGATCTCCCCCTGGTCCGGCTCACATTTTGTTTCAATTTCTGTCTGGTCCAAAATGTCAAATGGATGGAGAATGTAATGTGGAATGAATTATAAGGCATCTGCACCATATTTAGCTTTTAATGCGCCGATTTTACCGCGCGCCCCCTACCCCCTACCCCGTACCCCACACTACCATACGAGATCACATACACAACAGAACTACAGAAAAGTGAAATAAACGTGATTAGTAAAAAGTATTAACGATCTTTGATTTAATTCATTTAAAGAAAAACACAAATATTCTTTATTCCGCCTCATTGCAGGTTGTCGATGAATAAATCTACGCTGATATAGAGTCTAACATCAGCTACAGGGATTACCATGTAGACTTTAAAATAAAGCTGGTTTTCTCGCTGGAGAAAATATGTACATAGATGAAACACTTCTTAACACTTAATAAGTTGCATAGCGACGGTGGCCAAAAATGCGGCACTTGCCACCGGTACTAATCAAAAATGTTCCTGACGATCGAATAAAAATCACCATCAAAGTAGGTTTTTCTTCCTTTTCTGAGGCTGAACCAAGTAGTCCTTTCCTTTCCCCTTTAAATTCAATCCCAAGGCATATATGGTATTATAGTCATTCGTAAAGTTATAGTCAGTCGGGCTAAAGCGTTTTATTCAGTCCTAAATTCTCCTACAAACACAACAAAAAAAAAAAAATAGAATCAGTAAAAATTTTCAGTTTTCAACAGAATTATTTTAGTTTTAGCAAAAATTTAATGTTCCATCGTTATTCAGAAATTAAATACCGAAACGCCTTGTCTTTGCTTCAAGACTTTTATTTGGCTTTCGAGGAGATGCTGCCACGTCGTCAATCAGCCCCGGACTTGCAAGCTGCGCAGGCATCCTCGGGCCATAATCGTGGTGCAAGTGCAGGTGAAGCAGCCCCGAACCCAGCGCCAGGGCCAGGACACCTGGAACTTGTCCCCAAGCCGGGCTCTGTGGCTCTCATGCAGGTGAACAGGCCACCGAATCCGGCCGCCGGGGAGAATCAGGAACAGCCCCAGGAGGGGGCCCTCGTACGGATGGAGAGGACCGTGGATGGGGCCCTTGGCGACTACTTTTTGTCGCTGCTGGAGTGCCCCGTGTGCTTCGGGTATATAATGCCACCGATCATGCAGTGCACGCGGGGGCACGTGATCTGCTCATCGTGCCGCCACAAGCTGACCCTGTGCCCCGTGTGCCGCGTGCCGATGAGCAACATCCGTAACCTGGCCATGGAGAACGTGGCCTCAAAGCTGATCTTCCCCTGCAAGCACTCGTACTTCGGCTGCAAGCACCGTATGACCTATTCGGAGAAGAAGCTGCACGAGGATGACTGCGAGTTCCGACCCTTCTTCTGCCCCTATCCGGACGACAAGTGCGTGTGGCAGGGGCCGCTCAAGGATGTCTTCAATCATCTGACTGCCACGCACGACAATGTCATCACGATGGAGGGTCACGACATCATCTTCCTGGCCACTAACGTGAATCTGGAGGGGGCCCTCGACTGGACGATGGTGCAGTCCTGCCACGGCCGGCACTTCCTGCTCTCGCTGGAGAAGATCCATCTGGGCGAGGGCTGTCAGCAGTACTTTGCCGCCTGCCGCATGATCGGCACCATGCGCGATGCCGCCGAATTCGACTACAGCATCTCGCTGGACGCCAACAATCGTACCCTTCGCTGGCAGTCCAAGCCCAGGTCCGTTCGCGAGAGCTTCGTGACGTTCACCAATGCCGACTTTCTGGTGCTCAACAAGACAACGGTGGAGCTGTTTTCCGAAGAAGGCAACTTGGCTCTGAATGTGGTCATCACGCCGACTGAATCCGAATTGAACTAGGCGACACTGGAGCACGGACCCCGCACCCCGCACCCCTTCCTCTTCTTCTTCCTCTACTCTACCTTTGCGTTTGTGGCGTATACAAAATAGAAGGCGCATTCGTATAGTCAAAAGTATTTGCATAAAAACTATTTCAGAGTGGAATTTCTATCTGTTTTTTGCTATGGGCACTTACAGGGGTAGGTGAGGAAATGAGACCTGCGACCAGAGACCGCAGAGAGGCACTCACCTGGCACAAATCGATCCCAGAACTGTGTCAGGGGGAGTACAACCCACGGCGTACAGTACAGCCAAATGATGATGTTCATGATCACGGCCTTGGTGAAGGTCATGTTGCGGTTCATGGGCTTGGTGATCACATTGTAGCGATCATAGCCAATGGCCGCATTGGTCATACCGGCACCGATGCCCGAGTAGGAGCCAATGGAGGCAAAGATCTGGCACCATGTGTTGCCCAAGGCGAACCCGCGATGGAAGCTGTTGTAGATGAAGATGGGCGCCTTCAGGCACATGATCAGGTCGAAGACGGCCAGGTTGAGGACGAACATGTTCGAGGGTGTGCGCAAGGATTTCGATGTACTGAATATCCATATGACCATTCCATTGCCCAGGGTCGAAGCGAAGAAGAGAAAGATGTAGAAGACGCCCAGCATGTAGTGCATGGATGCGGGCGGCTCCAGCTGCGTCAGCCAGTGCTCCGGTATGTACTGTATCTGATCCGGGGGCACGTTCCACCCGAGGAACTGCAACTCATCGCTGCCCGAGGACATGCGAGCCTCCGGCCGTAATGGAGGCTCACTGGCGTTGCACAGGGCATCCATGACCGATACACTTTACGGAGGAGATACCGTGGACGGGGCCGCCCACTGGGTTAAACTGTTGGCACACCTTCTGTGGGGGTCTTTTATATGTTAACCCCGCCGCTAGATAAATTTAATTAGGCTTTGCGGTTGCGTGTCAATAAATACGATTTTCCGTCAAGTCTGCAGTAAATATTTCAGCGAGAATTTCATTTGAATCACGGCCAAATCGGATAGAGGCTGAAAATGCTGTTAAGACATAAAATGTCATGGCATTGACACTTAAAATGGGGAAAAAGACCAATTGATTATCTAATAGACATTCTAAATGCCTAAATTAACTTGTTCTTCTTTCATTTGTTTATTTTCTTCTTTTTTGAGTTCAAATTAAACGCATTCGCGCAAATCAGTGCTATGAAGTCCATTAAAGATAGTGTTGAAAATTCGTGCAATTTGTTTACGTTTCGCGCTGAATGGCCAGGATAAAGAAGAAAAACAATTCCTCGTAAAATGAAAAAATAACAAAACAAAATAAACGCGACGAGCTATGGACGAAGTGGACAAGATAATCATGCACCAGCTGCATCAGGTGGATGCCGGCATAGAGCCCACGGACGAGCTGGCCAGTTTCACGCCGGAACTGGTGGTGCGAGCCGTCTCCAGCTGTTTGACGGAAATCCGCCCAGAGTTGGAGGTACCTCGGTCCCTGCCGGGCGGCGCGATGGCTCAGCGGTTCAGCGTGGCTACTGGCCTGGCCGAGAGGTGCAAGGAGAGCGGATACCACGGCGACATCGGCTACCAGACATTCCTCTACCCCAATCCCATCGAGCTGCGGCGCCTGCTGATGTTCCTGATCGAGCAGCTGCCACGGGAGCGCCAGGCGACCGATGACCTGACCGGCAAGTCGCATCCGCTGAGTGGCAGGGAAATGCTACAGCGCCAGATACGCAAGAAGCTGACGGCCCAGCTGAAGGCTATGTGGGTGCCGCAGTTCTGTCGGGCAGTGGGCAACAGGAAATCGCATGGATGCAGCAGCTTGTGCATAGATTTTCGGCCAAAGTTGAATCTGAATGTGCCATCGGCCAATCTGGAGGAACGCACCAAGGAAGTGCAGCAGTACTTTGACCAGCAGGCCCCCAATCTCTTCCAGCAGACAGCGTCCAGCTCCTACGATCTCATTGCATCGGTGCTGCACAAGAACGATCTGGAGCGCTGGGGCCAAGGGTTGACCGACTCAGGGATGTTTTTGCTGGCCAGCGAAGATCCAGTCATTCCAATGGTTCTGGCCACAGAGAAACCATCAGCGACTGCCGCTGAGATGACGCCCCTCGAGGAGCTGACTGACGAGGTCCAGAAGCTGCGCACACAATGCGAGACACTGCTGGGAGAGCGAAAGGCCTACACCGCCAGGATAGGAGCACTGAAGCAGCGGGAAAGCGAAGCCACGAAGGAACTGGCGGACATTCAACCCCTGCTGAAGCTGCACGAACGCACCTGCCTGGTGCTGGCCGATCCCGAGCAGAATGTGACCAAACTGGAGGCCCTGCTGCAGGCCACCGAAGCCAAGCGTCGCACATTGACCCAGCAGTGGCAGGATTATCGTCTGCCCCTGCTGGAAACCTTGGAGACGCTGAAGACGGCCAAAGAGGCACAACACGTCCAGAGTATTCGCAGCGGGATTGAGCAGCTAGAGCAGGAGCTCAAAGAGAAGACCCAACAGCACAACGATCTAAATACGGCTTTACGCACTGCCACCCAGTCGCTGGCTCCGCGCAAGGAGTATACGCGTCGCATCCACGAGTTCATCGGCAACATTCGCAAGCAGCGGGCGGACATCTTCAAGGTGCTCGACGACACGCGGCAGCTTCAGAAGCAGCTTAATGTGGTGGGCGCCCAACTGCAGCGCCAGTTCAACTACACCGATGACCTGCTCTTCCAGAGCGCCAAGCACGATCTGCATGCAAAGAAGGCGTACAAGCTGCTGGCCCAGCTCCATGCCAACTGCAGCGAACTGGTCGAGTGCGTGGCCCTAACTGGCAATGTGACCAAACAAATCCGTGAGCTTGAGGTGCAAATCGATGGGGAGAAACTGAAGAATGTCCTCACCAGCCTGCAGCAGATCACGGGCGACATCCAGAAGTTTGAGCAGAGCATACAGGAGCTGCAGTCACAGATAAGCACAATGGAGAATGGTGTGGCAAAGGCCTAGACCTAGAGTCCTGGTGTCCTCTATTTTACCTATGTATTAGTGCCAATTGTAATAAATCAAAGCAGTCGCGCCTAGCGTTGATTTTATTAACCAAAGGTGCATACATTTGTATTTAACTTATTATTAACTAAAGCCATTATGAATTTTAATTCTCATTTTGAATCTCCCGCAAGAAAACAGCTGTTTGCTGTTGAACTTTAGTAATTATGCAAAAATAGTCTCTAAATTTAAAAGTTTATATATCGGCTCAATATACATATATGTACATATATGCAGGAATCTATTTAAATGTATGAATACGCCAAAAACATTCCAAGCTGAGAAAATGTAGTCATTATTCAAAGCAGCTTGGATAGCGGAATTTTAACATGAATTAAAGAAGATAGGGTATACAAATGACTACACCCCATACATATGTTGTTGATATGCAGAAAATGTGTAGGATGATGGATGGATCTACAAGAAGTATTAGTTTTTTCGTTGTTTAACTCGAACTGTTTAAATAGTGGGGGGTCGTTTTGTTTTTCATCGGTATATTTTAAAAATGGGGCGGTATATTTCGGTATATTTGTAAGGTCTGACGCTCATAATTCAACGAAAAAATGAGTCGTTATTTTGAATGGGCTATAAAAAGGGTATGGGCAACAGGCAAAAACGGCCAAAGCACATCGCAATTTCGTACGAACCGTCACCTAGCGTGTGAGGACAATATACCTTGAAGACTAAATCGGCAAGGTACATTTAGCAAATGGGGTAGATTTTACGTAGCGTGCGTTGCATTTTCCGGGCCGTGTTGCCTGTTGCCCACACCCACTACTTCGTTCCTCTATGTAGCAAATGTGTAGTTATCATGTAGTTCTGTGCGTAATTTCAGTGTAGACACTGAAGCGCGAAGTCGTTCACTAGCTTTGAATTCATTTTTGGACCTCTGAAGCGCGCGTCGTCGGCTGGGGTCTCTCCGTGCTTTCGTTTCTTTTTTGTGTTGTGTGTTGTTGATTTACTTTCGTTGGTTTTTAATTTAAAGTAAGCGCCTGCCCAAGCGGTACTCGGGGCTCTGGCTCTGCTCGACTCAAGACTCAAGTGGAGGTCGTGTGCCGAGAGCCTCCGGCCAGTTTCTAGTGTCTCCAGTGCTTAGGGTTTTACTGAAAACTACTAAAATTTCACGAAAAACCAACAATTGCTAGCCTAGCCTAGCCCTGTCTGCTGCCTGGCACACATCAAAATAAAACACTTGAGAGTGGCATTGCTGGGGTGCTTGCTTGCGCTGTTGGTTGTTGGTTGTTGGTGCTTCGTGGTGGTGCTGCTCTGTTGTCCATGCCCATGTCCCGTGTGCCTGGCCTGTGCCGCTCCAGAACTTGTTTCGTGGCCGGCCTAGAGTTTGGTTTTTTTGAGTTCTTGCATGCGCGCCGATAACACGTTTA
Organism: Drosophila pseudoobscura; assembly: GCF_009870125.1. Classification (NCBI taxonomy): domain Eukaryota; kingdom Metazoa; phylum Arthropoda; class Insecta; order Diptera; family Drosophilidae; genus Drosophila; species Drosophila pseudoobscura. The sequence goes on along the minus strand of NC_046683.1, from coordinate 64,554,177 downwards.
ACCGGTGTGCGTGTGTGCCGCCACTTGCATATGTGTGTGCGTGTGTGTGTCTGTGCTTAAGTGCATGTGTGTGTGTCTCCTTCAACAAACTGTTGCTGCTGCTGCTGCTGCCACTACTGATGACGTCGACGAAGGCCCTTCTGCGGCATGCTGCTGCAGGCCATAATTATTATGCTGCTGCCCTCCCAATTGAATTCCAATTAGAATTGCGATCTGTGAAGGTCGTCGTGCAGCAACACACACACACACACACACACACACACACACACACACGTACACCACACACAAGAGAGTTCCACCAAATTAATTGGCGGCATTTAGCCGGCCGGCTTGGGATTCGGCGGCTCTGCTTCGTTGCCTCTTTGGAGTCAGTCCGGGGGGGAGGTCAATCAACGTTGGAGAGCAACAGCAGTAGCAGCAGTGGCAGTGGCAGTGGCAGTGGCAGAGGGAGAAGCAGCAGCAGCAGAGCAAGAAGAACAAAATTGTTTGTCTGTCGTTCCGGTTGCCGTAATATTTGCCTATTTTGGGTCCCGGCTCTCACCTTTCGTGACGTTTGCTGCTAAAAATAACCAGTGAACACATTCCTTAACATATGATTCCGTTTCGTACTTTTGAACAATTTAAAAAAGTGTAACGGTAATGGTAGCAGAGCAGTGGCAACACCTACCCTACACCACATACGCTCTCATGGCCCACACACCAATACCAATGCAAAGCACTCTACCGGCAATTAATAAAAAAAAACAAAAGCAACAAAAAGTGGGAGAAAGACAAAAGCAGACCTCGGTGCACCGAAGCTTGTGAATACCCTTGCAAAATTGGTTTCTCTCTTAGAGCTATAGGGATATAGTTGTCCGATTTTAGTACGGTTCAAGAGGTGGATCTAGGATTTGCAATCTGCATCCATTAGCTCCAAGAGCAGACCAAGGAGAGACTCCTTAAGAACAAATCCCTCTATGGCAGCTAGGTAGAGGCTTCCCGTATACTTTATTGGATCGAAATATTTACTATTCCTTATCATAGCACCTCCACCTCCCCCCCCTGCAAGGGTATTTGCAAAACTCAAGTGAAGTATAAATCGAAAAACGTTCCACTCTAACGACATATTTCAATGGCTACGCAATGATTTGTTTATAGAAAGCAAAAACAAAAACAAGAAGAGAGTAACCAGAAATGGGAAAATATTCGCCAACTGATAAACATTTTTTTTCTTCTTTTTTTGTATGTGTTGTTATAAAAATAATATGTTCCGTTCCGCAGCACCGCAAAAGGCGATAAACAATAATCTAAGCCAAAAAGAAAGTGAAAAGTGAAAAGTGTGTAACCAAAAGCAATACGAAAGAAGTTTGTAATTAGATAAAAAAAACCACAAACAGAAGGAGGAAAATTGTTAAATATGACACCATCGCCGACCAAGGAGCTCGTGAGTGCCACACCGACAATTTCCCGACGTCCGCGTGAGGAATTCGCCGAGAAGGTGGGGTCACATACATATATACCATACCAAACATTCAAGGGAGGGAGGGATATACATAGTACAACCCGTCCAGAACTTCCTGTGTGTCTGTGTTTCCATTAATTGACCCCAAATTCCTGGCATATATGCCTTTCAAAAGCATATAAACATTTGCTGGTCTCCTTCCCTGCCCCGCTCTGTTCGGACTTTATAGATTTGTTCATTTGCTCTTTAAACCGTTGCCCGGTTGTTTTTGTGTTTGTTTGTTTTGTGCAATGCACAGTACAATAAAATATATGTACTCGATCCGTACACACAGCACACATCAATGTGCCGTCCAAATAAATATAGCTGTCGTCGCTCTTTTTTTTCCTTCGACTTCTGTCGCCCTCTCCCAACCTCTCACCTGCTGCTGGGCCTGCCTCCTCCACCTCACCTGGGTTTTCGTTTCGTTCTACATACATTATGATTTCCGTTACTGCATCACCTCATCCATTCTTGGCCCTGCCCTGCCTTTCCCTGCCATTCCCGCCACTCATTTCCGTCTAGAGTCTGGACTGTGCTTTGATTTTGGTTCAGTCCATCGCTTTTCTTAGCTCTGACTAATCGAATTTTGCTCTGACTACACGTAAGGTACCCCACTGATAAGATATCATTTGGATAGAGCCTAATAATCGCTGCTGTTCTATGAGTTCTTTGTGTTCTATCAGTTCTTCAGTCTATAGAGTTTATAAATGAAATACAGAGAGGGTAGAATTTGCGGAATTCATTAATGAAAATATAACCCAAATCAATTTATAGTCATTCTTTTGGGACAACTTCAGATTACCTCAGTGCATGTCCAAGCCACCGAAAAGTGCCGAAAACGAAATACATGTCGTGTGCAGAACGATGCTCGGACTCAAGACTCGTCGATAAGATTCATTTGAAATGCAAGCTGTAATTCCGCCAAGAATTTCCACATATGTATTCCCCATTGAAATTCCAGTCATTATCTTCTGATTTGCATTCTCATATCACGCTGACGTCACTTGAAGACACTTGAAATGCAAATAATTAAAAGAAACACTTGCAACAATAACAAAAGACAAACAAATTTTTGTTTAAATTCAAAGCCAGTGCCTTAATGAGAGGTCAATGTAGTACGCCCCTAGTACCCCCTACCCCCATCCACAGTACCCTGTGAGGAATCTCGGCAATCGAGAGATCTGTAAACTGGTATTAGAACTGTTGGCGAATGGCGAGTGAGAACATGATATATACACGGCCTAATAGATGTTGAACGGTTACAGCTACGGATTCAAATGCAAATTAGTTGAAATATTTTAGTTATTTATAGCCAAGATCTGGATCCAGACAAAAGCTGTCACCAGACAACGCCCCAGGAATGTGATACAGAGAGCGAGGGAGAGGGAGAGAGAGATGTCAAGCGTGGCTTCGAGGCCCCGAAAACCGAAACAAATTAAGAGACAACTCCACTCACAGCAATCAGTGGGGCTTTGGGTTTTTTTCTTTCCCTCTTTTTTTTGTCAATTGATTGATTCGCCACAGTCGGCAGCAAGTTTGCTTGTAGATCAATCAATTGGTTGCACATGCCGAGGTGTACCTGTGCGGGAGTTGTGGTACGAACATAATACATATATCGTGTATGTATACTTATGTCTGGGGCTGTCAACGATTGTCAGTCAAGCGTCTAATGCAGGCGAATTTAATGGCATTGACCATGAGGCTAATACGAAGCGGAGGAATAAAGTTTTGATACCCTTGCCAGGAGAGGGTACTACTAACTACTAACTTTATAGAGGAAATGTTTTTATAACCTCCATAATTTACTCAATGGAACCCCATACGTCCTGTCTAGTTTGGTTCATTATATCACTCATATATCTTGTTCCTTTTTTTTCCGTTTTATGTCCAGCATTGAAGGCCAATATCGTGGGTTTGGTGGCTTTTTGTGGCGTGCTAGGAGCTAATTTTGTAAATTCTGCATATGCTGTTTGCACATTAACAAAAAGAAAGACAAAAAAACACAGAAAATAGCTGAAAAGGGTCGAATTTTCGATACCCTAACCAGTTTGCAGTTTGATTCCTTTGGCAAGAGAAAAGATTTCCTCTGTGGTAGAGCTGCACTTTCACCGATTCCTATGATCATTTCTGAGTTACAGGGGTGTCCCTTTTCAAGTGTTTCCTGTGGCTGGCAGCGTCTATTGGACCCTTTCCCCAAAAAGGGTATTCCAAGTGAAAAAGAACGAAAATGAGAACAAAAATTGCCGCGCCACATAAAACGACATGCCGTGCGAAATCTGATGCAATCGATGAGATCATCCCACAGCAGAGCAGCCCGCCCCTCCACCAAAAGCAACAAGAATCTCGGAAGACCAAACCCGAAGCTCACACGAGCGTACTACAAGTCGTCCATAATTATACAAATAATAAGCCAAAGCCAACACCAAAGCCAAAGCCACACTCGAAGCCCAAGAGCCAAGAGCCAAGAGCCAACATAATCGTTTCATTAGCTTGAGGAAAAGTCTCCCTGATTCCCTGATCGTTCGATTCTAGAAATGAGACATCATCCATTCCATCTTTTAGAATTTCCAGCCATCCAGTTCTGAGTCATTTTGCGGCAGCCTCTTCTTGGTGCATCATCATCATGGCCCTCCATCCTTTTCTGCCTTTCGTTTCGCATTTGGACTTTCCATTTCTCAAAGTACACTTGAAGAAAAAGCCCGGCCCAACGTTTTTAATTAATTAATACATTTTTTGCGTGTTGTTTAAGTGCCTCCGCGAAGGTGGCAAAATTATAATTATAATGGATTTTTGCTTTTGATATTAATCTTTATGGCCCGCCCGTTTGGTTGATTTGTTTTCTGTGAATGTGCCTGTGCCTTTGGCTTCCTGCTTTTTGGTTGCTGTTGGATTAAAACTAGAACTGAGTCATCGAGTCGTCATTCCAGCCCCAAAGAGCATCTTTTTGTTGAATACCCTTTCAGAGGGTATTAAACGGCAAACAGGGAAGTGTTTGTAGGCCTGTCCCAACTTTCTCTTCTCAAAATTGGGATAGCAAAGTGCATCTACGAACTGCTGTAAAGGCGTTCATCCTTTTGCATTCTGCTGCTGCTTTTTTTGACACTGTGCAACCCGAGGCTGCAGCCAACAGTCCCCCCTTTGTGGCTTTTCAAACGCCATGCCATACCATTCCGTATACTATATGCCACAAGCAGATGGAGAGATGTGTGTGTGTGTGTGGTGTGTGGTGTGTGTATATAGGTGGCTGCTGCGGCTATGTATTTCCATTTGGAGAGGCTTATTTGCGTTTTAAACGCCTTGCACTTGCCACGAGGCTAAGTACGGCCTGCCGCTAACTGGTTGGCGACAATCGGCCATCCGTCGACTGGTTACTGGCCGACAGATACCTGACATCTCTCTGACAACTTTGTCAACTGTTTAATTGCATTATTAGTTTTCATTGCTACAGCCATTTGCTGGTAAATTGCCTCAGATGATTGCCCCCACCCGACCCAGACTCAATTGGAATTTCGGTTAACGATAATTCTTCAGGGGCCGGGTCTCCACCACCTCCACTGAGGGAAAGAAACCAACTAGCTCCCACTAGAAACGAGTTTGATGAATGGAAAGGTGCCTCGAAAGATGACAGGGACAAAAGAGAAATTTTGTTATTCAATCCAAGACAAGATTATGTAGAATGAAGATGCTATCACCGTTAAATGTGAGAATAATAACTGTATCTTTGCGCTGGACTTTCCTAAAAGTCTTAAGCGTTGATTGTCATAAGAAATATGACAGATGGGGAAGTCGAGGGGCAATCAATTCGAAGTCCTTCACGGCGAATGCCATACCTCTTCTGTAGGTCCTTAGACTACCTATGTATATATCTTCTTGTATAGATTGTTCTGGGTTTATGCCGATCTTTCAGTGGTTATGATATGGCTATGGAAATATAATTCCAAAAGATTCCTTTCAATTCTTTCACTTAAAAGTTCGATTTTTCCTTCTTTGCTCATTTTGAAATCAATTTGTTACCCTAATTCAAATCTTTTTGTTGTTGTTTTTTCCAGTGTCCCTTCATTTGGTGTTCATTTCGGGTCTTTTGGTGCGATTGTTGCGTGTGGTGTGCCTTTTGTTAGATATTTCCCAATGGGCGTGTTAGTTAGATACATAGATACGGCGAGTGGACGTTTGGCCGACCACGGATATCATCTTGCACACCTTTCCAAAAAGCCAAAGAGTAGCGGGTGGGCCGGGGGATGGGCCAGGGCAGGGCAGGGCAGGGCAGGGCCAGGTGGTGGCGGGGCCTGTCATATCACATGGCAGTGTTTGCGCAATGGAATGCCGGCACGCTATCGTTATGGGGAGGGTGTTTTGGGGGGGTGGTCTCATCATCGTCCACCTCCTCATTCTCCTTCTCCCTCTGTCCTCCGCCCTGTGCCTTCCGCCCTCTGCTTTTGCTCCTTTTCCATTTCCCCCGTTCTTTGTCATTTTTGGGCCCCCCCGGAGGCGTGTCATACATTTATTCCTGTTATTATTAAATTAATTGATTTTGACTTTAATACGTTTATTTTGGAACAGCTGGCGAAATGCTATTAAAGCAAAAGTTTACGCTCGGATCGTTTTGCCTATTATTAGACACGTTTTTTTTTTTTGGGTCTTCAACAGCAAAATTCTCCATTCGAAACATAAATTTGTTTGCTTTAACTACGAGCGTTTTATTCATACTTTTTTCTGTGTGATCTTTCAGCTTTTATTTTATTTTTTTGTTGCTTTTTGTCTTTTTGGGACGACTTTGAACCCGCGTAACCTCAATTTGTATCCAAATGTATTTAGCATATATTCGCTGGTTGTTGTTTAGCCTTAGTTTTGGCCAATCATTTACGCCAGTCGAACATTTCACACCCAGCGAAAAGCCAGTTTTGAAGGTGGTTCAACGGGCAAGCCAACGGTAAGCTCTGCTTCTTGTAAGCTTTCTGACGTCACAGCGGCGCCAGTGCAAGCAGTGCAGGAGAGCAGAGAGAGGAAGCTCGAACCAGTGCAGGGTCCGAAGAGCGCAAGCAGAGATCACAGAAACTGGAGATCTGCTTGAAGCCGCTGTTTAAAAGTTCCAGAATAAACTATGTATGATGGCTAGAGATTATATTTCTGCAATTAATAATGCAGACAAAATCCAGCGTCCATCTCTCTTCCCTTCCACCCGCACTAGGCGGCGGGCAAGCCCCTCTGCTGCCTCTGCTGCCTCACCTTCTCTCCTTCCATGCGGCCGCCCATATGGGCTTTTGGCCTTTCTCCCAAAAAATTGCAAATAAAACAGTCATGAGGGCAGTCCCCTTCGCACCATTCCACCCCGCGGGCAGAGAGTTTTCTGTTTTTGCAAAAACCCCGCGTCATGCGTGCCTCCTCCCACTTGGCACCTATTTATGTACGGCTGTACATATGTTTTGTTTGCCTACAGTTGGGGTCGAAATAGCATAGCCATCTAGCTGAAGACTGCACGCAGCTTGTGGTGTGGCTTATTATTGCTGGGCTATAATTGTGGCCGCTGCTGTGTTGGCTCTCAAGCCCCATTTATGTTTTGTTTGTGTGAATATCATGGGGTATCGCATGTAAGTACGAATATTGGATGGACCATGTACTCTTCTCCCCCTCCTCCCTCCTCTCTCTTTCTGATGGTCTATTTCTCTTCCCCTTCATCTGTTGGATGGCTGCTGCTGCTGCTGTTTGGGATTCGCGGTCGATCTGTGCATTGCCTGCCTGCCGCCGGCAACCGGTCACGTTTACTGTTGTTGCTCTCTCACACACACACACACTCGCTTAAATGGTAGGCCAGCACAGCACCACACCAGCTGTGTGTGTGTGTGTGTGCTCTTTATAACTGTAAAAACATGCTCGCCCACTTCCTTTCGAGCCGGCCGGAGCGGCGCGCACACGTTGGAACGCATTGTCCAGGCGTCGTCGTCCCCCGCTCTCCCTCCCCCTCGCCCCTCTCTTTCTATCCCGCCAACTTCTTTGCTCTTGCCCCCCCCACTCTTCAGCCATCTCGGGCTGCCCCTCTTAACCAATTTCCTTCACACATCCCTATCGCCCCCTCCATCATCCCCATCAGAGTGCGTTTGAGTGTTTGTGTTAATTATACTCTAACCGAGAGAACTATGGCCTTAGCGGGAAGGTTAGACACAGCCCAGATGAAACAGATCACGCAAGAAATATGCCAGAAGACATAAAGTACCCCCCCGTGGAGGCGACAGATCTGTTAGGGTATCGAAATCCGTGTCTCCATCGGGTGGAATTTCTTTCACCGTTCCGTTCGTTAATTGTGGCAAATGTGCACAATTTAAAGACTCCCCGAAATGGCATTCGCGGTATAAAATATCCAATTCCCATATCAGATATATGTACGACTTAAACAATTTTTCAATTTCAACACCCACCCATAATTTTGGCTTATTTTGTGGCTTTTACTTTGCCAATGTTTGTTGCCGTTGCCGTTGCTGTTGTCGTTGGCATTGGGGCGCCCCCCCCCCCCCCCCCCCCCCCCCCCCCCCCCCTCCCCCCAGAGTGCCCCCGCAAACAGATGTCATTGTGTGCGCCCCGCCCCGTCTGTCTGGTATCTGCGTATGCGTGCTTGTGCATGACTTAATAGCGGATAAATGTTATATGGCGGGTCATATAAACACATTCATACTCGCAAGTACACACATTCATAGAGTACGACTATGTTTATTTGATACTTTGCACACAATGCACTGGCCATTGGCCATTGGCCATCCAAGCACCGAACCGCCCGACCTTCATTCATAATTGGATGTCATTCAAATATTGCTACACTTGGTGGATGGTATAGGAACCCCCCAAAGAACTGTCGATAGGCGATGTTGCATCATAGCTGAAGTATTTCGCTTGGGCTGGGCTTGTACTTTAGGGTTCAATAAAGTTCGACCATCAAGCAAATAATATTCCCCAAAAATAACACGGAAGAAGCAATCCAAATACTTCTCTTTTTTATGGCTTTTATGGAAAATTTGCAGGCCAATAAATAGAGCAGAATAGTATATCATTATTCATGAAACTAAACCATAGATTTATTGTACTTCTCCACTACTTTATGTTGTGCAGATGTTTCGCCTGCAAATGATTTATTCTGCAGTCGATCCATAAGGGAATTGTTTGAATATTTGAAATTTATTATTACTCAGGAACCTGCCTCAACCAACACCAAACATTAAAGTATATGTATATGTATGTACGATTCCTTTGAAGTGGAGCAAAGAGAAGAGAAGAGAAGAGAAGACTTTGTGCAGAACACTAAATAAGTATATTGTATACCGGGCGAACCATATCCGTCGAATGATTAATTCATGGTCTTTCTCGGGACGTCTGCGGGACTATGCAACGGGTTGTATGAGTAATATTTGATACGAATCGTGTATTCATGGAGATTCCGCTTCGTTTCATCGCAAAAATAAACACATAACTGCTCCAATTTGTTAGTTATACATATTTTATTAATCTTTTCACAATAAACATTTGGGCGCAGCAATATTTCTCTGGGCGCAGCCACACGACTGTGTGTGGCATGCGGCATGTGGTAAGCTCTTCTCCCTTCCTTTTTGGCGCCCGCCTGCAGATGCGGTTGGGGCAAAAGTGTTTCTGCTGCCTCATGCTTCTGCGAATGGCGTGAACTTTCCTCCTTTCCTCCTGTCCACCACTCCAGCTCCTCCCCCCTTGCCTTTTTGCCCCACACTGGGATGATTTTCTTTCGTTCTTTCTCGCCCTCCCGCTGTGATTTCAGATTGCCCCACCAGCAGGTCCACAGACCAGAATGGTATGTATTTTCCAGCCAAAAGCATTTGGCTCCCAGGAATCTGATTATTTCTTTATACTCAAGTATTTAACACTTCAAATAAACACTTTTGGAATACCATTTGTGAGAAATATTCACCTGCAAATTGAGGACATGCTAAACAGTTTCAGTTCTTTGATAATTCATATAGTTGTTAATTAATAAATTATAGATTTAAGCAATCATCAAAGCAAACCCCCCGGCGTATACGTTATATTCAGCTGAAACATTAAGTATACGCGGAGGTGTTGACATTTCTGAAGATGGAGCATTGCCTTTTGGTTTGTTATGCAGTTTGATGCAAGAATAACAAAAAGGGAGATGCGATATGCAAATACAAAAAGACAGGAGTAGATCTTTTAACGAAGATACTTTTGTAATCGATGCTGGAATACATAAACAATGTAAGGAATTTTTATTCAAAACATTGTAGGCTTTTTCAAGCAGACACAAGCTTTAGAAAAACATTGTTTGCCAAAAATGTGCAGATCAAGTGCAAAATAAACCATTGTTGAAGGATTTTAGAAAAGCTCAAACTTGAAATATGCTCTCCAGGCTAAATAGCAGCCAATCGTGCTAATGTCATGAGTCTTCTCATTAAGAGCATCTGATTTCTTTTTGGTCACCAACTATTTCGAGTTTTAAGATTTTAAGATAACTGATCCCGAAATTGATCCTCCATCTATACCAAAAAAAGATTCTTTCGATTAGAGAAAGACAGATGATCTTCGGGGAAAAAAAACGATCAATAAAATGTAAAACTATTTTGCTACATTTACGTTTCTACCTACATCCCAACTACATGACTCAGTGGCGACACCTACATGGCAATTCTACTTGCACTTTACATGAATTTTACACAAATTATACACAAGTTAACGATCACAAGATAGAGAGAGAGAGAGAGAAAATAGAAAAGAGCGAAAAGATCATTGTTTGTCGTGTGTGCTCGGTGCTCGGTGCTCGTGTGTGTGTTACAGTCGCGGTCTCTGCCATTGGAAAAGCAGAAAACTTAAATTCAAATTAAAGAAGGATTAAAAAAAGTGAATTTCCCAACGATTTATGGCCCAACGGGGAATCGGGGACGGGAATGCAGATGCTAGTGTGCAATGTGTGGCTCTCCGTTTTGAGTGCATGTTTAAGCCTGTTTGGACCCGCACAGACGGACAGTCACATCCCAATGGAGTGCTTAAAATATGCATGTTTAAGCCCTGTTCGCGCGGTACAGTCATCTCCATTAAGTGCTTAAAATATGCATGCTTTAATTGGAGAGGCGACACTTGAATTTCACAGATGCTTCGGACACACAGATACAATCTAATGACTGGCATAAAGCGCTTGTCAGCAGCGGAGGTGGCGGAATCGGAAGCGAAACAAATCAAAATTGCCACCAAATTATCGATCAAAAAAAAAAAACCCACATCGGCCAGCGCACACGAAACTCAATCCCCAATCACTCATTAGAGCAACACAAAGAGGCGTCTGTCTGGTGGTCGATTTAGTTGATAGAATGCTCGTGAGCCCCCCCACCGTGTGGGGCACTTCGAACAAAGCCTCGCATTGCCCGGCAAACACCTGAATTCTGGTGCCCGATACGACACCCGGTAGCCGCATAGCACGGGGCATATAAGGCACCTGTCTGTAACTTGCAACAGGAAGAGGAATACCCCAATTCGAGTATTCCTTATAAGCAATGTTTGATTGATACTTGAATGCAAATGGCAGCTACCCGAAATGAAAGACTTCCTTAAGCAAAGAAGCCCATATAAGTGGAGCCAAATTTATTTGGATGGTTGTTGAGGATTATAAGAAGCAAGAACTTCCTACTTTCATATAACGAAAGATCTAACATCGCCATTAGCTATCGTTAAAAGTAAAAAGATGACTCTTTGCCTCCCTCCCAGGGCTGGGTATCGAATAATCGAATCACTCCTATCACCACCCGCAAGTTCTATTCAATATTTGACTATTGTTTCTGGCTGTAAGCGCTAATGCGTTAAATGAGACACTTGATGTCCGCGATAGGTCTCGATAGCTAATTAGAGCGATTTGTGGTTTGGCATAAATTACGAAAGAAGCGTTTGCCTTGCCACAACTCTTGCCTTAAATGTACATAATATCTATCTATATGTATGCGTGTACAGGTGTGTGGAGCACCCACGCAGTCAGCCATAATCTCTCAGAGCCCGGTTCAAGCGTATGGAACACGATGATGAGGCTCATACATACGACGCCAAATTGGTCAAAACAAACGCAAACTAAACGCAACGAACAAACAAAGAGACAGAGACAGAGAGAGAGAGACAGAGAGAGAGACACAGAGACAGAGAGAGAGAGAGAGCGATCTACCGCTCTTTCAGAGTATGACAGAAATTCTAGTGATCCGCATAACAACTGAAGTTTTGGCGCTCACTTGCTCGACGGCAGTCGAAAGCGTCGGTTCGGTTTTTCATTGCTGCTCCGCGATCGGGCAGATATTCCCCCCCGCTCCCCCCGCCCCGTCCTCAAGCAGGGGTTAAGCTTGATCCAAAGGTTAATTTGGCGAGAGAGAGATCAGAGACGAAGATCAGGGATCAGGATCAGTCAGCTATGTCGTTTTTCCGCAACATACGCTCCTCGCTGTCGTCATCGTCACGGGCCAAGAGTTCCTCCTCCCGCGACACGACGCCAGTGCGCACCTCCGGCTCCCGTCCGGCCAGTGTGGTGAGCGTGGGCAGGGCCTCCTCGAGTCGTCGCGATTCGACGACCAGCTCCACACTGCAGCGCGGGGACACCTTCATACTGCCCGGATCCGACGAGGAGGCCAACACGCACTCGAACAGCTCCACCCTGGAGAAGAAGTCGAAGAAATCGAAGGTCTTCGGAAAGTTCAGCACCTTCACGAAGCGAAAAAAGACGCCCGCCAGCGCGCCCGCGGAGGAGGAGGTGGCCAGCTACGAGCATCATCCGAGCGACACGGCCACCAACACGTACTACAAGTGGCGCAGCGACGGCGGAGATCGGCTGCAGGACTACGACGCGCAGTCGGATCCGTTCAACTTCCTGTACGAACAGCACTCCAACCTGAGGAACCTGCAGTCTGGCTCAGCCGGGGACTCCCCCGTGCATCGGCAGGCCAGCATCGGGTCCAACTCCAGCGGCAGCTTCGACTCCTCCACGTACCGCAAGAGCAAGACGCCCACGCATCTGCGCGAGCAGCTGGAGCAGCTGAAGACCCACTCCAATGACGATCTGCTCGAGGACCAGCAGCGGGAGGAGGACGAGCGGGAGAAGTACAAGACGGTGACGTTGAACAGCTTCAGGAAATCGTTCCGCGAGCGCCTGCTCCAGCAGCAGAAGGAGGCGCCGCACAATCCCGCCTGGTTCGTGGAGGTGCCGCCGCCGCCCACCCCAGATCCCCTCAAGACGAGCGGCAGCCGCTGGGAGTCCAAGGAGAACCGTCCGGACTTCCTTGTCTTCGAGAACGACAACTACCGGCCGCAGTCGCGCTCCCCGCTCCGGGATCGCCCCTCCCGCTCTGCCACCCGATCGCCAGTGAAACGGAACGAGACCTTCCGCGTGGTGCAGCCCTCCCTGCGGCACATGTCGCCATCGCCATCGCCATCGCCTGCTCCCTCCATACGGATCGAGATCAAGAACTCCATTTCGCCCCATTCCCCGGGAAGATTCGTGCCCGTGGGCGTGGCCAAGCCCATGCCCACAACGGAGTACTATGCGCAGCGGCTGCTGGCCAGCAATCCGAGCAGGCTGGGACCTCCCTCAACTGCGAGAACCGCCAGTCCCAGTGCCTCTCAGCGGTGGTACCGCCCGCAGAGCTCTCCCACACGAATCCAGCCCACGAGGATGAGTGTGGACCCCCAGCAGAGCTCTCGGCTGAGCGTGAACCAGCAGCAGTCCTCGCGGATGAGCGTGGGCCATCAGCAGGCCTCGCAGCAGAGGGGTGGCAGGACCCTGGTGCACATCGGCAGTGACCAGAGCAGGTCCCTGTCCTCCGCCAATCCAATGCCCGCTCGAGGCAGGGCACCCACGAGGGTGCAGCTGTACGGCAGCAAGCCCCAGAGCCGACAGCAGCATCAGCAGCAGCAGCAGCCATCGTCGACGTACTTTGGAGGCCACTACAATGCACCTGCCACCCCCACCCACACCAGCAGCAGCGCCAACAGTGCCCCACTGAAGCAGCGGGGATCCTCCAGCGGCCTGGGTGGGGCAACGGTCTACGGCGGGGGCGTTCCCACCGTTTATTTGGGGCGTCGCGAACAGCCAATGACACGTGCCGCCGCCGTGCCCACACGACGCAATCGATCGCCCATCAAAATGCCCTGGCGATAGAGAGAGACAGAGACAGAGAGAGAGAGAGAGGGAGAGAGAGAGCTCGCGAAGTTCTTTCCGAAGAAAGACACCCAAGAGTGAGACCCAAGAGGTCTTGCGTCATGAGCGGGCACTGGACTTCGATCGTTAATGATTTATTATGTATCCATCGAATACAGCCTCTCCAGTCTCGGTATCTATCGGATGTGTGTTGTGAATTTCGCTACGTAAAATTATTTTTTAAGTAAAGATCAATAATACGTAAATAAATATACGAAAATTTGTCTACTCAATTGAATATTTTTGTTAAGTGGCCCCAAGGTGGGGATATTTTTTTTTTGTGGAACCAGCGAACCCCGAAAATTACCGTTAAAAATAAAAATACAAGTACAATATGTCCCGTAGTGTTGTTGGTATAATTGTCAGCAAAAGAAAGCTTTGTGTGTGCTCTAAAAAAAAAAGAAAAAAAAAGAATTTTAGTGCCTTGCCACAGATACATATGTACATGGTTATTGCCTGTCTGTCGGTCTGTCTGTCGTCTGTCTTTCTGTATGACTAACTGTGCATGAAAATGAGCCGAATGTTACGTGACAGGGGCATTAAATATGGTCATCCCGAGTGAGGGGGATTTCTAGTTAGAAAGCAGCTGATGGGGTTCTGGCCGTATTTGGTTTTGAAAAATATATATGTATATATACATATATATAAAGTTGTGGCAAATGATGATGTCAACAGCTAAATACAATAGTTGTTGTCATTGGAGATGATGCACGAGAGTAAAAGGAGCCTTTCTATGCGCTTCTCAAAGAGTTGAGCCCTGGCGCCACCTGTCGTGGAACTTTGCAGAGACTTCTTGCTCTCTCTTTCTCTCTTTCTGTGTGTCCTAATTAGTAGATCACTTCACTTTCTAAACTGGCCCCAGCCACAACCAGGCCAAGACTGTCGCCTGTGTTCGGGGCGACTCTTGAGAGAGACTTCTTTAGTCACTCCACTGCCAGCCACTAAACTTGGTCGTTGCAACTGTGGCAGCCACTAAGTAGTCTCTCCATACACTACGCACGATCTTGAACCACATTCAGCAGCCATTAGCTGGATCTTAAGTAGAGTGTGAAAAATACTTGCCAGTTTTCTGCAATGTGAGCTAATACGCTCCGCCGTAACCTTGCCCATACGGCTGGCTGGCTGGCTGGCTGGGAGGGGGGAGGGGCAGATCTTTGCGTGGGGGTCTAAAAAAACAGGTTAACTTTTGAATCATCATCGGGCATCGGGCATCGGGCTTAATCGTGATCATTAGGCAGTGTAGTGCCCCCTGCCCTGCCCTGCCCTGCCCTGCCGTGAAACTCCACTCTTGGGCCTGGCTCTCTGTGAATTTCACGTTAATTTGTGTCGGTACTTTGTGCCCGTTTGTGTGTAGTTTTTTGGGGGATTTCTGTTTTGCAATAAACAAACACTTACTGTTCTGTGTCGCGGATTGCTTTGGCTTTGGCTTTGCTTCGGCTTGGGCTCTGGGTACACACTCGCACAAATGTTTATACAAGTTCCAGTCTGGTCTGGGGTTGATGTTGATGTTGATATACACAACGCATAGATAGATTCATTTCCAAGTAAACCAAAGACCGGTTTTCTGCGTTTGACAACGACGACGACCTACGGATTTCTATACCCTGTACGTGGTGGGGTATATTTTTTTTGGAAGCTATTTCAAAGCACATCCAGTGTAACATTTACATCCATAATTGTGTGCATGCTTCAAAATAGTTCAGTAGAATTACGAATATTTCTAGATATATTTATAATACTTCAATTATCATAGACAATCCATCTCAATATCCCTATAAAGATTCCATTCTGGCAGCCTATTTGTGTTTCAGTCGGATTGGATTCGTGATGCCATTCCTAAGCGAATATTATTCGAGTTATTCCATATTAATCAATGAAATATAATTCAAGAAAAGTGTCTACATAAAGTCATTCCTTTTCTGAATGTAAGACTTTAAAGGATGATAGTAATTCCTTAAGAGATTCTTTCGAGATTGGATCAGGAAAATTCCATCTGTAAATCGTCTTTTATCCCCTTAACACTTTAAAGGGTATTTGTCATTTGTTCCGCTGGATTTTCGAGTGCAGACAGTCGGGTGGCACATAGCGTCATAGCCTAGGAAAGTGTACGAGCTGTTGCCAAAGCGAACTTTGGCTCCAATTTATTTGGAGACTCTGATATTTTGCTAAAAAGCATTCTGTTTGGCTGTGCCAGAATTTGTAGCAGTGGGTGAACCCGTCGTATGAGTGGGCAGAAGGTGCTACACTTACAAGATATAAAGATACCAGATACAATACAAGAGCCCAGTGCCACAAAAGGCAATTGCAGCATAATGCTGCTGCTGCTGCTGCCGTTGTTGCTGGCTCATGTTTATTTATTCAGAGATTATTCAAAGATTATTCAGATTAAAAACGAAATTGGTTTACAGTCGATAAAAAGGCAACAGCAGTGACATCATGAGACTTTGTTTCGAGAGTTCGAAGGAGGAGAGAGAGACTGCGAGAGACTTCAAGATGAGAATCTCCCCTTTCTCCTGTCCGCCCCACACAAAGATCGAGTTGGACCCATTATAGATTTATTGACACTCTCATTTGTTTAATTGGGAGGACATTAATCTCCGCACTCGGGACGGGGGGGGGCCGAGGGGGCCTCGCCTAAGTGGAAATCAAACATTTGCCCAACTGCGGGGCCAAAGCTTGCAACTTAATGCCAACAATATCCTGGCCATGTCTGCTGTCCCCCATGGCACTGGAGGGGGGTGGAGGGGGGGGGGGACCATTATCTCTATGCCATTTTGGCCGCCTATGAACTGGGTCAGCATCGATTTTTGGAGCAGCGACGTGTCACAATTATCGTTCCCCCCTACCCTCCCAAACACACAAAAAAAAGGTCAAAGAAATGCAGTAAAAGGGTCGCACAGGATATCCTGAATATTAATGCCTCAACTGAAAACCGCCGGCTCTCGTTTTTGGCAACAGGAAAACAGTTTCTACTGCAGTCTTCCTGGCCACAAACAGAAAGACAAAGAGAAATGGAAGCATGCCAAGTGCAATCTCGCTGTGTGTGTTTGTTTGTTCTTCTGGTTTGTTTGTTGGGGTGTATTTTTGGAACAAGTGCAGCATCCACAGAAGCAGCGGCAGCGGCAGCTACTGCAAGTGCAACTGCAACATCTAGAGCAGCCAGAAAGCTTAACTTTTGGCATGTCGAAGCGTTTGCCGCTTGTTTGGCTCGCCAAATGCAATTTGCATCCCCCCACAACAGGGCTCCCCCCCAAACACTTTAGATATATATATGTATATGTATCTTTATCCATAGTTTTATTTGCGAAATTGTTTGGCGCAGTGGCCCGCAAATGAGCAGAGGGCACAATCGTAAATCTCTTGTCTTGTTTTCGGTTTTGCGAGCAAATTTAAAGCGTGGACTTGTAGGGAGTTCAGGAGGGAGTAGGGAATACTTCTCTGGAGAGACTCTTAGGCCATACCCATCTCATGCTACGCCGATTTCTTTCCTGTTGTTTCGCTTTAATAACTATGTCCATTTGTACCTTTCAGGGTGCCATTATCCGCGAGGTTGAGGATGGAGTGCGCTGTGAACAATGCAAATCAAATTGTCCTGGCTTTGCAGCACACGATTGGAGGTAAGCAATTTTCAGGAATTTAAATTAAATATACATAAAAAAACTTAGAAACTAAACAATAATAATTTATCCAATTTGTTTCATTTAAAATTCATTCAAAACTTTCAAATATATACATATACAGCAAATACCACTTGTGTAGCACAATATTCCACGACCGCACTGTAAAGCTTTCTTGCAGAAGCTTTTTTGCCGAAGGGTTCACACAGCGGCTACCAGATGGCGCCACATAAATGAAAAGAAACGACTGTTGGATATTCCGTTTGGAATGTAGTTTAATGCTGAAACAAGAGAGTTTTAAGAGCTAAGACGTTCGAAAAGAAAGTGGAATCGTCTTCTATAAATCCCCCCCCCCCCTTTCATTTGAAGCGCCCAAGCCAACATTAATTGCCCCAAATCTGTAGAAAGATTAAGATTTTGTATTTCATACCCAAATATTGTGAATAGTGTGTGGGATCAGAATTTCGTTTTCGCTGCGATCGATGGATAAATGTTGAGTCAGCAATGCCAAAAACAGATTGAACCTCTTTTAAAACAGCAAGGGGGGGGGGGGGGGGGGGGGGGAGCAGCAGCGGCCACAACAATTTTGTGGCCCATAAAAGCGGTAGAAAAATGACCAAAATGATGGGGCACGAGGCACTATCATCTACAATGGATCTGGAGGGCGATCTGCCTTCCCCCAGGGTCATATCGATGATGACAATGTTGCAACGTTTGCTGCACACAGAAAATTGTAATGGAAATTTTTCTGGCTGCATCGCCAATTTATTGCCCGGCCGTCATTAATTATCTTCATTATTTATTCATTGTTATGCTTGCACTTGAACTGCGTTGCGTTTCGTTGCTTTTCATTTTAGTAGCCAGAATTATGCAATTTTCCAAACGATTATGTGCTGCACTCTACCCCATGTATCCCTCTGCAAATGGGGGGCAGTTGCGATTCGGGAAATTGGCCAAACACTTAGCGATTGTGGCCAAAAACCATTTCAAATTACGCCATTAATCTGTGAACTGAATCGAATGTCCGACTGTCTGTTGTCTGGCTGTCGGGTGTCCGTTTGTCCGTACGGCTGTCAGTCCGCCTGTCCGCTTCTACGTCCGTCTGTCTTCTCCTTTGTCTAACTGTGGTTTTTTTTTGTGTGTGTTTTCTGCCTGATGCTGGCCGCATGCCAATTTCATTTGATGATTTACGGGGCGTATGCGTATTCTGATTCTGTGATACGCTGCTAGAAAAAAGGGCATTACAGAACTATTGAAAAGATTCGAGGTAAAAGTTCAGAAAAGAAAAGAACAAATAATCGAGACTCGAAACCGAAGATTAAAGACTATCGGCATCGAAATTGTTAGATAAAATATATATTTATATATCTATCTATATATTAGATTTATATATAACTTCTATAGGGTATTTTTATCTTCGTCTGCCCAGAATTAGTTGATTTTTTACACTTGTTTTTTTTGTGGATTTTGTTCGTCTATTTAATTTGTAATGTGTGTAGTTCGTGTTTTTGCATTTCTACGTGTCATTCGCTATAAATTACTAAAAGTTCTAGTTTTTTCTTGTGGGTCTTTTTCGTTTTTTTTTTTGTTCTGTATTTTTATGTGCGACTTTTATGGCCAAATGTGTTGGGTTGTAAATTAAATTATTTTTTATTTCTTAATCCCAGAAAATCATAAATACTTCTCTAGTGACCCAAAGATATTAAGAAATATTTAAGAAATTGTGGTCATAGTTTTGTGGGCAAAAATATTTCATTCAGGTGATGAAAACATAGATCAGAAGCCATCAGTAGAGGAATATTTATTATATAGAGTGGGACACTGAAAGAAATGGTTGAGAAATGATGAAAGAAAATTTAAAGAGTATTTGGAACAATCGATCTTTTTTGATTGATCTTTTTGCGATTGCTATTGTTTTGATTGGGGAATTGAAGGTAATTCTAGTGCCTTATCGTTTGCCCCTTTATGGAAACAAGCACCGATAGGGCTTCCATCCAACCACCCAATACCCTCCCCCGTGGCGGTTTCATCGGAGGTGCATCATCAATTGGGGATCAATTAAGCTAAATGACCTTGACTTGTTTTTCTATATTTAACCAAAGGAATCATTTGATTTCTTAGATCTCTCCAGATTGGGATTCGAATCGAGTTGATGAAACGATTGCAGTGGAAGATTGCGATTGCGATTGCGATTACGATTGCGATGGCTTCACTGGGAAATGTTGCAACATCAACGTGGTTCAAGTGTTGGGTTCAACTCAAGTTCAAAGCGTGCGCTCTCTCTCTCACACTCTTTCTCTGAGTCTCTTTCTCTCTCCCTCTGTCTCATGTTTTTTAGGGCTTGAGCAATGAACGCTACCGAGGCTGACATTGACTGACTGACGAAATGACTGACTGCATGAGTGACTGACAGTGTGCCCTGAGCCGGCTCGTGTTTGGTCATGTCTGATGTCTGCTTCTACAAGTGTTCATGTTCGTGTGTGTCTGTGTGTGTGTCTGCTGTGTGTGTGTGTGTGTGTGTGTGTGCGTTCATTGACGATCTCTCTAACAGCCGCGTGCTTCGCGCGATTTATTTGTGGTTGTTGCGGCTGTTGTTGTTTTTTGCGTTTCGAGACGCGCTCAAAATTGCATTGTTTAACTGTTAAAACAGTTGTTACTCAGTTGTCCACGCGATCGGAGCGAAGCGAATGAATATTCCAGCCTTAAAATACATTTTAAACCGAAAGCAAACACGGTGAAACATCAGCAAAGCGTACAAGAAGAAGAAGAAGAATCAGAGGAAAGGAGAGCACGCAATGTGTAAGCAGTACACCTTATCGCGTACACTCACTCTCCAACTTAACTCTCTCTCCGGCCCGACTCTCTTTGTGTTTACCTAAACGTCAATCGCTTATCAGTATCGACATCTTCGTGTCTGTTCGTAAACGCAATACAGTGAGTGATCAAATATTAGGTCAGCTGGCAGTCGAAGCGAAAATAAAACGCATAAACAGTGAAGGAGCGCGATATTATACGCCAGCGTCCTGCTGCCGCGACAGGCCTAGCTTTGAACTACAGTGTGGTGCAAAATATTAGACCAGCTTGTATACCGCTTCATATGTACATATGTATATGTATTCGTGTCACGCACTGCTGAAAGACACCTGAGTGGCTGTCAAACTGCTGACTGTTTGCTCCCGCCCCCGCCACCGCCACCGTCATCCCATTGTTGCGTGTTCAGCGCTTCTCTTTCGTCTTTGCGCTGCAAGAAGTTTGCTCATCCAACATGCTGTTGAAGGTGCAGTCATGTGACGTCTTCCAAGTGCAGCCCGTGCTGGTAAAGAAACAACCAAAGTTTCCCACCCGCGAGCGCCACATGGCCATACGGCGAAAAAAGTCCACGGCCATGGTCACGTCCACGGCGAAACCAGCAACAACAACAACAACAACAACAGCAGCAGCAGCCGGCGGAGAACAACGGTAAGCATGGGAGCCAGAGAGGGGTCATCTATAGGTATTTATGAGTTATTGAGGTGGTAATTATCGGTGCTAATGGATTGCCCCGCGGCGTCTGCTCGCAAAGTATTTTAATTGGGCATCAATCTTTCCACACTCTATTTCGTACAAGAGAGAGTGCCAGAGGGAGAGAGCGGCAGCGGCAGAGGCAGAACTTTTGAATAAATTCTACTTTGATTTTAGCATTTCTATCGTCGCTTCTCTTCAGCTCTCTCTTGCTATTCCTTTCCACTTTTTGCTGCTGTTTTGCATAATTTCACACTTGAAGATATCACATTTTTATGATTGGACCCCCCCAAACGGATCCAAAAACCCCTCAAAAAATGATGGGATCGTTTTGGAACAAATCGAACTTAGAAGTATCCCTATGTAGGTCCTATAGATGGTGTATTTAGGTGTAAATACTCATAAATCTCTATACTTAAAATACAATTCCTGATGAGTAACCTTGAAATTGAAATTCCTTCGCTCAAACCAAGAAATAATGCTTTTCTGCCCACAAATTATCGAATAATGTTGAACATTTACAGGCCAAAGAACTAATGGGTTATACAACATATACCAGATCTTCCCAACACATAAATACCCCACATGACTAGGGAAACAGATTTTTGACAACAGAGAAATCCACAAAATTCTCCCCCTCCTCGAACCGAACCGAACCGAACCGAACCCAAGATAGTGACGAATGATCATTGTACTTTTGGGCCATAACAAACACAAACGGATCGCTGGGAACGGGCCAGAACAGATGCAAATTATTTTGTGTGTTTACTTAATGTGACGCCCCACGTTAACGTGAATTTCCACGAATCACAGAGCAAAAGTCAAAGCAAAGACAGATACTATACGGTAAACAATATAAATAAATAGATTTTCCATTAAAAAAGTAAAACAACATTTGTAGCTACCTTTTAGAGGGAGAGCAACCCGCTAGATACAGTGTCGGACATGCGATGTGGAAAGAGATGGCCTTAAACATCAGACGGAGAAACAGAAACAGAGCCACTGCCACAGCCAGAGGCACAGACACTTGCACCTGCGACCAGGCGACAAGCGAACGACAACCGACAAGCGCCAAATGTATCCAAGTAGATAAAGATACAGAGATACAGAGATACAAGCTACAATATCTGTAATGTAATGCAATGTAATGTTATTTTTCCTTTTTCCTTTGGGCTGTTTTCTGCCTGCCTGCCTGCCTGCCTGCCTGTTCGTGTAATTAAAAGCAACACACGAGTGGCCCCCCACACCGTCGAATGGGTGGTGGATGGTGGGTTGTTAAACAAATAAACAGATTCCCTGTTGCCCCACAGGTGTGTTTACACCCTCCCAGCGGAGAGCTACTCTCCCTCTTCCCCTCTCCCTTTTTCTCTATGTGTAGGGGTATATATAGTCGATGTTATAGCTGATATACGGGCTTGATTATGACCAAATGCATCTGCAAGTGCAGTTAATATTGCCATTCTGTATAGATTTTCGTGGCAGCAAGATTGTAATTCAAAGAAGAAACTCTTGCAATCATTGGAATGCCTAGATCCTCTATGATATATCTAGCTAGAATCCCTCCGACTGTGGTTTTGTCCTTTTATAGGACTTTTATGAATTCGTAGAGGAATAGGGGAACTTTTATGGCTCGAAATTCGATTGATTACTCACTGGCCAAAGAGACCTCTGCCAAAAGATCACGTGCTGCAGTGGAACCGATATTTGCATAGATGAAGATACACTATCGGCAGATACATTTATTTGCCTTGCAAAAAACATATCCAACTTGTTCCGGCACTTGGTTGGCTCCCGTATCCATTAATCAACTGCCTCGCCAAAGTCACGTTTTGCATTTCGTAATCGTATACGTATACCCCGTGTGTGTGCGTGTGTGTATGTGTGTACGGAGACATTTTAATGTGGCTGCTTATCAAACTGAAAGACAGTGCGGCGACATGGCCACACCACAGACCACAGAACTGCACGACTACTACCTGGATGAGGTAGTGGAGGAGCAGCTGGAGGAGCCTCTAATTAAGTGGATTCCAGCACCAACGTGGAATGGTCATCAATCTTCCACCAGATAGAGATACAAACAAACACAAATATACAATCATACGAGTATACGAATATATGTGTGTGTGTAGATACAGATGCGCCCACTCTGGGGATCGCACATTAGTTGCCTTTGATTTTATTGTACAATTTCAGCTAATTAATCATTAATGTTTACGATTAAGCGAAAAGCAAAGCAAGCAAAGAAATCTTCATAAATTACATTAGCCATCAGCCAGCCAACCAGCCAGCCAGCCTCTCCTTTCGCCCTCCCCCAGCAATGAATCTCCCTGTGGCAGGGGCAGGCAGGGGGGGTCAAACAGTGGGCCCTGAGTCTGTTGACTCTTTTCGTGCTCGTGGGCCATGAATGAAAACACTTGGCCACACCAATCAAACACCGCCCGTACCCAGCCTCTGCCTCTGGCTTACCGCCCACTCAATGCCCGTCCGTCCGTCCGTCCGCTCTCTTTCGCTGTATATTTTTAGTGCAAATACACAAATTTGGCCAAGTGCTGCCTAACTGAATAGAAACTAAACGGATTGGAACGGAATAGAACGGAAGGAGCTGAGAGACTGCGAGGTGCAGATCCATCCAATGGCATCATAATATTATTAAAACAGTAGCGTGCTGCTGTGTAATTATGGTAGGAGGGGCATAGCTAGATTGTTTATAGAAGAATATGGCAGAGCATATTGGATTTTTGGAGTTTTCTTTAGATCCCTCCAAAAGTAATCTTTCTAGACCAATACTTTGCAGGATATTCACCAATCCCAAAAAATTCTTTTGATCCCCCCTCTCGATTCCTTTTGACCATGTCTCTGACCTTTTTACGGCCCATTTGCGTCGTCTTTATGGATTTTGTCCAGCTTACCATGTCTACCCACTGCCACTCCCCCTCCCGCCCCCTGTTGACAACAGTTGGCCTTTTAGCTAGTTGCGTTTTGCGCTTATAAATAATTGCAATTTGGAATTTGTTTCATGTCTACTGCTCGCGCGACTCTTTGGGGCTGTCTGTGGCGCAATCAAAGTCAAGAAGTGTGGCAAAATGGTCGCCAGACGTTTTTGATAAATGGCTGGAGCAGTTGGTCCCCCAGGGGGTGTGGGGGTGTGACCTTGACCGTCTTTTCAAAGTAAAGGAAATATTTCATATGCTCGGCGCTGGGCTTACTGCTTGAGTAATATGCAAAGGGATGCGATGGTCATTAATCTAACGGAAGTAGTGCTCTCTTCGCTTCGCCCTGCACTCCGCTCTTACGCTCTGGATTTGAAAGCTTGTTCCCACCAGAGAGACGATCCTTCACCCCGCTACACCTTGGCTTCACTGATCCCCTCTTTGCTGCCTCTCTTCGCTCATCACCCCCTCCCACGGCCACCGCCACGGCCACCGCCACCGCCACCGCCACCGCCAGCCGCTTCGGCAGCCAAGCGCACTACCTGTTGACTCATTAGCCATGTCCGACTCCGCCGTCGGAGCTGCACTCACTCTCTCTCACGCGTCGTGTGCCGCGTTAATGAAGAGCGTCATAAAGAACTCATCGCGGTGCAATGCATTGCTAATAAGCGGTTCTTGTGGGTACGCTTCGGGTCCCCCCGACCCCCCCCAAGCAACCACCAACATACGACCACTGTGGATGCAGTGACGCTGACAGAGCAACTGCCGTGTCATTATCGCTCACCTTTTGCTCTCCCCAAAACACCACCTCTCGCACCCACACGACAGATTGGCTGCTGACGCGCTTTCTTTCCGCCGAGGGTCGGGGGACGAGAGAGCGAGCTTCGTGTTTGCTATACCCGATGCTCAAAGAGAAGAGAGGGGTATATTAGTTTTGTGGTGGATGTGGCGATCAGAAGGAAGCGCCCAGATATAACACTGTTAAAACTGTCTTTACGAATTTCGTTCTGCCCTCTCGCTCTTCTACCAAATCAGAAGCTCACATACATATGTATGCACTGAGTGCCGGGCAACAATGTAGAACCGCAGCTCTTGCCGCCCTTGGCGCGGCTCACGACGTTCGCGCTCGTTTTATGCTACGCTTCGGCAAATCGAGACAACGAACCCGAATCCGAATCCGAATCCGACCTCCGAGACCCACCGAAACAGAAGCAGAAGCAGAAGCAGAGACGCCGACGCAGCAGTATTCACAGTTAGAATTCACTTGTACAACGGTGCGGTTGTGGTTGTTGTTGCCCAGCGCGTTTTCCGCGCGTTTCGGCCGCGTTTTTCCTCCGTTTTTCGTACATTTAATTCATTATTTGTTCTGTTTTGTTCGTGTGTGTGTTTGTAAATTGTGGAATAAATTGTAAATAAATTTAATTAAATTTAATTGCATATTTTTTTTTTGTTTTTTTTTTTTTTTTTTGTTATTGCTGTGGCTCGTAATCTGGCCATTGACTCTCGCTCCTGACGTCTGTTGCGCGCGTATTTTGCTCAATTTTCCAAGTGTTTAACATTTATTTGTTTTATAAACAAAAATCAAGCAAATGCCAGGAGATTGTTTATGCTCCCGCATTGCGGTTTCATATCATATTATTTACTCGGAAAATGTCAATTTTTGGGCAAAGTTTCTGTGGATCAAAGATCTGGATAAGAGAATATCTTGAAAGAGATTTCATGGTCTTTTGCGGGTATCCTCTTTCTTCTGGTTTTCGAACTGGGATTGTCCTAAATTTCCAAAAAAAAAATATTAAGTGAAATTTCTCATGTTTTCCTTTGGAAATACCTTATTTTGGAAAGCAGATACAAACCTAGTTAAAAATTAAACGATTTTTAGAGTTTTCCTTCTAGAAGTTCTCTTTTTCTCCCAATAAATCTGCAACATTTTCTTCCAAAAGTGTAAAAAAAATTACAGTAAAATTCCATATTTCCTCCTTCTTCTGGTTACATTCTGATTCTCCGGTTTTCCCTGCCCTTCAGGGGGAAAAAAGTGAAATGAGTCAGTGGGATTTAATTAGACGACACCCCCCCCCCCCCCTCCCCCCTTCCATTTGTGCCATCCTTTGCTATCCCCCCACACATTGACATCCATCCATTTATTTCTTTGTCGCTTCACGGCCCATCGCACTGTTCTTTTCTCCTCCCTTCCCTTCTCTTCCCCTCTCTTTTTAATTTTTTTTCCTCCCTATTTTGTAACACATTGTGACCAGATTTCGCGGAATTGTAACCCCCCTTCCGACAGAAAGTCATTTGCGGAATATTCGCCCATAGAGATGAGCGATCCCAAATCCAATCCGATCCGAACCGAGTATTCGTGGGTTCTATTACAATCGTGGGAAGATGTGATCTACAATTCTGTGGAATATTCTCTTTGATGATGAGGTTTTTGTGGGTCAGGCCTGTCACTCGTTATGAAGCAAGTGGGGGACTGTTTACTCTAGATAGATGGATGGATGGACGCGTGAGAGACAACAATAATAGAGTGAGGATCACTCGGACAAACCTCACACTCGTAATACCTACTTACAAAGTATGTTATGAACACTTAACTCTAATCAAAACAGTTTTGTGCCTGCACACATTTCAAGTAAATAAAATATCAAGGTAATGAGGTGTTTGCTCTACGATGGAACCCGCAGATGGAACGATAGAAAAACAAAAAGGAGGTTATCAATACGTTGTTACTGTTCTGGTATCGCAGTGTTATCTTTTGCGGCGCTAAAGTCTTGAAAACCCTTGAGAAAAACCTCTTGGAAATGCAAACAATCTGTGGGTTCATTTAGATAAACACCAAAGTAGCTATAGATCTGCGATTACACAGATCTTTGATAGACTTTCTCTCTCTGGTTCGCTCTGGGAAGCCATCCATCTATCCCCTCTAGAAACTTTAATCCTTAAGATCAGAGAACGGAGGTACTTTGTAATAGAGAGAAGGACTTCTCTAAAATGAGAAAGTTCTCTGATATTCCGCGAGCGATACACAACTACGTGAGGTTATCTTTTGAGGGAAGTTTTCACTCTGCAAAGTACGACTTTGATAAGTTCTGGGTCTTGTAGGTCTTTCCTATAAAGGTCTTTACTTGCAAAATTTGGAATAAGTAAAGTTTCAAGCATTATAGTTTGTTCTACCAAAGGTTTTTGCTTATTTTCACAATCTACTTATGTTTGGATCGTTCCTCTCAGCAAAGCTGTGATTTACCCGTGAATCGGTGGCGCATCTCTAGAGGGGGAGGAGGTGGAGGTGGGTAGAACCCCTACTTAGGGGCAAGGTTGTAATAATTCACTATGCAATTTGTAGCTAAAGAATATTCTATCTGGCTGTGTCGTAAATATCCAGGAGGAGGTGGGTGGTGGGGGGTGGGGGGTGGTGGCACCACGCAGCGGCAGTGACATATCTTCCGTATGTTAATTATCGCCAGGTGGAAGAATGAGGGGCAAAAGGGTAGCCAGAGGAAGCGCCAGAGGGCGGTCACTGCGGTGATTCAATTAGCGGCTCTTCCCATATTTCCACTCTATGTCCACATATATGCGAGTGCTCGTATTACGAATCGTACGACTATAAATGTAGGCCAATCTCTGCCAGCAGTAGAAGCACAGTAGAAGTGCATTGTTCTGTCGCTCTGTCGCTCTGTTACTATGTTTTTCTTTTCCTTTGCCCCTCTTCTATATAATCGCATTAAAAGTCATTTAATCGAAAGCGAAAAAGGGCACACACCACATCGCACACCACACCGCACACCGTGCCACACACAATACACTTTGTGGCTCTCCCTGTCTGTTGCACCGCTTTCGATGGGGCGGGAGATGCCCCATAATTGAGATTTGTTGCACTTGCTTCTCGACGCTGACTTTTATTTTTATTGTTTATGGGGTTTACGGCAACAGCGACGGCAACATGTAAGTGCAATTATGGTGGAAAATTGGATTTCCTTGCCACTGGGAAAGCTCTCTCGACCCGCCTCTGTATGGCTTGCAACATCCGAGATTCGTCCCGTATTTGGTTTCCGAGGGTTTCGGTTTTCGATTTTCGGGCTTTTTTGGATGGCAAACAAATTGTTGGTCAAATAATGCTGATTGCTCTCCGCTCTCTCTCTCTCTCTCTCTCTCTTTTTGGGTGCTTAACCTTTTGCCAGATCAACAGGAGGGCCAGAGGGGGGCAGGGTGGGGTAGGTAGGAGTTGCCCCTTAAAACTTTTCCAATTGCTGCTGTCGCCCCGATTTTGTTCAAAGTGACTTTTGGGGTCTTATCAATTGTAATTGTTGGGTTGGGTTACCTATGGTGCCCCTCGTCTTTCTCTATCCCCCCTCCCCCCCCCCCACTGTTGTATCTCCCATCCATGGAAAACGCTCCGGGGCCCAACAAGAAAAGTTGTCGTCGAGCTTTGTCTAGCTCTGACAGAGAGAGAGACAGAGACAGAGAGTGTGTGTGTGTTTTTCTGTATGGAAACAGTGCCTTGCAAAAGTATAAGCCACATAATTACAGTATAAACAAAGTTTTAACAAGCATACAAGTCGAATTGGGTAACTGCCAGCGAACAGAGATGTGCTCTGCCAGAAAGATACAAAAATACCTGAAAAATATTTCCTTACCCTCTCTCTCTCTCTAATATTCAAACGATAGATATCGAACTCTGAACACCACAGAAGTAAAGCAATATTTTGTAGATAGGATAGACATCCAAGAGGTTAAGGAACCTACGATTATACCTCTTCATCCCAGGGTTTAAAAGTGCTTTGAGATCTTTCCTTCTTTCTTTGGGAAAACCCTCGCCCAATTAAATATGCCCTCAGGACTGTAGGACCTCCTCTGGGCACCACTTTGTGGCCTTCTCTGATTGCTTCATTGATTCTCAAAGCTGTGTAGATGCGTCCCTATGCACATGAAACGGACTGTGTGGCGGGTAAAATTTACTTTTGGCTTTTAATTACATTTTATCTGGCCGAAACTTTCAGAGCCCCCACCGAAACTTGTTTTATTTGCTTTCATACGCAATTCTATGTTGATTGTGCCACATGCCACATGCCACCCGCCCCCATGCCACAACCCAGCGATATCAGTTATTATTATATTACGAATATGATTCTTTTTTTGGTTTTGTTTTCGATTTCAATTAAATAAAAATCTACAACAGATGGTCTGTGTCCCTCTCTCTCTTTCTCTCTGTCTCTGTCTCTCTCTGTCTCTTTCTCTCTCTGATTATGGCTGAAACTCTCTCTGGTTGTCGCTTGTCGCTTGTGTCTCTAATCTGAAATGGAACACGTTTTAATGGCATTTTAATTGTTTATTCAGCGATAACATTGCGCATTGCTCCTCTCCACCGAATGTACAAATAAACACTCAGAAGTCTGTGCGACTCTGTCTCTGGAGAATGGCGAAAGAAGATATCTCCCATCCAAAGTAGGGACTGAGGTACGGAGATAAAGCCAGAGAGAGCACCCGTGATAGAGATAGAGACACAGCCAAAGATATAGATACAATTGGAGAGGGACTCCCCCTCTTGGTGGTGCATTGTCAAAGCAGCTGCTGCTACAAGCACTCTGCAAGACCTTGAAAAAAGATACAAATATACGAAGATACATAGATACAATACACAATATATGTGTGTGTGTGCAGTCGACTCCTGCGATTGCGGAAATTCATTTGAAAATTCGAAATATAAATTTAGATTTTCGGTATTTTGGGGGATCTACGATCTGTCAAATGCCAGCAATTGGAATAAATGACATTTTCAAGCGGAATTGGAGAATTATGTGGGATCTGTGGGAACGCTATCTATTCGTTGATCGATTTGTTTCAATTAAAATTGATTTTGTGTTGAAAATTCATTTTAATTTCATGATTTATTTTCGTTTCCATTGGGGATCTATGCGATTGAAAAGTCGTGGAATTTCATTTGATTTTCGATTTCTCAAGATATCTCTCTTGAGATTTTTGTACGCTCCAAGACCTGTAAGACTATAATAATTGTGGGAGCACTTGAGAAGATAATAATGAACTATCGAAAGAGCCAAAAAGCTATCCATATTCATGGATATTGTGGAAATTACTGCGGGAGTTTCTCCGATAGTTTATAATTCTAAGGAAAGCCCTTATCAAAACCCCTTTAAAGATTATTGTGAATAATGTTTGTTATTTTGGAATACTACTCATAGAAGATATATTCCGCTCTACCAATTCTGTCCCCCTAAAAAAGGCAAACTAAACTGGAAGTTGGATCTTGATAGAGTTCTTTGTTTGTTTTTTTTTTATTTGTCTCCAGTGTGTACCCTACGCAAGCATATAAATATGTATCTCATGAATCACCTGTCTACACATTAAATAATATTATTTGCATCACCCCACACCCCACAGGCCCCTCCCCCCAGTGAAAAACCTGTTGCACATTTTCCGCATCTAAAGTCGTGAGCAATTAGCAAGCATTTCCTCATCAGGAGAGTGAATGCATGTCTCTCTCTCCCTCTCTCTCTGTGAAGACCATAAAAGGCCATCATCTATCTGGCATTCTGTTCCATTTACCCTCTATAGGGAGGCATTACCATTACCCACCCCTCTGCTGCGTTTGATATTTCGTATCTTTATTTTTGTAAACCTCCTCCTCCTCTTCCACCGCCTATCGGCTTATCTAATTTTCAAAGTTAACGCAGTTTCAATGATTGGGCAAATGGAATTTTGGCTGGAATTTCTGTTTCTGTTTTCTTGTTCTGTCGCTTTCGATGACATCACGCACTGGCGGCCAATCCTAACGTGGAGGAGGAGGAGGAGTAGACGGTGTGGACGGCAGGAGTAGGTAGAGCGAGGGGACCTTTCATTAATCTTATCAAAAAGATGCTTTTGCTACCTTTTTATTTTATTATATTTCGCTTTCGTTTATGGGGGAGACCTTTGGCAAGACCTTTTTTCGTTTGGCCGTCAGTATGAGATCATACGTGACCAGGGAGGGACTACTACTCCACTCCTCAGTTACTCTTTTTAGCCGGTGAAGTGCTTCTTTGCAGAATCCAACTCTAGAGAAACCTGCAATACAGAATATTCCTCTTTTTCGAGGTCTGGTCTCTCTGGAATCCTACTCCACAGAAATCTCCTCTTTAGAATTCTGTAGGCAAACCTTCTCTACAGACTCCTGGCCTACAGAATCACACTCTAAAGAATCATCTATTGAACTCCTAATCCTCATCATGCCAATCCACTCCTTTTGCTTTCCTCTAAATACCAGAGAGAAGCTACATCCATGACTCTTTCTAAGGTCTAGAGAGTAGCTCTTGTAGGACCCTTCCCCTGAGTGTTCCAGGGCACTCTACCAATACCCTTCCTACTCCAAAGAATCCTCCATGGCATGGCACTCCTTCTACTCTCCTCAAAAATACCATCTACCACGAGAACCCGTCCAATGTTTATCCACAAATTCTCTCTCTTTTTGGGTGTGGGCGTGTTTTATGATGCTGATTATTTTGGTTGGATCCACATATAATTGAAAAATAAGTAAACAGGTCGTTAGAGAAATCTGCAGATACAGATACAGCTACAGAGGGCATGGAATTCCTGGTAAAAACTCTGCTAAATCTCTTGCTAATCTGCTAGTCTCGTAGTAAACAAAAGAACACGAGGAACGAGAGTAACAGCAAGAACAAGAAGAACCAGAAGAAGGCCAAAGGTCAAATTAACACTTTAATCAAAATGTCAATGAGCAAATAACGCAACAAACGACCGCCCCGAGACGTGCCCCGAGCAAAAGGTGATTCGGTGATGCCAAAACTAAACGAAAGTTTTTCTCTCTTTTTGTTTTTTTTTTTTTGTTGTTTTTGGGGGACTGACTGCTGCGGCAGAGGTGCGTGCCAGAGGCCGTGCATAGCGGGGTTCGGCAATCGACCAAAGAACCACAGCAGCACCGCAATTTTTGATGAGTCAAATCATAAAAAAACAAACAAAAAACAATTTTAAATAAAATAATCATACGTTTAAAGAGCGCCGCCAGTGTCAAGAGTACAGTTACGGCTACGGTTACGGTTACGGCTACGGTTACCAAGTGCAGTTACAAGTGAAAAATGGTGAAAATGCTCGATCTGGACCGTCACGCAGAGTGCCCACTGTGGGCGGCATTGGCCTCATCGGATGTCCCGTGGACGGGCTTGGACTATGCCTGCCTCAACGTGCTCAGTATTTACTGCAAGGTGTTTGATAGGAAAGAAATCTACGATCTCATTGTGAGGTAAGCAGTTGCCCAAAGCTCCACATAGAGGGCGAGAGAGAGAGAGCTTTTCCTTTCTGGGCGCAAGCTTTCAGCAGTGCCGAGAAACAGGAAATACGTTTGTTTTCGGAATATTTGAGGGATCTTTAAGCATTTGATGGAACTATATGTGTATCCAATCCATCAACTATTTTTTATAAATTTTATTTATTTAAAAATTGTCGATGAAATAGTAAAGCTTGCACTTTTGCCTATGGACTTATAGTAACTATAATATTGTACGTATAATTACGAGTATGTTGAAAATATGTAATTTAAAAGTTATTTGTAGAGTAAGTCTTATAGCTCTAGCTCCCATAGATACCGAGCTATAGGTGTCCTCAAACGATCCCTTAGCTGCCGTTTCTTATGCTTTCCTTTTGCTCTTTTGCTTCCAGGAAAACCTGCCAATCGTGCAAGTGTCCTCGCGAGGCGCATGCCATTTACCAGCAACAGACGACCAATGTCCACGAGAGATTGGGCTTTAAGCTCGTCTCCCCGGCGGACTCCGGCGTGGAGGCACGCGATCTGGGCTACACATGGGTGCCCCCAGGGGTGCGGGCCTCGTCGCGGATCAATCGATACTTCGAGCAGCTGCCCGAGGAGGCAGTGCCGCGGCTGGGCAGCGAGGGGGCATGCAGCAGGGAGCGACAGATCGCGTATCAGCTGCCCAAGCAGGATCTATCGCTGGAGCACTGCAAGCATCTGGAGGTGCAGCATGAGGCTTCGTTCGAGGACTTTGTGACGGCACGGAATGAGATAGCGCTGGATATAGGTGAGTCCTCAAGGCCTTCTCCTCCTCCTCCTTTGCGGTGACTCAGCCAATCCTTTCTGCGTTGTAGCCTACATCAAGGATGCCCCCTACGATGAGCATTGTGCGCACTGTGATAACGAGATTGCGGCCGGGGAGCTGGTCGTGGCGGCACCCAAGTTCGTCGAGAGCGTCATGTGGCATCCCAAGTGCTTCAGCTGCAGCACCTGCAACTCGCTGCTGGTGGACCTCACCTACTGCGTCCACGATGACAAAATCTACTGCGAGCGACATTATGCGGAAATGCTGAAGCCCCGCTGTGCTGGCTGTGATGAGGTGAGTCCTTCCTTGCATCATTCCATCTATCCGCCACATCGATCCCCAATTGACAATTATTGTGTGGCATACTTTGGGGCATGCCACAAAGATGGTATCTGCGCGCGTGTGTGTGTGGGAAGCCTTTGGTTTTTATCGCCTGCCACACGCAGTTCACATTTATTGCAAAGGTGCGGCTATCGCCCTACCATCCATCCATCCATCCATCCATCTATCCACTCCCCTGAAACAATCCCCTGGATGCCCTTCCAAAAGGTTATGGCATTTTCATTGAACTTCACTTTGGGGGCGCCAGACGATGGACGCTAGACCCTAGACCCTAGACGGAGTGCTCCCCAATGCAGCTCCAGCGATGGATGGTGGTGGCCACAAAGAAAGCGATGGCCAACAGTTCATTGGCAGCACTGTTGCTGTTGCGTCGCGTGGAGCGGAGCGGAAGTTCTTTTTGTGGGTAAGGCGGAAATTGCAGACGAAAATCTGCAGACAAATACTTGGTTTTTATTGCTCTACGATTCGCTGGATGTTACGATTGAAGGGCCATCAAGTGGTAGCAAAGCTGCAAATCAATCAGAAATCAGAAGTTTCAATCGAAACCTTGGTTGGACCCCAGTGGGATTGTGTTTGAAGGGATAAATGTTTGGAATACTTTATCAGAGAAGTTTGCCTCATACTAATCTGTTCCTTGTGGTTCCCCCCTCATCGATAGCCCCTTTTAGTGTTTCCTGATTGGAACTTGTGCTGTAATAAGTGGAAGATATTTAATATTTAACAGAGATTGAGTTCATGGAACATCTTGGGTTTAGAAATCTTTAAATTTTCAAAGATAAAAACGAGCGGGAACCAAAATAAACAGAGTCTTAAAAATTTGTGAAGGGTTTTGTGCCTTTTAAAATTGCGATTTAGATAGATACACAAATAAATGGTTGGAAAGAAAGAAAGAGGACAACACTTATAAATGTATATATATTCCATAATGTCTATTCCTGTATTAAAGTCTTTGCCAAGTTTAATTCGATATAAAATATTCAAGTTTTCCCGCCATAATTAAGCCATCAATCCCCCGAGCATTTTCCATGCAGAGGTGTACAAATTCGTGCAATAAATTTTCCAATTATTTTTCGATTATCATTTTCCCCCTTTGGAATGGTTTGAATCGTTGAAAAACAACACACGGAAAAACTAATTTGATGAGTGCATACATACGTATATTTTGATGAGATTATTCTGTGAAAAATTCCCCATATGCCGCTAATCAATTCGTTTGATATTCGTTTTTCCCTCGACAAAAGAAAAACTTTCACTTTCAGAGCGAGAAAAAAAAGAACACCAAAAGTAAATAAATAAATCAACAAACAGCCAGGCCCAGACCCATATAGAATGGATGCAAATACATATGTTTCTAGATACATTCATTTATGTATTTTTGGCACATTTAGCGTATGAAAAAAACCTATTTTTGAAAATAAACAAAAGGCACGCACACATAAAAATAGTCGATATGCCAGAATGTGGGACAAGTGCACAATTATGCACAAATTAAATATAATTACGGGGGGGCTATTGTTGATGATGCAGCAGCAGCATGCCACATAGAAGCATTGCAGAGAGAGGGAGAGCGCCAAACACAGACCCAGAGAGAGAGGAGAGGGCGCCCAATGTTAGTGTCAGTGCCAAAAGATACAATTTATGACATTCATTTTTTGGGCTGTCGTTGCTGCAGTCCGACCCTGGCCCCAGTCCACAGTCGGCAGTCCCCAGTCCCCAATCCTCAGGCATTGGC
Organism: Drosophila pseudoobscura; assembly: GCF_009870125.1. Lineage (NCBI taxonomy): Eukaryota > Metazoa > Arthropoda > Insecta > Diptera > Drosophilidae > Drosophila > Drosophila pseudoobscura. Next base: position 64,519,320 of record NC_046683.1, on the reverse strand, counting down.
CATGCCAAAGAGAGACAGATTTTCAAAGCATAAGTACAGTAAGTGGCATGAATGTACATGCATAGGTATCTTTGTGTGGCCATAAAGTTAGAGTTGTGGGGGAGGAAGGTGGGAAGCTTGATCTATGAGAAAATATGAGAAGAAGTTCCCAAGAAGAGCAGAGTTTTATATACTTTTGTTGCTCAATATCTCGTTCAAGAAGAAACTATATCTAATTGAAGATTAGGTAGATTGAATCGATTGAAACGAGCTTCTTATTGACTTTTATTGAGAGTAGAGAGATCAGATCAGAGCAGAACAGAACACAAGAAGTTATAGAAGATCAAGCTATAAAATGTTGTATATTTAAGTATTTTATCCTTATCTACCAGTCCATAAAGTTTTATTATAATCGGATAATATTGATTCTAATTTGTATAGATATCATCTGTTGACTCTCATTGTCAGATTGTTGGAAGATATATGGAACTCCCGTACTTCTTCTTCCCCTCTGCATATACACACATGTCGCTCACTGTATGCTTGAAAAGAAAATTGCGAGCAAAGCAAATACGGGGCAAAATTTGTGTGTGTGTGTGTGTGTTTTTTTTTTGTATTGTTTTTAATGTGGAAAAGACAGAAACACAAACAGAAACATAAATAGACCCCGAAAACTGATTAGAAAATTCGCTTTTTGCCGTTTGCCGATTGCCGATGGCAATTGCTTTGGCATTTGACACAGCGCCAGGGCCAGAGCTAGAACCAGCGACCGAGACCGAGTCCCAGAGTCGCAGAGTCCGAGAGTCCCAGAGGCAGTGCATCCATCGGTGGCCATCGCCTGCCAAAAGCTTATTTGCCAGCTAGCCGCTGCCTGTCTTTTGTCACTCTCTCACTCTTTGGCTCGGGCGCTCTTTCTCTCATCCTCTCTCTGCCTTTGGCCGCCGTCAATTAGCGCCATTTGGTGGCAATTGCTTTCTGGCCAATTGTGCCTTGGTGCTGCGCTCTTTGTGATTCATTCGATGCTCTCTTTCTCTTTGGGGGGGCCCTTGGCCGGCTGCCGCTGCTGGGGCATTAATCAGTTGCAAGACGATCGATTAACGGAAAACAAGAGCCAGGCCATATGCAACCATATGTGGCTGCCCCGCGCTGGTAGTCGCCGACCCAATCTCCAAAAAAGTCTCATCCTGCTCGCCACCGATCGACTCGAATCTTTTGATAGAATTCGTCGCTTTTTTTTTCCAATAATTTGTGGATCTTTTGCATCTGAATTCGCCAAGACGAAAAAGTGAAATATATATATTTTTTTTGGCGAATTACCTAATCAGTTGGCCATTAACGTGAGTGCCGTGCCCCGCGAGTGGTGAGTGTTCTGCCGAGTGTCTGTCGAGTGTTCCGAGTGCGTGGTGAATATTTTATATAATACGCGCCACAACCAGCGGCGGAGGCGAGAGTCCGGGCCTTGCATTGCTATTCTGTTCGTCAGGGGATACGGATTTCAGATACTGATTCCGATACCGATACCGATTCCGATACCAATACCAGTACCGATTCCGATTCTTACGCAAGAGAATAATGCCATCGGATGAGGCGCTAACCGGCATCGGGGAGCTGATCTTCTCGCTGCTGATCGGCTACCTGGGGGCCCTGGAGTGTGCGTTTGTGGTGCGGCATCTGTACCACTGCACCTTCCAGCATCCCGCCTACACGGCCACAGATGCGGCAGCGGACGAGGAGGAGCTGCCGCGCCTGCGCGAGCGTCTGGAGAAGGACATAGCCGAGGCGGCCGAGCGGGAGGCGCGCTCCGGCACCAAGGCCATGCAGGATGGTGTCCTCTACGACAACAAGGGCCACCGCGTGGATCCCGCGGGCGAGAAGCGAGAGGCGCTAGCCGCGGAGCTGGAGCGCCAGAAGCGCATTGAGGAGGAGACGCGACGACAGCTGGCGGAGGCCGAGGCCCGCCTGGCGGAGGATCGGAGGAGGGCCAAGGAGGAGGACGAGAAGATGATCGAGCAGCAGAGAGAGGAGCGCAAGCAGCGCGAACAGAATGAGAGAAAGCTGATCGAGGCCGAGAAACAAAGAGAGGCAGAGCAGCGACAGCGCGAAGAGCAGGAACAAAAGCTGCGCGAAGAGCAGGAAAGAAAGCTTCAGGCGGCCGAAGAGCAACGAGAGCGCCAAGAGAACGAACGGAAGCTGATTGAAGCCGAAAGAGAGCGCGAGGCCAACGAGAGAAGGATGCAAGAAGCCGAAGAGCAGCAGGAACGCGAAGAGAACGAAAAAAGGCTGATTGAAGCCGAACAGAGGCGCCTGGAAGCCGAACGCCAGCGAGAGCTGGCCGAAGCTGAAACGGAAGCGAACGAGCGTCGCCTGTTCGAAGCTGAAGTTCGGCAAGAGCGTAACGAAGAGGATCAGGAGCTAAGGGATGCGGAGATCGTGGAACGCCTGTTGGCGGCGGAGCGGGCACGAAAGATGAGCGCCACAGAGAGCGAGCTGGAGGAGGAGGCCCTGGAAGAGGAGTCGCGTCGCCTGCTCTCCGGCCGAGTGGATCCGGAGAGCAAACAGAAGATGATCGAGGAGAATGCGCGACTCTTCCTGGAGGCCGAGGAGGAGATGGTGATGCTGCAGCAGCGCCAGCTCCAGGCAGCCCACAGCCGGGAGGAGGACTCCGAGTACGCCGGAGCAGTGCCAGTGGTGGAGGAGCCCTGCGTGAAGAAGATACTGCCGCCCAGATTCCAGGAGGCGGAACGGCACGAGGAGCCCATGATGGTGCAGAAAGTGAAGACGCAGTACGGACAGCAGTCGCAGGGCCTCGCGTTCCCGGGCGCATCCGACGAGGGCTCCTCCGTGGAGCCCAATTCCAGCCAGCAGTCGTCCTTCAGCACCCAGCCATCGGAGGATTTGCTCCGCACGGAGGAAGAGCGTCCGGAGCCCGAGGGCGAGGACCACACGCCCGATGTCCAGTACACGGAGGACTATCTGCGCTCCCTGGACGGCATCAAGAGTCGTCCGCTGGTGCGCGAGGACGGATCCGGCAGGAGGCGGGCCTTCAAGAAGCGCCGCTCCAGCGGCAGCTCCAATTCGTCGCGTGACTCCCGCGCCTCCCGAGACGAGGAGCTGAAGATGTTCACCTCGCTGGAGGAGGAGGAGCTGCGCCACGGCGACCACGACGACTACAATCCCATCAAGTACACGAGCGAACCCACGCTGCGGGTCAAGTCGCATCACAGGCGGCACAAACGAAGTCCGGCAAAGGACATGATGCCACCGTCGGAGGCCGAGGCGGGTGGGGTCTCCCTGGAGATGCTCGGCGAGGAGAGCACCAATCCGTGGGGGGAGGGGAAGCCCGAGCACTACAAGGACACGGAGTTCTGGAAGCACGAGAAGACTCTCTCCATCGACGAGGAAGAGATCGATATGGATCTGTCGAAGAACGAGACCAAATCCTCCTCTTTCGAGGATGCCACGGAGGCGCAGAATGAGGAGGCGGCCACCTCCCTGCTGCAACAGCAACGAAAACGCTCCAAGGAGCAGCCGGTAAGTGGCAACAGCGTATCTGTGGCAGATCTATCTCTCACGAAATGAAACGAATCTCCTTTGTGGCAGGACCACGAGCAGGCTACCAAGGACAACTCCAAAGCGGCGGAGACCAGCGCCAGCAGCGACAACAAATCCAATGTAAGTGCGTAGGTCAGAGGGCAGACCAACAGAGGTCCCAAAAACCAATCCCCGATGTCCGATCCCCAGACCAAACCGAAACCCCCGCCTGCTCTCCGCTTTAACTGCTTTTTCCCCTCTTTGCTTTTCATATCCGCTACGCTTTTGCCCATGCTTCCACTTCCGCTTCCGCTTTCTACCCCTCCCCTGAAGCTGCAAACCTCCCCCGCAACGGAGGAGCAGTCCAAAGGTGGTGGGGGCTCACCCGGCCTCCGACGTAGCCCGCGTATCGACGAAATGGATCACTACGAAGAGCGCTGGTCGGCCAGTCGGCCGGAGCCGGATCAGGATCAACCGCATCCGCAGACACCCAGCATCAATGTCCAACAGCCGGACACGGCACCCTGGCGCGATCAGTACGGACTAATGATGGAGGGCCTCAGCGACTTTTACGACTTCCAGGCCTCCGTGAATCCCTCGCGATCGCGTTCCAACTCCCGCAATCCCTCGCCACAGCCCAAGAATGTGGCCAATCGCATGGACGTGGACTTGGAGAAGTCATTGGAGGTGTACGACGACACTCAGAATGGTGTGGCGTCGGGAGAATTGAATTGCGAGCTTGTGCTGCAGCTCCTGGAGACCACTATGAACGGGAACGAGGCCCCAGAGACACCATCAGGCGAGCAGCTGATGGTGCAGAATGTGGCAGATGATGCGGGCAATGGAAGCCTCCCAGTGGCGATGGTATATGCACCAGCACCAGCACCAGCCGAGGGACCTCCCACAGAGAACTCTCTCCATGAGGAGAGAGCATCCTCTGATGCAAGGCGACATTCACGCTCCCGCTCCCCACTCCCGACCAGCGAGAATCTCGAGCGGAGCATCAGCCAGCGAAGGCAGCGTCTGATCAAGCACAACGATGAGATCATGGAACGACTGTCCAACTCCAGCGGCAGCGACAGTAGCAGTGGTGGCCGCAACAGCCCCATGGAAACAGAGGCCAATGGGAATGTAACGCCGCTCCTGCCCCAACCCGTAATCGAAATCAACGACCTGGCCCTGGACGAGCCCATGGAGGAGGAGGCGCAACCGACGCTGGAGGAGAGGCGTCTGTTTGTGGAGACCCTCAGAGCGGAGCGCAATTCGCGCTCCCGATCACGATCCCGTTCACGTTCGCCCCTGCCCACGGCGGATAATATAGCCAAGAGCCTGGAGACACGTCGCCAGAAGCGCATCCAGCACAATGACGAGATCTTCGAGAAGCTGCGTGAACAGGAACAGTCTCCCGAATCGACACTGCCCATACCCTGTGTGTCCATCGAGATCGAAGCGCCTCCTGAGGAGCCCCCGGCCGAGGGAGAAGTCGTCGAGGAGGACACCCCCGAGAGCATGGCCCGACTCTTCGAGCAGCTGCGTCTGAACCGCGTGCGTTCCCACTCCCGTTCGCGCTCACGTTCCCGCTCCCCTCTGCCCAGTGCCTCCAATCTGGAGCACAGCCTGGAGAGGCGTCGGGAGAAGCTGATTGCCCAGAATGACATGTTCTTCGAGCAGCTCCAGGAGCGGGCCAAGACCCCGGAACCAGAGCCCCGCGTGACAGTGGAATATGTCTATGAGTTTGTCCAGGAGCCATATCATCCTGCGGATGGCAGGGACATGCGTTCGCTTTCGCCCTCACGTTCCCGTTCCAAGACACCGCCGGGGCAGGAGCAGGACTTCCATCGGATGCTCAATCTGGAGGGATCCGATCAGCGGACCCTGCGCAAGAACAGCGAGGAGGTGGAGAGTGTCCTGGCGACGAGCGCCAAGCAGCGGGCACTGGATCTGGAGGCGCTGCAGCAGCTCCAGAATGCCAGCGAGGAGATTGAGCTGCGTGTCCTCAGTCCCACGGGATCCGAGCGCCAGAGAGTGGAGGAGATGACCAGAGAGGCGTCAGATGTGGAGCGAACCGTCTCGGAGGTGGCCAGGGATCTCCAAGACGAGCTGGTGGCCAGTGGCTTCAAGCGATCCACCTACGTGGGCGAGTCCCTGGAGGCTCCAATGGCGGATAGGGCGGCACAGCGAGAGCTGCAGGCAGCCATCCTGGAATCCCTCACGGAGAATCGTCTGGGGGCCAAGCCCAAGACCTTTGCGGAGGAGCTGAAGGACACGCAGCGCATGAAGGACGAGTCGCTGGCCAGCGGCTTTAGGCGCTCCACCTACGTGGGCGAAATGTCGCAGGATATGTCCGCCACACAGCTGGACGACCTGCGGCATCGCACGGCGGAATTTCAGCGCTCCCGCAGCCAGAGCCGATCCCCGTTGAGGGGCGAGGAGGTGGCCCTGCTGAGGGACATTGACGAGGAGGCGGCCAAGCGGGAGCTGCAGGATCAGCTGCTGGACAGGCTGGCGGCCTCCAGCGTGAATTTTGAGAACTTTTCGCGACACCTAAATGCCGATTTTCTGGACAGCGAACGGCGCGCCTCCGACTCGGCGATCCTCAAGCAGAGCGATCCCTACGGCGATCATCTGGATCCGGAGGAGTACCATCACTTCCGGCGCTACTCGCTGGCCCAGGAGCAGCCCGTGGAGGAGTATCCCAGCGATGAGTATGTGTACATCTCTCAGATTGAGGTGCGCACGATGACGGGCACCAGAACGTGGCTGAAGGAAGACTATTACCCGCTGGAACCGGAGGAATATGAGTCCTCGAAGGAGAATGTCGTGGATCAGGATAGCTGGGCCCGAGCTGTGCTCGCCGCAGAAGCAGAGGCGGCCGCCTTCGATGCCACCAATGCCATCTACAGCTATGACATTGCCGACGAGGATCAGCAGCAGCATCTGGAGCAGGACCTGGAGGTGGAGCGGAGCAGCTCCAACGACAGCGACGACGAGCGCCAGACGGTGGTGGAGATCGACGACGAGGACGAGTTCGAGTACGAGCTCGACGAAGGCATCTCGGACAACAACGAGCGCACACAGCCCACGGACGAGTCGCATCACGACACCTCCGAGTGCGAGGAGGCCGAACGGAACGCGGATCGCTATGCGAACCGTGGGGCCCAGGACTGGGAGGAGGTGGACGATGTGGAGGACTTCCTAGACTATGGCCTAGACGATGGCGCTGTGGGCGGGGCCACGCCCTACTCCGACCCCGACTCCTTCATCGAGCAGATCTACAACGATGCCATCAAGAACCGGAAGCAGTCGGGCATCCTGCGGGAGTACGAGACGATGGTCCAGGAGCAGCTGCCCTCGGACCAGAGCGGACCGGAGTCCTCGGACAAGGAAAAGTCCGGCTCGGAGAGCGAGCGCTACGCCCTGTGGGCCAAGACACGGGAGCTGGAGAGATCCAGCTCCCGGCATCGACACACCGACGTGGACATTGCCCTGGGCCTGGGTCTGGTGGAGAGCGAGCGGAGGGACACGGAAATGCGGTACTTGGGGGATGCCCAAGTGGCCGCCAGACAGTCGACGCGACTGCGCACACGGTATGGCTACAATCCGCAGCTGCAGGCGGGCATGGAGGTCGAGGACGACATCGAGGTGGATCTGAACTACAAACCGAAGAGGGAGTACAATTGGAGGAAGAATTTCCGATTGGAGGATGATAGCAATGGGGGAGAAATGAGGGGGAGAACTGAGGAAGAACAGCAGGAAGAAAGGGATCGTTTTGAAGAGGAGCACGAGCTGGAGCAGGACCAGGAACAGGACCTGGAACAGGACCTGGTGCAGGAACTGGATCAGGAACTGGAGCTGGATGTAGATGAGATGGATCCCAATCAGTATGAGGATCAGGAGCCATACACCAATGATGATCCCCTCCAGCAGGCGGAACAAACCAACGGGGAGATGGTGGACCTGCGTCGCCTGAGCCTTGGCGGCGAGAGCATCACCCTCTTCAGTCGCAGTCCCATGCGGGAGATCCTCACCGATGTACCCGAAGAGAGTAGCCTCCATGCTGAGGCAGAAGCCACAGTCCCCAACGAGGAAATCCTACCCAGGGAGGAACCTGCCCCCAGCGAGAAGCCCAAGAAGAAAAAGAGCAAGAAGAAGGTGCGCAAGGGCTCCAAAACGGAGGAGGAGCTGCGCGATGATAACGACTCGGACACACAGATGTACGGCAGGCGACGGCCGGAGGAGCAGCAGCAGGAGGCAGCAGCGGAACCACCAACTCCCAAGCGGAAGTGCCGCTCTCGACGCAGCTCCAAGAGCAGTCTCACCAACGAGGAGGGAGGAGGCGGAGGCGGAGGAGGCCTCTTCTCGCCCAGAAGCAGCCTGGCCTTTGTGGGCGAATCGTTGGAGGGCATTGCAGAGTTCGAGGCACAGGAACACAGGGGAGACGAGGAGGAGCAGCCCAAAAAGAAGACCAAAAAGCGGAGGAAGGCCAAGGAGAGCAAAGAGGAGATGGTGCCACCGCAAGCCCCAGAGATCGATCGGATGGAGGAAGCCCTGGTTGCGGCGCTGGCGGAGATCGCCCCCGTGTCGGTGTCCTCCAATCTGACGCCCGAGTCCACGCAGCAGAATCTGCTATCCACCGTCAGTGCGGGTCAGAGTGTGTGCGTGACCCCGGCCTCGTCCATCGAGGAAGCATCCCCCTCCTCCTCCTCCTCCCTGACCGCTGCAGCGCCGTCTGGCGCCGTGGTGCCCGCCCGCTCCGTGGTGGACACCTTTGACATACTGAAAGATGCCAACTTTTATCCGCTTTTCTAGCCGTCGCCATCGCCATCGCCATCGCCCTCGCTTTTGGTTTGATGAATCTTCTCGAGGCGCTGCTCTCTTGCGCCGTCACTCATTTGATTTCGTTTGTTTTTATCTATTTCTTATAGACATGTTCATAGCCACGAATACGAGCCCACGTCCAAGCCATAGATCCATAGATCCTCCCAGCATCCAGCATCCAGCATCCGCATCCTCTGACTGAAGGGTAAACGCCCGCCCGACCCATGGGATCAGAGATCCCATACTATATATATTGTATGAACTATGTATTATACTAACGACCCTAAACCCCTCCCAAAGAAAAAAGAGAGGACTCTGCAACTAGTCATCATAGATAGATGCTAGTGTACTTAACGATCTATTTTTTTTTTGTGCTGTCTTTTTAATTGCTGAGAAATAAATGCCAAATGAATAAAATAAAAGCATTTCGTGTTCTTCCTATAAATAGTAGCCCCCCATCAACCGTCAACCATCAAGCATCAACCATCAGCAACCATCGGCAACCATTCCCCAAACGAGTTGCATCTGTGGCTTGTGCCAATTCCCAAAATGCCCGAGCATTGAGATCATTCAGGAGGGTCCCCTGAGGACTGTTGTCGTCCATCCATGGGCACAACAACAAGTGCACTGACATTCACAGAACCACACCGAGAATCGTCTCAGAATTGCCCATATATCTGTATATCTGTGCCTCTTTACATACATATGTATCTGTATCTGTACACTTGGTATTTGTGGCCCACTTTTGCATTCCGCCTGCCCCTTTCCCGCGAATGATGTCATCGTTTGACATACCATTCCGTGTGCCCAACGAAAATGGGGAGGAGCACACATAAATCCCCCAAAATGCAAATTGTTGGCCATATACTTAGATTTACTCGACTTTTAATGGTCACGTCAGTGGGAAGGCATCATAAACCAAACAGAGAGACGTCTTAACGTGTCTTAACATGTCTTACCATGTGTGGGGGAGGGCGGATATATAGATTTAAGTGATTCATACGAAGGTTGCTTGGATGGAAAGCTCGAGACTAAGTAGAATTTGATTGGCCTTAAAGCGTAAAAGAATATCAGACGTGATTCCAGGATTAGTTGGAGATATTTTGGAATTAGTGCCTTAATTAACGAATTTCATGAACTATTTATACAGATTGTGCATGGGTTGGAAAAACTAGTCCTAGTCTCTACTTCTGTTAGAAATATTTGCATATCATTTTAAGGAATTTTTGACAGGAAAAAAAGGGAATATTTTAAAGGAATTTTGGTACGATTTGAAGGTTAGCTGGAACGCAAAAATAAACAAGAAAAATCCCAAAAGGGACAAAGGAGAAAAGGAATGCTAACCCTTAACAGAAAAACCCTTAAGTTGTGGGCACAAAAAGGGGTTTCCCCCCCAAAGTAGGCCACAGCCAACAGGCTCTTTCGTGTGCCCAAAAGTATGCTAATCCCACAAATGCATTTCCAGTTTTTTTTGTGTCACAAAGCGAAAATGCCAATTTCATTCATTGCGATAATTTGTTCCCAGAGGAAGATGTCAACTCAAAGAACACTTTTATGAGGTATATCCCATGCATTTCTCATTGTATGAAACGCTGAAATGTCGCTGTCAAGTTCTGTGTGTCGCGTCCTTAGTCAAATTAAGCAAAAGTCAGCCAAAGGAGGAGCTCCCCCGCCCTCCAACCCCCCTTCTTTTTGGGGGAGAAGATAACAAATTATTTTGGCGACTGTCAATCCGCGGGTCGGGTGGGGCTGGGGAGGGGGGGAAATTGTCTTTTTGAAAATATTTATGACAGGCCGAACAGGAAAGTGTGTCACTCGTGTGATTTGTTTATGCCGCTCACTTTGGCTTTGTTCTACTCGTACGCTTTTCCACACTTTTCCACTTTTCCACTCTTCCAACTGGGGATTTATTTCTGTAAAACTCATTGCGTAATGCATGCGAAAGTGTACAAAACAAATGGATCCGTAGCCGACCCAAAACACTGCCAAAAATTCTGCCAAAAAGTCTTATTCAATAGTTTTTGTGGCTCTGTCTTTGACATGAATTCATTTCTCATACGGAGGCACACTTAAAAGCCTGCGGTTCTATCTATTTATCTATCCATCTATCTATATATACTATGCATGTTCCTTCATATTTTCCATCGGTGTATTATATATTGAGAATATTTCTCTTAGCCTTAAACAATTTTCCGAAAAATCTTCACTTGAAATTCTGTTCTGAATGGATATCTTTTTCTGTGTTCTGTGTCAGTTAAATGAAACACCTTTGTTTCACCCCGCTGCAAGGCATTCGCGAAACATACATACATACATATATATATTTTTGCAATTTATCTTTGGGATGCATGTATTTTTGGAATTTCTCAATAAATTGGCAAAAAGCAAACATGTTTTCATTTGATTTTTCTAGAACCAATTTAAAAACAAATTAAAAATTAAAAATGTGCCAAAATGTTCATCGGTCTTCATGGGTCTCTTGGATCGTAGACAAACTTAAACTTGAACTTATAGACCCCTCACCTCCCACCCCACCCCCACCCACCGGCATAGGCAGCGTCTTGGGCAAGATTTCCTCCAATAAAAAATATAAAAATACGCTGGAAAACACACAAATGAGTCTACGGCATATACGCCATACATATGTCTGTCTGTCTGTACATACATATATGAATTTATGACCCAATTAACGCCTTAACGCCCGCGTGAAAAATGCCAAAATAATCGTAATGAACAGAGGAGCAGTCGAGGAGCAGTCGGGGAGCAATGGAGCAGAAGAGGGAGTGGCGGGAGTGACGGGAGCAGGCAGCAATCATCATCAACGGCGGAGGAGGAGGAGCACCGCATCACACAAAAAACACGCAACAAAACTTTTATCAAAAGATTCGCAAACTGCAATTTTATTTATAACTGAAAAGATTGCAATACACACACACACACAGCCTCCCGCACACGCCACCCCCCGCCTTTGGGGGACTGTGGGGCAATGTCTGTGGCGGCGAAAATAGCAGCCACTAATATACTACACATGCAATGCATTATTTTATGATCCGACTATAGTATATACTATGTATATGTATATATGTGAGATTTGTGCGATTTATATGTACATTTTATGAGTACATGCTTCATAGGAGCGTATAGGAAAATTCCGAAAAAGGGGGAGATGGCCGAACTTCGGCTGACAATTTATCATCCCAGAGAACATACTGAAATCAATGGTTTATCTACTAGAAGTTAGCCTTTTTTGGAAGCTCCCGAATTCAGAGACTGGAATCTGTGCCCAAGCTGTTCTCAGATATCTCTCCTAGAGGACTCTCTCGAGGACTTTCGCAAACCTTTTCTTATTAGGGATTGCTCTCTGCCGTCGTAGGGCTCCCACACCCCAAGGCACGTCTCATCTTTCTTGGCGATCTAGAAACCATCAATGTCCTACCTTAATGGATTGTCCATTATGGAACCCAACCATTCCCCCCTCTACCATCTGTCATTCCTACGTCAGTGGGGCCACGTCTTTATTTTCGCATAAAGCCCATAAATTCCCATCGCAGCAGTGAATCAGTTTACATCCAACATTTTGATATTTCAACAAACTGTAAAATATGCATTCACCGACATATACTATATACTATATACTATATACTATACAATATATGTGTATATTTGATGTACCTTTTCGTTGCGGCTAATTTGCCAGAATATTTTGTGTTTCGTTGATTTTGTTTATTATTCAGATGATTTGGGCTGGTTTTCTTTTTTCCTCTAGTTGTAGTTCTAGTTCTGTTCGTTGTGGATACGACCTAGAATGGGTCTGGTCCGAGGGGGGACGATGGAGACCTTGTTAATTGCTTTCTACCACTGAACTGTCACATTGGCATTTTCTTGGCCTTTTGGCCGAACGCCTGCCAATCCCATTCCCTCACCTTGGTGACCCTCACCTGCCCTCAGGTGTCGCGTCCATTTCTCTATGGGAAATGGAAATTTGTTGTGAGTAAACATTGGTTATTAATTGGGTGAGAATTGATTGGATTTGTTTAAAAAAAAAGGAAGATTATTGGGCAGAATTATTAGTTAATTTATCCACATTTCTAAGTACTTTTTGCTGTAAATAATACCTGAATATAGTCAAAGAACATCCTCTATAAAGCTCCTTTTAGATCCGACTAGAAACTAGAACTCAATTTACACAAAAAAAGGATGCACACTCATACTATATGTTGATCTCAAAATTATTGGTATACAAACTATTATGCAAGTACATTTTGTATTTTGAAAATAACCCATCAATTCATATTTATTTTGATAATTTTGCCCTTGAATTTCAAAGTCTCTGTTTTGCATTTCCAACCAATTATTTGTACAACTATTTCTCACCTCCAATCCGCCAAAAAAAAAACACACACCTGTTGTTGGCCCATTTCAGTAAACATTTTCGCCCAGTTTTTGGCATTTCAATGATGTCTGTATGCTGTAATAGTCGGCCAAACATACGTACGTATAGAGTGGGGAAAATCAGAAGAATGCCTAAATCCATTGCCATAGATTAATATAATTACGATAATGTACCCACGCAAAATGCTGAAAGGCTGAAGATCAATTAAAACATCTATATGGCCCACGCCAGAGACCGAAAATACCGCACGGGTGCGATAAGTGCAGGCCCAGAGTCAGATACAATATATGTACACCATCTAGCAGATCCCCATTGGATCAGAGGAGGAGAAGCAGAAACAGAACCCATACCAATTTATGCTCCATTGGGGATGGATGGACGGATCGTGTGTGTGGGGGATCGTGTCGTGTGTAGTGCAGTGTGGAGAGGGCAGGGCTGCCCCTCCCCCGCCCCCTTTCTCTCCTTCTCTCTTCGTGTCTGTATGTCTTTGGGCCTGTGTGTGTGTGTGTGTGTCTGTGAGTGCTACTTGTGTGTCGTGTGCACAAAGCGCCAGGCAGAAAGAAAATGGAACTAAAAACACCAAACGAAATTTATTTTTTTTGGGAGAAAAATTGAAAATTGTTATACCCATTAATAGGGGTATATTGTATGGTGGATACATGTGTGTAACAGGAACAAAAAGTCGGGGTGTTTCCGAACCCATAACAGTGTATATTCCTGTTGTTTCGAAGGTCAAGGTTCAGCCACGCGCCCTCCAAGAAAACCTGAGGAAGGCCTGATAAAAGGTATCTGAAATGCCTGGCACATCATGGTGGGGAGGCAGGTGTGCCACCCTCTACGCCCACCTTCTGGCACCTGAACCGTGATTCCTCTTTAGAGAGGAACGGGCGTGAAATATGGCAAACAAATTGGCCAAAAATTGAAGAAAGCATTAGCTCAGAAATTGCATATTACATGCATATAGTGCCGTTAATTATTGGCAATATCCACATTGTCTGCCGCCAGGCCATCCATCATTCCCACCCCGATCCTCTCCCGATGATCAGCCATGCGTTCGTTCGTTCTCTCGCCACTCGTATGGACAGAGTGAGAGAGGGAGAGACACGTAACGCGTGCTCTCTCTCTCGTTTGCGTGCTGCTGCTCTCCGAGATTTTATTTTTACACATGGCTGCTGCGAAACTAGATACAAAGCGAGCAGAGCAGAGGCAGAGCCAGAGGCAGAGGCAGAGGCTGAGGCAGCGGCCAATATTCAGACCAGACCGTTTCGAAAACATTTTCGGAAACCGCTGCGGCAGTTGAGATCGGGATCTCGGCGGCAAAGTTCAAACGTTCTTGGACTCCGAACAGAAGCCACAAAATCGAAGCGAAACGAAACGAAACGCGTTTGCTCCTGCACAGAGGCACGCACAGACACGCACAGACACGTTCACACACGCACACACTGCACACACACACACAGCAATACAGAAGCAGATAATAATTATAGAAAGTTTAGTCGGTCATTGGAGTGAGCGAGAGAGGGCTAGGCGCGATGGCGGACGTGGAAATTATGCAAACCGTGCAAACGGAAGTGAAGAAAACGAAAAAGGTCAAGAAGTCAACGTCGTCGAAACGTCGCGAATCGGAGATCCAAATCAGCGAAGTGGAGGTGGATGCCTCCATTGAGGAAAGGGGGTAGGTGACGTGTTTTGTGAGCAGTTCGTAACCGACAGCGCATTCCGAAATATCTGAATCCGTATCCGTATCCGAAACCGAAACAGTCTCCCTGTTTTGGTTTCCCTTTTTTTCCGGACATTTTCCATCCATTCATATTTTTGTTCTGTTTTTTTTTGTTTGTTTTTTTTTTTTTTTGTTCTTCCGATGGATATGTCTGAAATCATCCCCAACAAACAATGCAAAAACCATTCCAAATCAATATTACTCGTACATTTCCAAAATTAAACTCAAATTCCAAAAATGAAAAGCAAAAACTATCCAAAAGTACTCTCGCATATCGAACTTTTACAAAACGACACACGTTACTACTCTACTTTCCTCGGCAAGACCGTTTACTAAAAGGTATCCACAAAATGTCTATCTGTTTCCAAAATACACATATATGTACCCACACCGAAACAATGCCACAAAACGAAACCACAAAGAATACACACACCAAAAGTTACACTGCACAACACAATAAAAAAACACTACAATTGGAATACTCCCCTACCATAGTCCCCCGTCTGTGATTCCCTTCTTGTGCCCCGTAAATGTTGTACCAAGTGATCCGATCCCCATGTACTCTATATATCTCCCGATCTCTGCAGTTAATTTTCAGTGGCGAGTACACAAAAGCCATGGACAAGGACTGGCATTCGGGCCACTTCTGCTGCTGGCAGTGCGACGAGAGCCTCACCGGACAGCGGTACGTGATCCGGGACGACCATCCGTACTGCATCAAGTGCTACGAGAATGTGTTTGCCAACACGTGCGAGGAGTGCAACAAGATCATTGGCATCGATTCGAAGGTGAGTTCTTCTCGAATAACAACCATATGTGGGTGGACCCTGTACAGGCGCACACAAAAACCAATAAACAGTAAATACCGCAGATCCCCCCACCCAGAGAAAAAAGCCATTAAATTTTCATATTTCTTTAATATTTATTTAAAATATTAATGGGGGAAAATAATATGCAAAATACTTGATCTAAATATATTTCATATTTAAAGTAAATATATATTTCCTAACCTACAAATTTATTTGAATTCTATTTAACTTAAATATGGCCTGTTTTGGGTTTTCTCTCTCAATTTGTAATAAACCAAAGCCTGAAAATAATCAATAAATGTTTGAAAATAGTCCAGAAAACATGCACATCAAAATGCAAAGGCACCCCCAGCGGAATTGATTTTTAATGTCGAAAAATTCGATAGCCTGGGTCTTTAATGTGAGTTTTATGTCTCTTTTATGGGTCTAGCCACAATTTGTATTAATTACAGCATGAAAATAGATCGAGATAGAGGCAGGAAAAGCTTGAAATATACATAAATGGAGGTAGAGATGGTAGGAAAGAGTATATAGAACTCGTAAAGACTTGCTGCTTCAAAGGGCAGGTTTGGGAGAAGTTTCTAGTATATTTCCCTTGAGAAATCCTCCACTAATACTCCTCGATTTGTTCTCTCTTCCCAACAGGATCTGTCCTACAAAGACAAGCACTGGCACGAGGCCTGTTTCTTGTGCTTCAAGTGCCATCTCTCGCTGGTGGACAAGCAGTTTGGGGCCAAGGCCGATAAGATTTACTGCGGAAATTGCTACGACTCCCAGTTTGCCTCCCGCTGCGATGGCTGCGGCGAAGTGTTCCGTGCAGGTAAGAAAAGAAAACCCATACCCCATACCCCAACTTGCCGTGTGGCATACTTCCGGGCGCCAGCCACATATTCTGCCCCGACTGGTGGTATGGGCAGGGGGGGAGTACTAGAACCGCACCGCTACGGGATGTGATCGGTTAGACGAAACTGGTTCAGAACAGGTGGACATCTCCATGCTCGCTCCGTTCCTGTCATATCTCGGGCATTTGATCAATTTATAATGCCCCAATGCATGGGGAAATTAATGGCATTTGCCTGCCAATTTGTTGTCTACGGCCGGCCAGTACAGTGAAGACTCGCATGAGTCCATGTACCTCTCAATGGGTGCTCTCTGGCGAGTGGGCACTGTGTGTGTGTAGCCACACTCGAGTGCGTTCGCTTGAGTGCAACGGGCGACACTGGAGGATGGGGAAGATGCTTACGTAAGCGCGTCTCTGATGTCTCCACTGTGGAGTCGGGGACGCGACTCTCTTTCGAGTGCCGTCTGTTGAATGCAAGTTCATTGTCACGCCGGCTGCTGCCGCTGGCTGTGGCTGTGGCTGTGGCTCTCAGCCCACGCCAGACCCTGAAAACACACACCCGTAATCGCACGCTTCCCCCGTTTTATCTGTACTCTTTCCCCTTTATCCCACTCTCTCTCTCTCCCTCTCTCTGTCCCTCTCTCTGGTGTCAAGGTGTTTTGTGCTCTGGTTTCAATTGTAGCGCAAATAAATATGACAGAAAGACAAATACAGAATGCGAGGGGAAACTGTTGTGAGTGTCAGTGAATGATAAATTTATGGCTGATAAATGCCGCAGATCTCTCGGCTTCGAACACGTACTGAAACAGCAACAGCAACACCCATACTCCAAGCCATGCCGATGCGACCCCTCGCCGGCACCTTCCAAATTTGGCTAAAACTGGCCAGGGGGCCGTGACACTTTCGCGTTAACACAAGGTTGCACCGTACCACGCGTTGCCAATGAACGTGTAGAACAAGCGGCAATAACTGACAATAACAGCCGCAAATACAAGTAATATTGAAATATGTTGATTTTTTGCACTGCACATGCAAAATATTATACGATATTTCAATGTCAGGCAGCCCACACACACACACACACACACCACACACAGCTCAGACATCCCAGAGATCACCGATCACGGATCACCGATCACACGGGAGGGAAGTGACAGAGACAGACACAGAAAGATATACGACCACATTGGAGTCTCTGGTTCGGTTTTGTTTGTCAAAGGTGGATCTCTGTGATTGACAGACGGTGACCATTTTCAGGCATCAGCTAATTGTCATCTTAGCACATCTCAAACGCTGATTAAATACTCGTATTAGCTGATTACTTGTTTATGGCCAGAACTTGGCATATTGGCTAACAAGTCGCCCTCTCTCCCTGATCCCCCTTTGAGTACTTCTAGTCCATAGAATCATGACTCATCTCCGAAATAAAATCGCACAAATAATTACAAATCTCTCTCTGTCCCTCTGTCCCTCTGTCCCCCTCTCTTGCCCGCACAAGGCACGCGTCTTCCCACCCAAAGATTTTTGTAGATTTTCTAAGATTTTGTATTTTTATTCCTTTTTGATTTGTGGCTTTTAAATTGACTTTTGTTTTTGGTTTTTTTTTTTTTGGGGGATTCATTAGAATGAAAAATGATGATTATTATACGAATACAGCAATGGAGAAGATGGTGGGAATCAGCGGGTATAATTAAATATATATTTGTGCAAATATCTGGCACTCACTGAATGGAACTTTCATTTGTTCATACTGTATATTGGATTTATAATTGAGGGAATGATGGTTTATATATAGATTTTTCGACGGTTTGGGGGAAGAGTTCTTGTAGATTGAGAAGAGGAAAAAGAGAAGCTTCTTCCATTCGCTATCGCCATCTTCTTAGAAGAATGCTTTCCCAAGATCTAATATTGCACAACTTTGCTCCAAAAACTTCTCTTAGCCAATTACTCTACAAGTTCCCTAATGAATGTCGCTGTTGTTGCCACTCAATTGATTGATTGCCGATGAGGGGGGAGGGGGGAATCCCACGTATATACTGGGTCTCATCCAACGCCATTTCCGTGGATCGAGCGAATTAATCAAAAGCGAAACAAAATGAAATTGACTCGGCATCAACGCCTTCGGGTCGCAGAATTCATTAGAAACTGCAATCATTTCCTATTAGAAGGCAACCAAAATGCCACTGGGCGTTGCAAGTACGTACTACAAGGGGTCTAACCCCAGTCCCAGTCCCAGTTTTAGTTGACAGATGCGCCATGGGCCATGGGGCACACTTGACTATCTGAAAATCTGCATAAACAAAACAAAACTAGTGCTTCTGCTGATGGAGGATGGTGAGCGTCATTCTGTTCATAATTGCCTTTGGAACATTCGCAGCAGGCGGAGATCGAAGATTGGCACCTGGACTGCCTTGCCTAAACGGGCAGCGGCAGGGAAAACAAGATGATCTCTAGTCGGAGGCGTCGGAGGCGGCGACGGCGGCATGCAACAGACACGAACCGCAGCCATTTCCACTCACTTCCATTCCATTCAACTCAAAAGCAACTCGATTTCGGTTGAGTGGATTCGTTGCTATTCGCTGAGTGCCGGCTAACGAATGCTCCGCAGAACGAGTGAGTGAACTCCACTCCGTTGTCTGTGGCTGTGGCTGTTGCTGTTTCGGTTTCGGTTTGGGCCTTCGGGTTTCAGTCTCAAAGCGGCTTTCAAAGCGCGTGGAATGTGCCGCGGCTGTGTGCTACAGAATACGAATATAGTGTTTGGGGCAACGTGTTGCATGCAATCGCGCAGCGAGCTTTATTGATTGCTGCATAAACTTTTCTTGATCATCGCGATACAATAAAGAACCGAACAAAAGTATTTCCGCACTTAGTTTTCCATAATCGAGAGAGACGGAACCCAGAAGCCGCCAGCTCTCGATTATAAACATTTTTTTTTGTGTGTTTAAAGAAAATCCACTTGTAAACAGCAACGAAAATGAAAAGTGTACTCGCAGAGACAGAGGCAGAGATCTCTCCTTTGGGCAGCCCACATTGCGTATACTCAACGCGCACACGTCCTGGGCGTATACGTAATATGGAGTTGGAGGACAACCCACACACAGATTACACAATCCCCAGCTGCAGGTTGCAGCTGCAGGCAGCTCCGCCTCTGCTTTGACTCGGATTTCCCCGCTTCAAAGAAAAAAAAAACAATTTCATAAATAATCCAAGTCCAAGCCAGAAAGAAAGAAAACCGGAAACAGATTTGAAGTCGTTTTGGGATGCATTTAATGTCAAGCGATGGCCAAATCGACGTGTTCCACATTCGTAAGCGAACACCCAGACCAAATGGAAGACATGTAAAAGAGAGAACCCGTCCCCGTACCCGTACCCGTCGCCGTACCCGTACCCGTAGCCGTCCCCGTCTCCGCCGAAACACAGACATGAATATGCCGCACGCAAAGTGGAATTTCTTTCGATTATTGCTGCTGTTGTCATTGCAATTGAATATCAATTCGGAATTCGAAACGAAATCGAACTGGAAAAACGCTTGAGAAACTTTCAATTGATTCCGTAATTGTTGCTCTGGCGATTAAAGGGAAACCATTCCGTAGTCCCCCTTCTGCCACTTAATTACTCTACTGGGGGCTCTACTCTGCTCTGAGCAGTCCCAGCTTTGGGCTAATTAAAGATCCCATCGGGGATATACTTGTACATTCGATCCACTCAAAGCCAAAGCCAAAAGCCAAATGCCAAAGCTGAATGTCAATCGTTGTCTTATCAAAACAAAGCCACAAAAAACAAGCCATTTCAATTTCTCTTTTCACGGAATCCCACAAAAAACTAATAAATCTGGAGACCCAGCCAGAGCCAGCGTCAGAGCCAGAGCCAGCATTTGACTGTCTGCCCTGCGGGTCAAAGTCAAAGTCAAAATCAAAGATCTCCCTGACAGAGACAGTGAAAATCAAACAGAAAGAAAACTTTGTCAGCGCTAAATGAAAACCCTCCTCGTACGGCATATGCCCGTACAATATTTTCGCTGATCCGAATGGCCTCTGTCTGGATTGCAATTAAAAATGCAGACCATGCACACAGCCTAAGGGATTGTGGGTTTCTGTTTTCGGTTTTCTGTTTTTCTGTGTTGACAAATGCAAAACCAAATCCACTTTCATTTTTAAGGCTTTGACACTCGCTGAATGCGGGGCTGGAGTTTGAGCAAATGGCATCAATCACAGCGCTGGCACGCACACAGATGCAGTCATCGACCTGTCAATATATCATTATCTCAATGTCTATCCACTTGACCTCAGCAGCGGCAGCGACGGCGGCAGCGGCGGTGGCAGCGGCGGCGGCGGCGTTTGTTGTAGGCGTCCGTCCCTTGTCAGTGGTCAGTGGGCGACGTCTTTGGGTATTGAGCGCCTGACAACCCATCACAATTAGTTATAATTATGTTGGACACTGGCGGCTATAAATAAGCGATGCTTATGCCAGCCCACCATTTAACCGCAAAAGCCATACGAACGCTATAGTAATCCAACACGGATGGGACCGATCTTCGGCTGTTGCGACAAGATCGAGAGTAGTTCATCGATTCATTGATATTTCTATCCCCATAGATTTCTCTCTCCGTTCAATGTTCGTCTTACATCATCCAATAATCATTTGTGAGGTTTCTCTGCAATCTGCCATCTCTCTTTGCTTAGCCTTTGGGATTACTCCAACATTCTTTGAGCCGAACCACATAGCCGAAACGTTCGTATGATATCTCTCCTCCGCATCTCCCAGATACAATTGTGTGGGTTTCTCGTTAAGATATTCTATCCGTACAATTCTGTGCTTCCTGTGCGCCTTCGCACAGCTTCAGCTTTCGGACAATTTCCTGCTCATGAGTTATTTAGAAGCAATTTTGATTCGTGTTTTTTGCTGAGTATTTCTATTACAAAAAAAGTTAATTATTTAATGATTTATGATCAGCAGGCAGCTGTTTTTGCTGTTGCTGTTGTTTTCATTTCCATTATAGCCAATTTGGTTTTGGTTTTGGGTCTTTGGATTTTATTTATAAGCATTCGCTAAGTTTAATGAAACTTGTTGTTCGGCAAATGATGTCATTGAGGACGGCGGCACGTCAGCACGGCAACGCATTGATGAGAGAGATGGATGGTGGATGGTCTCTCTGGTGGACTTGGCGTCGCCAAATTTGTATTCCATCTAGATCTAGAGCCAGATCCAAATCCAGATCCAGATCCAAAGATAAGGCCTACTGCCGCTGCTGCTGCTGCTGTTGGTCTTCTTTTTGGTCAAATGGGCTGTGGAGTGGGGGCCAAGTCTTTTGACCCACATCGCGGCGAAGCGATCTATTAACTGGCGGTTTTCGTGACTTATTAAGAAAGTACTTTCGGAGAAGGAGGGGGAGGGAAGAGAGGGACAATCGAAGCCACATCTGGGGTACACTTTCCATTCGTGTTGCGCTGCTGTTTTATCATCGACTAATCCGCCGATGGGGGGGGCGCTGGTATCCTCTGAGTAGCATTCGATCATGACCGACGTGGATGTTCTCAGCTCGAGAATGAAGTCTCGATTGCATCTGCAGTCAAAGACCATTGGCGCGGAGCGCATCAAGAAGGCCAAGGACAACAACGAGGACATTGCCGTGCTGAGCATGTTCCTACCGAATGCCTCCGCCGTGGAGGAAAATCGCAATTTCCATTGCCAGCTGGGCGACTACTGCCGGCAGGGCGATCCGCGTGCCACCAAAGCAGGTAACCCCTCAAAAAGAGTGGAGTCATAAATTACTCGTATGTTAATCAGCGCGGAATGATACATCATAATTTATCATTATTATTGCCCAAAAACTATTCAAATTGGAAGCAGAAGAAAGGAACCGCCCACAGGCCACAGTGCCAATGGAGCCCATGGAGCCAATAGCGTCATCTTTATGGATGATGTGGCTGTCTCTGATGACTAATCAATGGACCTTTTACGGAACATCTCTGAAACAAGCTAGACACGAAATCTGTCTAGATATTTGATATGACAAAATGTAGGGGCCATAAATTAAGGTGTTCAAAGTGGGCCATGAATTTATGCGAACCCCAGGGCCTCAAAGAAATTAAAGAGCCATTTTCCGCCAGCATAATTTCCACTCAATTACCCGCTCTGCGGCCTACATTTCCCACAGTTTCCACAAAAGGGAAAAACTATCTTGAACTCTTTTATTTTGTTGTTGCCATTGTGTCTGCTTATTTTTGGCAACAGACATTTCGAACACGCAATAAATAAACTCGGCGGAACATTAAACAGAGGCCCCAAAAAAACCACCAGAAATGTCTTCCCTGGAGTGGAGTGCTTTTGTCTAGAGACTAGCCGAATATTTGCGTAATTTCTGCATTAATTGTTTATGAAAATGTCGAAGTCTTCAGGCGACACAGAGGGACCGAGAGAGAGAGTGGGGGCGTGACAGGCACCCCCGCCATTCCCTGGGAGAATGTTGCATGTCTGGCAAACATAATGGGGGAAAAGTTTTTGTTTTTTTTTACATTGAAAATCCGATTGTCTGCCATCCAGCGATTGAGTGCGCCCTGGCCCCACTCTGAGGGCGGCCTGAATATGTCGGGGCCATGTCGATGGCTGGAAATTGAGGTTTTCCCTAGATTAAATCGCACCAAAGAGCTGGGTTAGTGGGTTGACGTTGACACAGTGCAAAGTTCAAGGTCTCCCGGCAGAGCCGGAAATTGATTGGGAAATATATTGATTTCAGCGTCTAACAAACTCCACCTTCTCTTCCTTCGTGCAGGTACCAAGAAAATGGAGTACAAAACCCGTCAGTGGCACGAGAACTGCTTCTGCTGCTGCGTCTGTAAGACGGCCATCGGCACCAAGTCCTTCATACCGCGGGAGCAGGAGATCTACTGCGCCGGCTGCTACGAGGAGAAGTTTGCCACGCGCTGCATCAAGTGCAACAAGGTAGGGGCATCAATAGTCTATATTTTATATATCCTGTGGTAATGTCTCGCTCTCTCAACGCATAGGTGATCACCTCTGGCGGGGTTACCTACAAGAACGAGCCCTGGCATCGGGAGTGCTTCACGTGCACCCATTGCAACATCACGCTGGCCGGCCAGCGATTCACCAGTCGCGACGAGAAGCCCTACTGTGCCGAGTGCTTTGGCGAGCTGTTTGCCAAGCGCTGCACGGCCTGCGTGAAGCCCATAACAGGTGAGCGGATGAGCAGCGTTTGGATCCGTTGGAGTTGGTAACATTTTCATGGTTTATCCCCCAGGCATTGGCGGCACGCGCTTCATCTCGTTTGAGGATCGGCACTGGCACCACGACTGCTTCGTCTGTGCCAGCTGCAAGGCCAGTCTGGTGGGACGCGGCTTCATCACCGACGGACCCGACATCCTCTGCCCCGACTGTGCCAAGCAGAAGTTGATGTAAGGATCGGATCAGATCGGAGTAGATCGGAGCAGATCGGTGGCGCAACAAGCGGATATTAGCCATAAACCCATTCAACGAAATTATGGATCAAATCATGAGGAAAACCAGATAGAGGGGAGGAGGAAGATATATATATATATACGTGTATTAAAACGGTATACAAGAGAAGATATTGCCTTAAAACTTACATTAGAAATGATGAGAAATTAGCGAGAAAGAAGCAGAAAGTGAAACATGAGTCCTACAGCAAATCAAAAGCAAATCAAATTAAATTTTGTAAAATTTTGAAATCGATAGATAGTCCTTGCTTTATCTGCACCATCAGAGATTGTATAGATATTTATTATTTGCAATTGCATTTCAAGGCGAAATCAGAATTCACACAAAAACCACAAAACACAACAACAACAAAAAAAACAACAAAAAACAAACGAAAAAGCACACACACAAAAAAAAAAGGAAGGAGAAGAAACCAATATGAAATACTGGTACACCATTTGTAACTACATATTGTTGCCCGCATTGAAAAATGTATGTTTATTTATTTATTTTAAGTTTTAACCAAGCGACAGACAGAGGAGGGATTGAGTAGAGATAGAAAAGGGTACGGAAATGGAGTCGAGTGGAGTGTAGAGGAGAGGAGAGGAAAAGTGTCCTACTCGCTGGTTGCACAGTCTTAAAAAGTTCTATTGTATTAAAAACCACACGATTTGTATGTTTGATGTGAATTGTTTTGTTAATTAAACAGCAACAAAAGCCACACACACGCACGCACACAGACACATGTCCTAGCAATTTAATTGTTTAGTTTTATACATTTTTTTTTTTTTTTTAATCAGTTTTTGGCTTGCTTTGGGTAGCGACTCCGCTACTCTAAGCCCTAATTACACACACACACACAAATAATAATGATAATTGCGACACAACATTATATCAATGTCCTTAACTACTTAATGAAATTCAATCTAAATAAATTAATAAATTATCATCCATACTGTTTCAATGAAATATTAGTGTCAACCGATAAAACACGCTAATGCTCCTGCTATCATAGAGGGGGAGAGAGTGGTGGTGGTGCCCTTCTACTGCTAACCCACATTGGGAGAGAGAGATCCATGAGAGAGCGCCATAGGCAGGACCTACGAAAGTCCTCTACGATGAGCCCCGACCATCAATGAACAACAGGCAGGGGCCTCAGTCGTGGGATCATTGGAACTGTTATGATGGATCTTGCCAACCAGCCGGCCAGTGTCTTGGGCTTCATTTCGGTGGATAGCATCCTTAATGCCCTGATTTTGCAAGTTGATCTGAAGCACACGATCCGCATTCTGAAACCAAGGAATCGATGCATAGCCGACAGCTGTCGGCTGAAACCGAGACACCTTTGTCGTAACGAATGGTATTTTTTCTTATGCTGATAACTTCTGAACGAAAAAAGATATCTTCATGAAAGAAACTTCACTTCTACTGAAAGTATCTCAAACTTTAGTCGGCATGAGTACACGATGATATAGTGTCTATAACTTAGTTGCCGGTGCATATTTTTCCCAACGTTTTCATCTTCGACAGCATATCTATACATTTCTCCATTCAAATTATCCAAAGCGCTCTTTTGGGCCGAGACACCGAAAGATCGGAAATCGCAATGTCCGGCAGCATTGTTGCTCATACTTAACTTTGTGTGGCATACTTCTTTGGCTGTTTCATGTAGAATGTAATAGTTTCTGGAAAAACATGTACAAAAAAAATACTTTGAGTCTCCCTGCATCGTTCGCTTCTAATGACCGTAACTCTAGTATTGAATGAGATATTTTTTAAGTCGACGTCTTAAAATGATCGTAAGAGGCTTCCAAATAAGGGGGACAATTTTTGCAAAATTTGAGGCTGGCGTAGCCATGTTAAAAATTTTTGAAAAAGCCAATTTGTATTTCCTATAAATAAGGGTAACATTTTGTAATCACTGAAAGGGATTCCTTTTCAGGTACTTTGCCTGTGCTACACTTCTTGATATTGGAAGCTATTCAAAACCCTTTTAAAGAGCAGCTAAATTCTCCAGGGAATATAACACTTTCACTGCACGCCGTGATCGAGTATTGAATATTGGCGAAATGCCTGGCTTTTTGGGGCCAGCCGGAGAAAAATATAACAGAAAATTGACAAATAAATGCAAATCAGTAACTCAAACATCGCAAACGACTCAAAACCAAAGCCAAAGCGCAGCGAGAGAGCGGGGCACGGCACGTCTCACGTTGCTGGCCTGGCCCGGCCCGGCCTGGCCTGGCCAAGTGCCAGCCGCTTAAACGGGCCGCGCAAAGGTAAATACAAACAGCGTTCAATTACACTCAGGGCTCAGCAAAAGAGGCACAAAAAATGTTAAATTGATAAAAAAGAAGCGCAGCAGTTGGAATAAGTTCGTTGGCCAGTTCGAAGCCGAAATTAGTGCAACGACAGGCGACTGCCAGAGCGGGTCGCCACTTCACAGCCTTACCACTTCAGAGATGATGCAGCTGATTCACATGGCCATGGGCTGGGTGCTCCTCTCCTCCGCCCTGCAGGCGGCCATTCTGCCGCTGACTCTCATCGAAAAGGGCAGTGTGGACGATAAGCCCTTTCCCTTGGATACGGAAAAGTTTGGCTATCTGGAGCTCAAGCCAAATGGTTCCCTGATACTGAGACGGGGCCCAGGCCAGAGCGGGAGCAATCGGCAGAACCTACTTCTGCTGCGTGGAGTTCTGCAGGCCATCAAACAAGACAACCACCACTCCCATGGCGGGAGCGAGCTCAACATCCGGATCTACGGCGACGGAGTGGAGCATAAGTTCCCCCCTCTGCTGGAGAACATCATCCAGCGCATCCAGACCTACTTCTCCGTCTACCGCTACACGGACACCAGTCAACCGGTGCGCAGAGACGAGGCTCCCACCAAGGAAGCCATAGATGGGGATCTGGGTGTCACCACCGTGCGGACTGGCGGCGACGAGGATGATCTGATAGCCATTGGGGAGCAGGATGCCTACATTACAGTGGGCGAGGACGCAGATTAGACCAAATCAGGGAGAGCCCCCTTGGAATACACTATTTATTTCATATTTATGTCCCTAGCTCTAAGCCAATAAAATGCCGTTCCCCAAGACTGCGCTCCCAGCCCTGATTTGCCTACGTTTGGGCACGTTCCGTGAGTGTTTTGTATGCAGTGCTGCGGATCGGGCTTCCCCCGTGTAATATGTGCAATATTTCTATGCTGCCGGGGAATTTGGCGAACTGCGCAAGAAGCAACCGCTGAGGGTCATTGTCATTGCACAATCTCTAAAGTTTTCAACGGAATTCAAGCCATGGCAGCTCCCTAAACTATTCACAGATGGGGCTGTAGTTGAGGATGAAGATCCAGTAAGATTAGCTGTAATCTTTACCCTAAGTTCCACAAGCTCCATCTATCTTATGGCTCCACCCATCTCTCCCTTTGTCCACCTTCTTTTACATTTTACATTCACTTTTTTATTGTTCTGTTTTACTTTTTCAATGTTATGGTTAATGAATATGTAATGATGATGATGATGAATACGAACTTTTCGTGATGATAATTAAGAATGAATGTCTCTTTCCCGTTTCGCTGCTGTTAATTAATGGCTGGAAAATGGAAAACTATGTGCGATGCGATGCGATCCGATGCGTGTTCGGTGTGTTAGTAATTAAATGTACGGATGTGGGTGCGGTGTGTGGTGTGTGGATGGTTGATGGTGGGAAAACCCCCTGCCCAGGCTTGTCCAAGCCGGGCATGCGATGAGAATCAGTCGAAGAACCAAAGCTGCCCATAGGAGGAGTAAGATTCAGAGATGCGTCTTGCGTTTTGCGTCTGGGTTCTGGGTCGGCCGCCTAGGCCTGTGGCACAATGGGATTGGCAATGGCAATGCTATCGGCGGGCTCTGACTGTAGGATCGGCTGCTGCTGGATAGGCTGCTGGATTGACTCGGCGGGAATGGCCTTGATCAGCGGTTCCTCTGGCAGTGCCTTGACCGCTGCAAGGAGGAAATTGTCTTCAGTTTTTGTTTTGTGAAAAGAAAGGCACATTTCTATACTCACGTTCTTCCTTGATCTGCTCCTTGGAGATTTCAGCGCTCTGCAGCTCCTGCTTGATGGCGTTGCTCTCCAGCAGGCGTCCAGCGAATTCGGCCTTTGTCACCTGGGGCTCGGCGATGATTGGCTGTGGCTGTGGCTGTACCAGTGGCTGTGGCTCCAGTGGCTGCTCCTTCAGCAGAGGCAGCACCGGCAATGTCTCCTTCTTCAGCTCTGGCTCTGCCTTGAGCTCAGGCACTGCTTTGAGCTCCGACTCTGATTTAAGAAAAGGCACCGCCTTAACTTCCAGCTCTTTCTTGAGTTCCGGCTCTGCTTTAACTTCACGCTCGGCCTTAAGTTCCTGTTCTGCCTTAACTTGCGGCTCTCCCTCGAGTGCGGGCTCTGCAGTCAGTGCCAGCTTCAGGCCGGGCTCGGCTTCCGGTTCCTGCTGGATGCTGCGTGCCCGGATGGAGGAAATGGGCCAGGAGTAGACGGGACCGTGGACCACATCGACCACAGGATGTGTGTGGTACACCTGGGGCAAGCTGTAGAAGTGACGGGCCTCGGCGGCAATCAGGGGCTGGGTGTTGGCTGGCGTCTCAATCAGTTCCTCCTTCTTGGAGCCCCCGGGGAAGAGGGCTGGGAAGAAGCCTGCTCCGGCGGAGGCGGCGGCTGCGGCAGCCTCTCCGATCTGTCCAGAGACGATCTCTACGCCCTGCGACACCTGCTGCTGGATCTGATTCGAAGTCTCCTGCACGCCCTCAAACTGCTTGCCCTCCAGGCCACCGGCGCGTCCCGATCCCACAGCGTCCAGCACTGGAACCACCGAGGCGGCTGCTCCGGCCGGCACATACACAATGGTCTCCTCGTGATGGGGGGTGGCCACACGGGCCAGCGGGGACAGTCCGTGGACGTAGCGCAGAGTCGGCTCCAGGTGCACCTGGGCCTGCGGGGTCACGATCACAATGTGCTGGGCCGTCGGCTCGTAGGGCTTGGCCTGGCCGCCCATCGCTGCCAGGGCCAGGCAGAACAGTGCGAGGAGGAACATTCTGCAATTCTGCAAAGGGGAACGGAACGGAAAGGGGGCTGAGCATTGCTATGCATTGGATCTAAGTTCTGCACTCCTCCTCCTCCTCCAATCAACTCCTCCAACTGCTGCAAACTGGTCTAGCCACTGGTCTATTTTTAGATGCAACTAAAGCCACTCCTCCTCCTCCTCCACCTCCTCCTCCCACTCCCAGTGCGATCCACCAAAGTCCATTCTAAATTTAAAGCTATTTTCGTATGTGTGTGCCTGTGTGTGTAATTGCATGTTGCATGTTGCCTCGTCCGACAGGATGCACCACGAAGTCCGTACATGGATCGAGTGACTATTAACCGGTTTGCAATTGATTGGCCTGCTCGGGATCGGATCGGATCGAATGGGGGAAGGGGTAGTGAAGGCAAGGGAAGGGATCTGGATCTGCCTGCCGATCCTACACTTCTAGTGTAGATACAAACTAATGACCAGAAGCAGCTTTATGGCTTAAATCTCCCCTTACCCCCCATTGTCCTCAAAGAGCGCCCCCAAAGAGACTTCTTTGTGCAGGCCAAGTGCTGGGCAAGTTCGTTGCCTAAGTCTTTCGTTTGGAGTGGAGTTTGTGGGAAGAAAATACTGCCCGACTGTAACTTTTAGCATAAAACTCATTCGATTCTCATATGCATTTATTCTTCTATAAATTTCTCATATTATTGCCTTTTCTTGTTCATATTTTCTGTACAATTTAACCTTCTTCTGAGACTTATTTAGGAGGCCATAATAGAAAGGAAGCAGACAAAGAAAATCAAAATTCTTAGTAGATTTTGTGCTTTGGCTCTAGAAGAATGTAACACGTTGTGAGTGCCTTTGAAATCCGTAGCCTAATAGCAATTCGTTGAAAATAATTCCCAACAATGGGTGGATACACTTTTGCACCCGCTGAAATCATTCCTCAAAGCACTTTTTCCACTCCTCTGAAACGAGTGGTTTTCCTTGGGCAGCTGTCAGATTATGCTGTATCTCACGAAAAAAAATTCTTCTTGATGGCCAACTTTTCATGCCATGTTGAATGAGTCTTCGTCCGGTTAATGCTCAAAGATGCCTCTATCTTTTGGTATGTCATATGACAACATTGCAATAGCCAATGCCGGAGGGACGACCCTCAGGAGATTCGTTCTGCAGGGACAGACGGAACCTTCTGAATTCGTCTTTATAGTTTTTCGCATTGACAATGTATGGTGATTTATAAACAAAAGTCGAACCAAGTCGATCGAAGCATTTTTGTCTGGAAAATCCACATTGAAAATGTGTTCATGTGGTGGTAAGTTCACATTTTTTCAAAGATATATTATTCGTATATCGTTAAATGATATAAAAAGCGCCCGTAGAAAAGAAATTCTGGGCATGAATTGGCCAACAAATTACAAACTTTTAAAGGCGGCCCTCGCCTTTCTTATTTATTAAAACACACAAAAAAGGCTCTAAGTAAAGAACATGGAAGGTCTTTTGCCTTTTTTTGACCACTATATACTCATAAAAAAAACCAAATCCACTTTTCTCTATAAAATTGTATACATTCATTGGTATTGATAGAATTTTTCCGAAGATTCTAGTCACTTTTTTATTTCTCTTTTCACCAAATAGGTAGGTATATAAAAACGGAGTAACTTTTCACATAATTAAAAAAAAAATATATATATCACAAATTAATAGCTCAATCCCAGCTTAACCAAGCACTTCTCTGCGACCCCATAAAACCGTCTTAAGTGCTCAGAAAACAAAAACAAAAAAACGAAAAAAAAGCCAACGCGTATATCAGAACTATGCCTAGATATAACTTTCTCGAAGCATGAATGTGAATAGGATAACCCCAATCGGGTTGGATGGCAGAACTTACCTTTCAGTCGGCGTTTGATGGCCTTTCACTACTTTCCCGAATCTAGGCAGGTAATGCGAGAGACACAGAGCACTTTAATGGACACACAATACGCGATCCACTGGCGGAGATACTTCTAGAGGTATGTACTTCTGCTGAGAGCTGGCACAATGATTGCAATGATTGCTGGTTGCTGGTTGCGGTAGGGCTGGGCAGTCTTCGGGTTCAGTCTTCAGTCTTAGCACGGCGACCACTTCAAGGAAACTGGTGGCCAATGCTGCCTGGCCATGGCCTTTTATAATGAGCGCAGCAACGGCCGTGGCCAGAGGCCCCACGGACTGACCTAGCCCAAGAACAAAGAACCAGAACCTGAACCTAACCAGAAGAGCTGGAAATCTGCAGCTTCCCGCAGGAAAACAGGCGGCGAGGGAGGGGGATGAGAGGCCGAATGGCGGCAGTTGATGGCCAAAAGGAGCCAAAGCCAAAGCTGGCTAAGCAACAATAATACTCGTAATAGCAGCAGCGACTAGTAGAAGGGGAGACCTGCCTCTATATCTACTGGTACTGGTACTTGTACTCGTACTTCCACTTCTTTTTCTGGTTTCAGGTTCTCTGCTGGTTCTGCAGATGGCAGATGGTCAACGTAGATGTGGTTCGTCTCGGTCTTGATCGTGGCACTGGTCTGTGTCTCCTCCTTCTCTGCCTCAGTCTCTGTCTCAGGCGCTGTGTCTCGGGCAAGTTCTGAAGCTCTGAAGTTTGTTAAACCTGCCGCGTAATAGAAGTCAAGCATGGCCAGGGGATGGCGATGGCGATTGCATTGAAGCCGCATTGACAGGCCAAGCCCAAGAGATGGCCAACTGGGGACTGGGGTCTGGAGACTGGAAACTGGTTCAGGTGCAAATTGAATGCGTTCCTCTCGGACTGGCTGCATCTCCTCGGGATCTTCATCTTCCCCTACCATTTAGATAATTTATTTTCATGTTGCCTGCATTGGCGGAAAAGATTAATCAAGATTTGCACATGCTTGCATTCAGTGCGGCTCAGATTTTCTTTTCGCTGCAGCGCGCTGGGTGGAAGTCAATTTATTCTCGCTATAAACTATAATCACTTCCCGCAGCAATTAGATGCGTATTCCTTGTCTCTGTCGTTGTCCCTCCAGGTGATCTCGGGTGTATCTCAGATCGGCTTTTGATCGCCTATTAGGATGGGATGAGGATAGAATATACAATTTCTACACATACATCCATATATTTGTTTATATTTATAGACCACTGGACTAATGGATGACGAGTATTCAGGCGGGTTGGTACTATTCAGCTATTACCAGCACGTACTATTTCCGGCTACTGGCTCGACGGCACGGGGCCCTTAATTTGCTTTATTTTCAATTTATCGTGCAGAAAGTCAAGACATAAGACCTATGACTGTCTATACTCAGATGCTGGTCCCTCCATGATATCCCAGAGGAATATTGCCCTTACCATGATCCCTTTTTAAGCAGGAGAGAGCCACAGGGGCTTAGAATGGGAGATCAAAAGATGGTACTAAAGCAAAATTATACAAGTATTTATTAAAGGTAAAATTAAACTTAATAAAAGTGCTCAAAAAGTGCAAACATGAATTACAAACATTTAAGCCCACAAACGAGTATTCAGCAAAAAATATATTTAATTTCGAATTGAAAAACAAATGTTTAAAGACAGGGAAAAATATGGGGGAATGTTATTTGTGTTTAAGTTACTCTTCTGCAAAGCAGCAAACTCGTGTTTTCGTCAAGCTCTCTTGACCGTGCCACTTTTTACAGACGACACTGTCATGGCTCCTGTAATTCCTATTTCAAGTAATTATCATGATAATCAAACACATGCAGAGGAAATATTAATGTGTAAAAAAAATATACATATGTATATTATGCAAATAACTTATGAATTATAATCGTTCATAAGACTGGGATCCACCGTCGAAAGCGCTTTCTGGATGGTTGTTGCAAGCTGTTATGGGTATGGTATGGGTATGTCTTATGATATGCGTGGGTTCACTATTCTCCCTCTTCGCTTTTAGTTGATCGGTGCATTCTTCTAATATAAATCCATTCTTTCCCATTGTCTTCTTTCATTCGCGACTACTCTTCATTTAACTCTGGACATCCTCCTCATCTCCTACTACTCCTACATTCGCTACTACTCTTCATTTAACTCTGGACCTCCTCCTCATTTCCTTCTTCCCTGCACTAAAAGTAGATAGTAAGCGTTGCTTTCTCTTGCTTACTCCCCCGAACGGAATCACTGTAAACTATCTGCTGTCCTCTGTCTTCTTTGGCTCATTTTCTTCTCTCCCTAGCTTTTTCTCTCTCGCTCTGGCCTACCTGGCGGTGCATGGCTCCAATATTGCTGATCCCTCATGCTCATGTTCTTGCACTTCTTGCATTGTTTTTGCACTTTTGGGCTATCATGGAAATGGAGCCAGAGGAAAAACTTCGCGCTTCAACTGATTCGAAGTTTAAGCCTTGAATTTTCCGTTGAGTGCTAAAATGGATTTACAAAAAACTTTAGCGGAGCCCAAAGGAAGATGGAAACGCTCCGAGCTATCATGAGGGCCCTGTTGGATCAATCAAGTGTCACTTCCAGGGTCCATCTTTGTTCTCCCCTCCTTTCCATTTAGTTTTCCAAATTCCATTCCTAATCCCCAACAAAAAAACAATGCAAATTATGTTAATTAAATAAGTAGAGATATTTTATTGGCAATTCGGAAGCTGGCACACAAAATGTTGTACAACGTATACTAGAAATCCCATGCGAAAGACGATGACGAAGGAGTGACCTCCTCTATTCGTAGTGCAGACGACGCTTGGGGGCCGTGCGAACGATGGGCTTGGACGCGCCATGGCCCATGGCTGCCAAGACCTGGGCCTGGGCCTGGGCCTGACGGGCGGCGTAATCTTCGGCAATGGCTGTGCGCCATTTGTCCACCAGCGAGTCGGCGCCGGAGATGCGAACCGGAACAAGCGGCGTCTCCCGGGTCAGGGGGAAACGGGCGACGGTCAGAGGCCCGTCATTGTAGTCGTAGTCATCGCTGGCCTTTTCGGCGGCAGAGTTGGGAGTTTTGATCACCAGCTGGTTGCGGGTCGGCAGGGAGATGCTGAAGGCAGCAGCCTCTTCGGGTGAGACGCCAGCAATGGCAGTGGCCTTGGGGGAAGCCACAGCCAGGCCATTCCGACCGGAGAGTGCCACGGCATTGGGCTTGGAGGAGGCCACACCACCCTCGCCGGCAATGGATAGACCTGGAAGGAGTCAACGTTCAGGATTCTGTCTTTTCGCTTCAGGTTACTCTTTCAGGACCACATACCCACTGGCTTGGCCTCGGCCACGGCCGCATCCTTCTTGGGGGCCATTACGGAGACACTGTCGTTGACATCCTCGTAGGGATCCTCGCTGTTGGGCGGCAGGAAATCGTCGGGCGAGAACTGCTGCTCCGTGACCTCGTCCAGCTTCTGTTCATCGATCTTTTGGTCTGCTGGATTGTTGCCGGCCTCCAGGCCAAAGTTCGAAGGCTGCTTCTGTGGGATGGCAAACAGCTCCGGCTGCAGGAGCACACTGAAGTCCTTGATCTGGCCCGTCTGCTGCAGGAGAGCCAGGCTCTGGGCGGCCTGTCCTAGTTCCAGGAGACTGCTGGCATAGATCTGATTGTCCTCTGCGCTAAAGGATCCCTTCCGCTTGGCCATCTCCTGAATGGCCACTAGACGGGCGGCTGCCAGCTGGATTCTGTTAAAGTCACTGGCGCTGGCCGAGATCGAGCTGCTGGAGGAGCTTGAGCCGCTGCCATCGGCGGTGGCCGAGATGGTGGCCGCCGAGATGGTGATGGTGTCATCCGCTTCGCGGGGAACAGCCCTCAGCTGTGGCTGCGGCTGCTGGCGCTGCAGGATGTAGCTCCCGAGACTGCCATCCCGCTGGGGACGCAGCTGCAGGAGTTGGCCCCGCAGGCCGCCGTAGTAGGGGTGCTCCTCGTAGATCCGGCGAGCGTCTCCCGATCTGTGTCTGCTTTTGGGGGGTTATATAGTCGGTTATAGAGAGTGTGTGTGTGTGTGTTTGTGGGTGTGTGTGCTGTATAGTGGGGAGAGGGAAATGGAGGGATGCCTGGGAGCTGTGCGTTGGAGGGAGAAAGCGTGAGATAGACAGAAGCGTTGGATATACAGTATCTACACAAGATTAGCGGACTACTCGATGGCCAGTGGCCAGTGACCAAAGCGGAAGCTGTACAGTTTAGGGTTTACTTTATTTACAGACTAGGGAAATGACACAATTTTCGGGCCTCTGTTCTTAACATAGGAACACATAACCAAACACACAGACGTCGTAATCATGGGTAGCATCATCGGGATCTTCTTCGGTCCTTTCCGCCTCAGTTGAACAGATCCAGCTCCAAGTCCGCCGTCGCATGTGCCTTGCCCCCCACACCGGCT
The DNA here is from genome assembly GCF_009870125.1 of Drosophila pseudoobscura. NCBI lineage: Eukaryota > Metazoa > Arthropoda > Insecta > Diptera > Drosophilidae > Drosophila > Drosophila pseudoobscura. The sequence continues at coordinate 64,484,407 of NC_046683.1, read as the reverse complement.
ATGGCCACCGAATCCGGATTGAAGTACACGTTGGTGGGCACGCCCTTCTTCAGATACGCCTTCGAGATGGGAGTGGAAATGGCCGTGCCGCCGTTGCCCACCACAGCCCTGGAGTGGGGTTCGAGGATCAGAGCCGCCTGCTTGCGTCCCTGTATGGCCTGGGCCTGGAGCGGCTGGTAGGGCAGGAAGTAGTTCCCGAACTGAATCTGCGGAATGTTGCCCGAACTGGTGCTGGTCTTCCCCGTGGCCTCCACCTTCACGGGAACTCGCTTGCCGCTTGACGATGCCTTCCGCAGTTTCGCCGGCCCCGAGGCGTTCTTCCGCAGCTGCTGCCTGGCAGAGGTGGCAGTGGAGATGACATGCTTGCCGGGAATGGCCAGAATCTCCTCGATCACGTAGTTGGGATTGATTTTGCTCACTGCTGAGCGGAGACCCGAATCACTCTTCAGATCGCCATTGGATTGTGTCTCGGCTTGTGGCTGTGGCAGTGCTTGCAGCTTTTCTGGCTTTTCAATTTCTTCGGCTGAGCTTTCGGGCCTGATCGTGGTGGTTGTAGTGGTTGTTGCATCGGCTGTGGCAGGTGCTGCAGGTGTGGTGGGTTGCAGCACGTATGCCAGTGGCAGGCTGTACGCCGCGTAATAGGGGGCGTTGTAGATAAAAGCAGGCTGGAAGGCCCCATAGGGCATCAGCTGATTATCCTTCTCGATCAGCTTCGCGGACTGCTGTCCCAGTAGGGCAATGCCGGGGTTGGTGTTGGTGTTGCCAAGCGGTTGACTGCGCGGCGGCCAGGCCTCGAAGGACGCGGTGCGCCAATACCCGTACGCACTTTGAGGATTAGGATATTGTAGGGATAGGCAAGTGGGGGAGAGAGAGGCAGCAGCCGGTTAGTAATTAAATATTTACAGCAACAATTTCGAGGGTTAGTAGGTGAGAGAGTCATGCAGGGGTATGGGATTAGCAGTGCGGATATATGTATATGCTACTAGATAGTACGGGGAAAGGGGGGGCTGTTGCGATATGTGTACACGATGAAAGCAAAGCACAAACATTTACGAAATACAAACATTTATTAAAATACTAGCGAGTACCAACTAAAATGAAACCTAACTAAAACGCAAACTAAAGCAAAAGTTAAGCCTCAGACTCAAATATCATCTCCTGCGCCTGCTCCTGCTCCTGCTCCTCCTCCGCCACCTCCTCCTCCGTCGTACCCGTGGGCGGGGCATAGTACACCGTCGGCCCGGTGGCCACCACCTTGCCCTCGCGCGGAAAACTCCTCGCCTGCAGGTCGGTGCGTGCCAGAGCGTCCTGCAGGTCCACGTTCGCGGGTATGGAAATCACCTTGGCGCCGGGACCGGCTATCGTCAGGCTGCGCGGATGCGTCAGGGCATAGCCACCGGGGCCCACAATGGCCGTTCCGCCGCTTCCGGCTGTGGCCACGCCTCCTGGACCAGCAATCGCGATGCCGCCCTTGCGCACCTTCAGCCGCTGGATAATAATGCCGCCCTCGCGCAGCGCCTGCTTCTGGGTGGTCTGCTGGGCGGTGGCCACATGGCCGATGGTGTGCATCAGACCCCCGGGGCGGGTCTTGTGCGCGAAGAGGTGCTTCTCGGAGGACGCGCTGCTGTCCTGCTCCGCCGCCGTGTTCTCCAGATCCTCGGTATTTCCATTCAGATCGCCATCACCATCGCCGCCGCCCTCCTTCTCGTCATCCCACTTGTAGTCCTGGGAATCGCTGGACACCTGATGCTTCTGCGGGATGCTGCCCATGATGACGGGCTGGGCGCCGGACACAGCTCCGGCCTGACGGAAGGGCATCTTGAATATATTCTGGAAGGCATTCTTGATGGCCGACGACGTCTGGTTCTGCATATCGGAGAGATTCATGCCGGGCATGCGGAAGGGATTCAGACGATTGCGATTGGGCAGGAGTCCGCCGGAAGGAGGCAGCGTCGAGAGATGGACGGGTGCTGAAGTCGTGGAAATGGTGGGCAAGAGCTGTTCCGCCTCCTTACCGCTCATGGATCCGCTTCCGCGTACTGGTTTTACCGTAGAGCTCGTGCGCTTGCGACTCCCAGAGTTCAGGTTATTCGAATCAGGTGCCACAGTCGTCTGCATCTTGTGCGGCTTCTGCGAAGGCTTCTCGCGGGAGTCCAGACGGAAGTCCTTGAATCCCTGGGGAGCAGCAGGGGCTTTGGTGGATGTGATACTCGTCGAATTGCCCCTCTTCGGTGTGCCATCCTCGTTCAGAGCCAGCTCTCTGGGCAGGAAGAACAGATGGTACTTGGGAGTGGTCTTTCCCTGCTTCCTGCCCGACTTGGCCTTGCCATAGAAGCTGTCCACGTCGCCGATGATCTTGTAGCCCTTGACGCGGTACTCCTGGGCGGCATGCTCCCGCAGGTACTGCTCCTTGTTGAGTTTGTACAGGTGCACGGGGATGGCAAAGTGGGCCGGCAGCTGCTGGGCCTCCTGTTCCGTCAAGGGCTTCGGTAGTTCCACCTGGTTGGGTCGGAAATACAGCTGCGACTTCTTCTCCTCGCTGGCCGGGGCGGGAGTTCCCTTGCGCAGCCTTGGGGGCAGATTGTAGCTGGATCCTGCCACGTTCCGGGTCAGCTTTACGGCACGGATCGAGGGCTCAAGCAGGGTCTGGCCGTGGCTGCCGGCGAAGTGGTGCTGCTGGGCGTGGAACGGCTGGTAGGCGGGCTTGGGGAACAGATACTGGCTGGAGTCGAGTATGGGCGGCAGCTTCTTTTGTTCCGGCTGCTTCTTCACGTAGCCAAAGGCTTCGTTCACGCGAGCGATCTGCTCGAGGATGCGCTTGGCCTCGTCCGCCTTCTCGACGGTCGGAGGTGCCACATTGGGATCAAACTCCTCGGGAAATTTGATCAGCCTCTGCTTCTGGATTCTGCAAACGAAAGTTAGGTATTTTGTTGGTGGTCTCTCATGGCATTTGGCTTTCGTTTCTAATCTCTAATCTCTAATGCATGGTATGGAGGGGGTGGTGGTGTTGGTGGGGGGTTCTGGGATGGCAAGGCAATGATTTGGGTTAGCGATTATGATATCTGTTTAGTCACAATTCTGCAGGCTTCGGGTTTAGTTTAGTCACAAATTCTACGATCTGAGCGAGAGAGCATCAACATCTACTTGGGATGAGCATTATTAGCACACAGCTGACCCGGTCACAGGCCCAGGCAGAGAGTCAGGCACGGCATATTTTTGTGTTAATAGGGTCTTAGTCTTAGTCTTAGGAATCGGGGGTACTACTTACTCGACGGCTGCGCCACTGGCATCCAGTGTGGTCTGGCTGGCGGCCAAGGAGGCCAGCAGAAGCGTTGACAGCTGCAAGATAGATGCGTGTATGTGTTAGCCAAGTGGTTATGATAATGCGAGTGGGTTCTTTTTTGCCAAGTTCTACTTCGTTCTGTTCTATTCTAGCGGAGGACTCAATCTTGGGTCTTTGGGTATTCGATGTCGTAATGGCCACAAGAATGCGGTCAAGTGTCTCGCGAAAGTCTTTCATTCTCCGCTCTCAGCTCCGTTCTCTCCCTCTCTCTCTATCTCAGCTGTCACAGGGCATTTGCATAATTTCTTTCAAGCTGCGGCTCAAGCCGGACCGAAAAGTGAGAGCCGCAGCCGCAGTCCCATCTGAGGATTGAAGTACTCGTACTTTTCAGCTTTTCCCCCTCAACACGATTGTCAAGAGCCTCACGCTCAGCAAATATTTGCCTCCCGCTTCGCACACACCACACACTCTCTGCGAGCATAGAACTCTCTTCATCGCCGTACCCGTACCCGTGCGAGTGAAAGATTTGGCAAAGTCAATATTGACGCAATCTTCTTGGGCGACGCGACCGTTAGCATCGCACGCCCATCTATCAAAACAGAAATGTCACTAAGCTGAAGAACTCGAAGCCCGAAAGCCAAGAGCCAGATCCAGCTCCAGCTCCAGCCTCAGCTGTAGATGAAGCCAAAAATGAAGCTGTGGCTGCGGCTGCGGCTGTATCTGAAGTTGGGGCTCGTGTTGTGTCATTGACCTGAACCTCTAGGCGGCGTCTGTTACGATTCGGGGCCGAAACGTAACTTGAAACAGCGCCCGATGCTGAATGCTGGAAGGGGGCTGTGGCTGTGGCTGTCGAACCTGACCGCTCCGATCCGATCCAAACCAATCATTGATTTGCAAGATCTCTTGCACTTCTTAGCCCCGAAACCCAAGATGTATTTCTGTCCATCAGTCTGTCTGCTTTCTTTTGTGTTGGCTTATTTATTATATTGGCCCTCGGTAACGACCCCGGTATACGGTAAGGTTGGGTGTGTTCCGTGTTCCGTCCAAAAATAAACTGGGTTAATGTCTCGAATGCAAAGTTTACGCGCAGCATTTTATGTTCTCAAACAAGATATACTCGTAAATGGGTCTGGCTCTGGCTCTGGCTGTGGCTCTTGTTCTTCATCGGTTCTCTGATATCACTTAAATGTGAAATGATATTCTGGAGGAGACACTGATGGAGTCAATTGGTGAAAGATTGATGGAACTTGGAGACAGAAGTGTGGAGTGTGGGATGGAGAGAGTCTTCGACCAGATATCAGCCAATTCAATGCACTTCTAATATATTATATACTTGGCACTTGGGTTCTCCCACACACCATACACCACACACAAGTGTGGTCGATTGTTCTTCTCTCTGGAATATCATAATTTTTTATGGGATGGGACTTTTAATTGCCATTTGTTAGCCCACGCATGATTTTCTTACGTCTCTGGCATATTGATTTTATTGATTTTTGGGCTTTTCATTGGAAATTATGGTGTACCATTTGGTTACACATTAAATTCATTGTTTTTTTTTCAGGGAACGGACGCGACACTGACGCATTTCTGCTTTAAAGGGCGTGTATATATGTATCTTTATCTTTATTTGTATTTTAATTTTGAATAGGAATATGAATAATGCAAGGGATAATCTGATTTTGGTCGGAGGAATGAAGTGAATCACTTTTCACTTTTCAATTCGGGGTGGAGTCAGAATTCTGTCACGTCCGAGTGGAGTGTATGGAGTGTATGGACTGTACAAAAGGGTTTTCACTTTTAGAGAAGGGGATTAAATAAGATACAATACTTTTAGGTATCTTTAGTAAAGTTCTTTGGTTCTGAAAAATATTCTTTCGTTTTTGGAGTTAGAAAAGTTTTGGTGGGCATTCAAATTGATTTCTGATTATTAAAATGCCCCACAAATATGGCCAAGAACCACAGAGACACTCGTATAATATTTGCATATGGCACAGAGCATAATTAAGGCTAATTTCCTTGGCTAGAAAGAGCTCAGAATTGAGGCGAGAACCTTTCAAGATTGTTGCCAAAACTGTCGCTTAGTGAAAGTTCATTCCGGGAAGTGAAAGAAACGAAAGACTCAAGGCACGAACTTGGGCCACTTAAACATAAAGAGCCAGAGCCAAGAGTCAGCTAAGAGTTCAGCAATAAATGATTTATTGCAGACCGCACTAAACTAGTTTCGTTTTACGAGGGAATTTCCCTGCGAAAATTACTTACCACAAAGACATGCATTTTGATGCCAAGTTCTGGATTTATATTGCGATTTTAACGGGCCTTGACTGTGTCGGCGGTATCCTTGAACTGCGAAAGAGAAGCGAAAGGAATGGCACTCTGGGTTATCACGCGGAAATATCAGCAGGAACAACAACAAAAAATGAGACAGAGGCTGCGACACACACACACACACACACACACACGGATACAAAAAAAAGGGCTATCCTGCGGAGCTTTTAATTTACGATTGTTTCTTTTTTTCCAGACTCAAGGAACACCACGCACGAAGGCCGAATGGCACAGACACACAAGACAAAAACACACACCTCCTTCTCTGGGCAGTAGAACCAAGCGGGCCAGACGACGACTGAAGATGAACTGAATCGTGGCCGGGGCCATCGCCTCTGTTTATAACATTTCCATTAGCCAAGCCCCAGCGACAGCCGCAGCCAAAGCCGCAGCCACAGCCACAGCGACAGCGACAGCAACGTTGACGGGCAAAGAAATGGCCAACGAAACAGGGCCCCAGCAGGTGTAAGAGAGCCCCAAGAAACGAAAAAGAGAACTTGCCCGCTAAGAGAAACAATCGATCGGAGACACAGTCACGTAAACGAGCGCCTTGGGCTGAACACTTATCGGGCTGGGCAAATCTCCTGGCTGGAAGGGTTTTTCTGGCCCGATCCACATTGATATTCATGGATCAATGTCTGGGCTAGGCTTGTGCAGATTGAGATCTCTTCACTGGACTCATTCACGAGGCTACTACGAGTGTGTTTCCAGGCACTTTTCGTTTCGATTGAAACTTGTTAGGTCGCTGACAGGGTCTTCGCCTTCGACATGGTGCTACCGTTCCATCTAACATCCGAATCATCCTCAACTTCACATCTGACGTTGATTAATTGGCCGTTTATTGGTCGATGATTGAAGAGGACGTGAGGGGAGGTGACCATTACAAGTAGAGTGAGCATCGAGAATCGAGAACTGTGGAGTGTGTGGGAAGTGGACAGGTAAGCGGCTCGAAACCGAACCGAACTGAGCTCCAAAACATGACATAAGCTTAAATTGTAAAAGACTTAAGACCCCCTGCCCATGCCAGTCTCCCATGAATGACAGTCTCGAGTCGTGCGTGTTGTTGGGTAATTCAATTAAAATGTTTGATTGGAGCACTCGTTAGAAAGTTCTTTCCACAGAATTTAGACAAGATTTTGGGGGCTTGCTCACACACTTCTCGGGTAACACCAGCTGTCTGGATTAGCCCCAAGCTCTGTTCTGTAAGCATAAATTTGAAAAAAAAAACCCGATTCCGATTGATAATTGAAATTCTTTTCGTATATTTGCCATTGCCGTTGCCTTTGGCTGTCATAAGTCTTTATTAGCCTGGCGGAACCATCCATTTTCTCATTATCTGCGCAGAGACACAGCCACGCCCCCAGCTGACACATATCCCACAGACGCAACAGAATGCAATTTATAATTTTATGGGGCCTGGTTTTCTTGTGTTCGCAGGATTGCCCGCAGCTAAAGTGCCGGCTTCCGATTCCCAATTGGTGGCACAACAATGCCGGGGTAACCCGAGTGTGCAGGCAATAATCATACATATTTCTTGATTAACCAGGATCACCAGGGAGGTGGGGCCGGCTACAGTGCTGTCGACCTTTTGTGGCACACGCAGACATCAATAAAATTGCCACAAGATTTATGGTTTCGAACACCCCAGCGCCGGTGGGGAGCATACAAAATTAGCAGCAATCGCTGTGTAAACTCAAATGCCCCACACGCACACTCGCCACTCGACTCCGCACTCCGCACTCCGTACTCCCCCCAATCCCCCAATTGGAATGCAGCAATCAAAAGGCGATAAATCGATGCAACAACAGCACCTGAACGGAAAGAAGAGCTCCACTGGGGCAGGAGAGCTCAGAGCTGAAGAGCCGCATTGCTGGGGGAAAGAGACCTTGAGACCTATTTATAAATGCATGCAAACGGGACTGAGAGTGGGATGGGATGTCGTTGCCTAGGCATGGCTCGGCTTGGCTTGGCATGGCATGGCCCTGTGCCCAGGGGCCAATTAAATCTGACCTTCGGCGAGAGGTAGAGAGGCAGAGAGGCAGCAGGCAGCAGGAGGAGGCTCAAACCGTTGTTTATAACCGCTAACTGGGAAACAGCGCCTGGGAGATCTCAGATCCATAGCCAGAATAAATTGCCAGCTGCGGTCCCCGCTCTGGTTCTGTTCTTTTCGGTTCTGTTCGGTTCGGTTCGGTTCGGTTTTGTTCTTCTGTAATGCTAACCCAATTATGCAGCAGCGGCCTCTGTTTTTAGGCTGGTTCCCAGGTTAGAGACAGGCATTGATAGTGGCTCTGAGAACGTGTGGTAGATAGGTAGACAGGGACAGAGACAGTCACAGAGACAGAGAGAGCTCTTTTAGCCCTAAACCAAGATCTATGTCACTGGCAAGTACATTTCTGTCAGCTCTTTTTTACTGCATTCTCCGAAGAAAGTTGTGCGAGTGCGTAGGAACTTGTTTAAGGGAAATTTAAGCGGCCAGATCTCTGACATCAAATTTAATTGTGGCAGTGAAACCTGCTGTGAAACAAACCCAAGCCAAGCCGTAATAATTTCAAGTATCTTTTTAAATTATAGTTTTTTTTTTGTTGTTGTTGTTTCTTTTTTTGCAAATATGTATGCATATTATTAATGAAACTTTGTCTCGTGTTGTTTTGGGCTTTTCTTTTGTCGGAGCTCAAAGCATATTTTATTTAGGCCACGATGCGGTCGCCAAGGCTCTCCGCTCCGTTCCGTTCCATTCCGTTCAATTCAAATTATTTGGCAAGTGCGCGCACGCGTCGAACATTTCAAATTTTTGGCGGCAGACTGCGTCTGCGTCTGCGAACCGAACAAATAACCCACAAAAATAAAGCGAATCAAAACAAAAGTTGACTTAATTTGCCTTTGGGATGCACTGGCCATTTGTAAAATGACTTTGTCCGACCGAGCGGAACCATTTTTATGAGCGGAAAATCAATTAGGCATTATAAAATGCATAAATCGTACAAGTTGTTGGCCCACAAGCACGCGCCAGAAACAGTTAAGACACACAAATAGTGGCTGGTTGGAAACGAAAATTTGGAATTGGATTTTGATTTGGATTCGGAATGCGGGAGCAATCAGTGACATCGAAAAGGTGACACCAATCGGATTTTATCGATGGGGAAATCAATATTTAACAGCATCAATATTTCAATTGATTCTAATTTAAACGATTCTCACTGAGATTGTTTCAGTTTTCTCCGGAAATGAAATTTAGAACTGCGTAGTAGATCAGCTATAGTTTCCGTTTCCGATTGAAACTGTTTCCAAGCAATCTTGAATATTAAGTAAAAAAGAAACCATTAGCAGTACCATTTTCTTATTTCTACAAAGTACATTTACATCGATTACATTACCCTTTTCTTTGCCGATTCTCTGATCAATACCTGCCAAGATCTATCCCTTCTTCTATGACAGTTCTACACTGATTTGAACGACACAACTACCAGTCTACCGTAAAGCCTTTCCTTAGTTGAGTTCCCCCATCACGTTCGATTAGTTGTCAGAGCTGACATTTAGCATGTGTCCGATCTCTAATGCATTCAATGGCCCCCCGAGTAGAAGGAACGAGCGAAACAGTTAGGAGACTAAGTTGTTTCATTTATTTAAGTGTTGGTGCCATATTTGTGCAATTCTTGAAAGTTTGCGGACGTCGGACTCAAGGCATTCGTTTGTATCCCAATTTCCGATTGCGGGTCGGCGGTGGCGGTGGCCTTGGCCAAATTGCCACCCATGACAACGAAGCCAATGCCGGCGCCAGCCTTGTAGCTCAACTCGTGGTATCCGGCCTCGTCGTAGTAGGAGTACTTCCCCAAGACATTGCCCGCCTCATCGGTGCGCTGGGCATGCGACATCTGGTGGGTGCTGAAGTCGAAGCTGGGTGCGGCCTGTTGAAAGCTATTGGAATTGAGATTCAGATTGGGACTGGGATATGTTTGATAGCCTCTGCTCAGGGATGATGTGGCCACACTGTCTGCTGTTGGGTGGCTGTTGTAGCTGCTCCCGGCGGTTGGGGATTCCCTGTACCTCAGCGATTGCTGCACGAACTGCAGGGGACCAGAGAGCTCTAGGGAATTGATTGGACCGGCTGCCTGTCCATATTTGGGGGACAGGACGCTCCTGCCTGCCCTGTCGATATCCGTGTTGTACGAGTACCCATGGCCGTTGAACTGCATGTAGACCTGGGCTCCATGCACACAGGCTAGTCCCAACAATCCGAGCTGGAGGAGCAGCAAATGACACTTCATCTTTCAGCAAACTTCGGGGCAAAACTAGGCCCAGAGCTGGCTGAGACTGGGGTTATATGTTGGCCCAAAGAAACCGCAGACTTTGGCTCCAACCTTCTTATGTCAGGGTATCGGAATATCCACGGGTATCGCATAACCCAATGCAGCTATAGATAGTCTCAGAGAAGCCGAAGCAGATGCAGATGCAGATATATTATGTATTCCGCTTTAAATACTGTTACAGTTTCCATGTTGCAGGCATTGCAGGGTGAACGGTTGCATTGGCATTCAACCCAGTTATCGGTTACTTAACGCTGATTGATCACTCGATCACTTATGGCTACCACTACGAACTAGCACTACAAGTATCCAAGGAGGAATAGGAGGATGATCATATCTAGTGCTCCCTGGAGGCAGCCAGATCGGCGATCTCGTCCTGCCGCAGTGCCTCCGAGGGCGACAGCCCGACTCGTCCGCCCAGCGGAACAATGTCGATGTTCTGGACATGGGCCCTCACACTCTGCCCCGGCGGCAAGCCCACATACCACTTGCCCACGTTCTTGATCACCGTGGAGTCGCGATGCCGCTGCACCCACTCTCGGTCGCGGTCGATCTCCAGGATGCGATGGTTGGCAGTGACCAAAGGAGGCAGGGAGCTGCCCACGTCGTCGTCGTTGAGGTTGTAGTTGTCGCCAGGGCCGCTGATGGCACTGCCAGTGCCTCCTCCTCCTCCTCCGCCAGTGGGTGGTAGATAGCCAAGGCTAGAGTCTCCCTCGCTGGAGGCTGATCCTCCCCTTCGTGTGCCTCCCCCTCCACCTCCTCCTCCTCCTCTTTCTGAGCTTCCGCCACTGAATCTATTCCGATTTCTTGTTCCGCTGGCATTAATTCGGGTGGAAGCACCGCCCCCCTGTCGTGTGGCACCACCTCCCACTGAGCTACCACCGCCTGTTCGCGTGCCACCTCTGCCACCTGCGCCTCCCACTGCTCCTCCTCCTCCTCTTTCTGCATCGTATCTAGTGCTGCCTCTTTGGGAGCTTCCTGCTGGATACCCCCGACGATCTTCTTTGCCCCGGAAAGAGCTGGTACCACTGGAGCCGCTGCTGAGACCGATATCATCATCCTGATTGCCACCACCATTATCATCGAGTCCCAGATCGTTCTCCGCTGCTCCATCTCCATCGGCAGCCTCCCCCTCATCTCTGCCTCCTGCTCCTCCTCCTCCTCCTCCTCCTCCTCCTCCCCTGTTTCCTCCACTGGGTTTCAGATAATCTGTGGCACCTGTTCGGCTACCAGCACGTCCTCTGCCACCACCACCACCACCACCGCCCACTCCTGCTCCACTTGGCCCAGAGCCACTCCCTCCGGAAGCACTGCCAGTAGCCACACCCAATCCCCCACCTGCACCCCTTCCAAAGTCATTGGCCAACCGGAAGTCCGTGTCCGCCAGCCGGAAATCAGCCACCGAGGGATTTATGTGCGTGCCCGGACCAATGCGATTGTGCACCACCCGATAGCCAATGCCCGCGCCTGCGATATACTCCACCGTCCGCTGCACGCCCTTGTCGTCGAGGAAGGAGTAGGTGCCGCGCACCAGGCCATCCGGGGCACGACTCTCCGCACGACGGTGATCCGGTCCGGCGGCAATCAGCTTGTAGCTGCCCGCTGGGCCCCTTTGCACGGACATCTTGCCGCGAGTCCGGGGCGGGGCCTTGTACAGGGGACTGGAGTAGGCCACGCTGGAGGGGTTGTCGGGCACGGCATTGGAGATCTCGAACCCAGTGCCGGCTCCAGCGGCATAGCGCACACTATGACGCTCACCCACATCATCCAGGTAGGAATAGAGACCTAACGAAAGACAGAGAGGAAGAGAGAGAAATGATTTTGGTTTTTTCTTCTCGAATCAGAAGGAAGACTCACCCCTGATCCTATTTCCGGAATCATTCTCCTCGCTCCGCGACTGGTCCGGAGTGCGGAAGCTGAAGCTGTAGGAGGGATCATCGAACGGGTCGGCAAGCGGATCGTCTGGGCTACCCCGGGGCCGAACCGGATACTGGGCCAAATCCATTTTCCGATGAATCTTCGGTCCATTCACGCGAAATCTGTGTGAGAATCGGGAGATTAATTAGCTATCGACTACAATGAGTGATCCTCCTCCTCCTTCTTTCCCTCCCCCCGCGCGCGAGAGATTGGGTAAACCCGGAGAGCGGAAGCCAATTGAAATCGCCCGTCTGTTTCTCCCATAAGCACTGCAATTTCAATCAGATCTAATCTGGACATGGCGTGGCACGTCATTACTTTGATTACCACATCTGGGGGCTCGAGTCTGTCTGTCCAGGGAATCGCTCCATTCAGAATCATTGCTATCGCTGAGCATCTGTGATCTGTTGTTTGCACTGCCACTACCCTGTACTTCTATTCGAGCAGAAGGGGTGTATTGTGGAGGTAAATGACATGCGAAGTGTTCATCTAGTTGTCGGTTTGACAACTGGATGTCTCAGATGAGAGAGGATTAAGGATATATCCTTGCCCTTACAATGGTAAAAGCGTTGTTTCAAGAGAGATCAAAAAGACTTCCCTTAATCATCAATAACAACTTGTAAGTACCAGATAGTCGGATCCCTCGAGTCTGGGAGTTTTTACTTGTTTTTTTTTTGCCGAAACTTTCAGCCAGTCAATTTGTTAACAGCTTTTTGTTTCCCCCGTTTGCCGGAGATTGCAAAAAACAATCACATCTCACAACAACAAAAACAGCGGCAGGCTAATGGAAAAACGTTTAGGCAACAGCAAAAAAAAAAACAGTCCAATGTGTTAGAACCGTTTCAGCTTTGTCTTCGACTTCGACTTGGAGATGGAGATGGAGTTGGGTTCGGTTCAGTTGGGCTTCGCTTCAGTGGTCACCGCCTGCCGCCAACCGCAGATACATACATACACACCTACATACATATATGTATGAATGAGGGTGAGCTGGGGTCGGGTCGGGTCGGATCGGGCCAGACACACAGATAACTCACTTTGTGCTTAAACTAGCTCTACCGCTGCGGCTGCCGCACTTTGCCCCTACCATCTGCCTGGTAGACGATCTACGATGTGTAGC